>NC_136957.1:37315745-37560745 GCF_032717465.1 Coenobita brevimanus | reverse complement strand
AACTTCCTGTGTATCTTACCTTCGTAAACTTGAATATTGCCATTTATACAACATACTATTAACTGTAAAAAACTTTCCAGTATATCTGACACATAATGTTGTTTTTAGACTATATTTTGAATTGTAAAAACTTTCCAATATAATAAACTTCCTTGCATTTTCCTTTGTACAGATCGTGTACTTTGATATATTAAGGATACTGCCAGTGTAATTTGATCTTTGTATTTTACCATGTACAAAAGTTTTATTATAAACTGGTATGGACATAATGACAGTATTACCGTTAACTTGTATTATGTTGCGTAGAAGTTATATTTTAAACTGTTAAGGAATTTCCAGTTTGATTCTTGCACTGTTTTCAGCCAACATCTTCTCGAGCTAATTTCCTTCTTTCCCGCGCCGGATTCCTGTACGTGGTTATGAAGGCAGTTGTGTTGAAAGTGGCTGGTGTGGAGCATTAATAGGCTATCCTCCCAGCACCACCACACTCATAATGGCTCGGGATTAGGGCTCGGAGGTGTGCAAGAGCGGGGAGGCTGGAGGAAAGAGGCAGGACTAGACTGGAGTAAAAAATAAAGTCTGAAAATTGTACTGGCGATCTAGATTTTATTTAGAGATGAGCATTATTACTATCAGCTTCCTTTAACTGATACAGGGTTTTTTTTTATGAAGGGAACAGGTGGCAGGACAAGACTGGAGTAAAAAAATAAAGTCTGAAAATTGAAATGGCGATCTGATTTTGTTTAGAGTTGAACATTATTAAGATCAGCTTTATTTTCCACCTGATAGGAGTTTTTTTTTATGAAGGGAACAGGTGGCAGGACTAGACTGGAGTAAAAAAATAAAGTCTGGAAATTGTACTGGCGATCTAGATTTTGTTTAGAGATTAGCAGTATTAAGATCAGCTTATTCCTTTAACTGAAATGGGTTTTTTAATGAAGGGAGCAGGTGGCAGGACTAGGCTGGAGTAAAAAAATAAAGTCTGGAAATTGTACTGGCGATCTGATTTTGTTTAAAGATGAGCATTATTACGATCAGCTGTATTCCTTTAACTGATAGAGGTTTGTATTTGCTGAATAAAATTTGTCTATAACCAGAAACAATTGCCAAACTATATTTCCCTGCAGGTCAAAAGCCTTTATCATCAAATTTATTGGTTCTTGGCTTCGTCCACCTAGTCCCAGCAAATCTGCAAATTTCATCACTCTATCTTGATCATGTTTCTTCCTCTGACACCATCTCTGGGTTGACAATCAGTTACCATATTTCCGTTATGTTCCTATGATGTAATCTTCCCATATTCATTTATGTCTGTTTTTTATCCTTTCATGTTGTAACAAAGATAATCTCTTTTCCGTTCATCTGTTGAGAGAGAGAGAGAGAGAGAGAGAGAGAGAGAGAGATTTACTTTGATGAAGTATGATTTGAACAGTGTACAGCACTGTGAAATGAAGACCCAGAAATTAATTTAACTTTTCCTTCTCCACATACAGTTGGACGAACGTGGAGCCAGATACGAGCCCGGCCTAGCCCTGGGTGCCTACACTCTCACGTGGCGGCCAAACTGCACTCGTCCATGATCGTGTTTGGGGGAGAGCGGCAAGGGGAGGTGCTGAACGACCTATGGCGCTTCCACTTTGGTAAGACACTCACTATACGGTACATTATAGTAGACCTTCATTATAACGGACTACATGGGGGGAAGGCCAGGTTCGTTAAAGCCGATAGTTCGTTATATCAGAGCCCCCTCCCCCTTGAAGTGAAAGTTCAAGCACATGTTTGAAAATAAATGAGTACAATAGCATATTCTTGTACTAAAAATGTTATGTATACCCTATTTACACTAACATATCCCATAAAATCACACTTCTGCAGCTTGTTTCACATCCTTGTCATAGCACTTCTTCATGACTAGTACAGTATAATTATATTCTGTTATTATAACCCAGCAAGTATGATGAGGAGAGAACAATTCAGGTCAGGTCAGAGTAAAAAGGGTAGGAAACATGTATTGCAACCCACTGTGACCCATTCAGTGATCATTGTTCGAAATAGCCAACAAATGTTCATTGGGCTTTATGGCACTCGTTAAATCCGATATCCACTGTATTGGGGTTTGCTTTAGTGAGTGTTTACTTAACTAAAGTCATTTTACTCGAATTGGACCTAAAATTTCCACCTTTCCATCCTGAATAGTGAGTTGTAGAAATAGATTGATACTCAATTATGATGCTTGCCACAAAGTAGCAATATTAAAATTATGTAGAACAGCAGTATTGACTCATCTTGCCTCAGAGCTAAGTGAAATAAGCAACAAAAGGACGAGAATTTAGATCATTAGAGTAAAAAAGAAAAAGTATAGATGTTAATTCAGTACTTAATTTGGTTGGTTCTTAGTGGCATAAAGATCCATAGTTCCTTGTCTGCTCAGTTCATTCCCAGGTTTAGTCAGATCGAAGGGATGATGAGGAAATTCATTCCTCATAACTGCAGCTTGTCAAATTTCATACAACCTCGACTTAGTAGTCTATTCAGGTTGTGAAAATAGCCCACATCCACCAGATGAAATCAAATGGACTGTACAGTAGTTCACACCATAACATTACATAGATGTTGCATATTGTCCCTCGGCTGGATTGTCGTCTCCCAATACCTAACGTAAAATCCAAGCTGTGTTTCAACCACTTAAGGTGTTAGCTTAGTTTTTGATGAACAGTCCTTCTTCAAGCATTACCCAGAATAATTTTCCAAGTACTTAACATGCTCAGCGTACAGCCTGTTTGAAGAGAGGCAAATATATCTGAAGATTGCACAGGACGGTAAACATGATAATAAGTATTTTTATGTATATTTTCAACGTGTTATATTCCAAGTGCCAAGTTACGGATGTAAACTTTGGTCAGAACTGTAATTATGTATTATAATATTCTTTCCCAACTATTCTGGGTGACTAGAAGTGAATGTAATACTGTCACCTTGTACCAAGACAAGGAGAAGCCTATGCACGTTCTTAATGAATTATTTACAGAATAAAATTTACTGAGTACAATTTGTACAGCTTTCACATACAGTCCAGGTAAGTAATAAATTTACTAACTGATAATTATTAACAGGTGAGAGAATCCAGCCCATTTAATTATTGTTGATTAATTCATCAAGGCCTCTAGGTTTTGACTCGGCTCTGAAACAGTGCAGAGGAAGTATTGACTGAACTGTACACATGGTCGTTGCTGGGGACCAACTTCTAAGAGGTATAGTAGGCGTCATAGCATCTTGTTCTTGGCGACTTCTTATGCCTATTACACGGTTATATTCCCTTTTTTATGCTAGATTTTTAGTAACGGCGTAGTCTGAATCAGTAACATTCAAGAGGATATAAAGGTGTAATGCTTAAAGTAAATTGCTGAAGAAAAGGTGTGAAATCTGCAAAGCCACTAATAATATGACCCCGAGATTCGCCATGTTCTGGTTAACGGCTTTTTGCTGAAGATTTCTTCTTTTTTTTTTATGCTAGGAAGAAGGAACCAGATGCCACGAGCCCGCAATAACTGTTCCTCCCAAGAGAAAAAGAAAATACAAGAGAGCCAAATTCAAGATCCGATCATTTAGAGATTCCTGGACACACTGTGTTTGAAAGACTGGATATCATAGGAAGCAGGAAATACAGACAGAGGGAGACAGTTCCAGAGTTGACCTGTTGCATAAATGAAGGACTGGGAGTAACGGTTAACTCTTGCATTAGAGAGTTGGACAGAAAAGGGATGAGAGTTTGCCGCTAGGCGGGTACTACGCGCCCGTCATAGAGGTGGAGGAATGCAAGCAGACAGTTCAGAGGAGCAGTGACCATTGAAGTAGCGATAGAAAAGAGATAAAGATGCAACAGTGCAGCAAAGAGACAGAGGTTGAAGGGAGCCAGTAAGAAGAGGAGAGTTAATGAATCGAAAAGCCTTTAGATTCCACCCTATTCAGAAGAGCTTTATGTGGGGAGCCTCCCCACACATGCGAGCTATACTCCAGACAGGGGCGGATAAAACCCGTGTATACTGTAGAGTCAACAATTGTGCAGGGGTAAAGAAGGAATGGAGTCGGCTTAGCACACCTAATCTCTTGGAAGCAGATTTTACAAGAGATGTAATATGATCTTTCCAAGATAAGTCCCAAGTGAATGAAACCCCAAGCATGTTCAAGGATTATGCAGGATTAAGCTGAATATTATTAAACATTAGCGGGTACGCCTGTGGAAGATTTTGTCGGGTTGATAGGTATAAGAACTGAGTCTTTGTTGCATTAAAAATAACAAGATTATTTATACCCCAGTCAGAGATACGAGCCAAGTCAGACATTAGGCGTGTCATAACCTCATCCCTAGTTTCCTGAAGTAACTGCTGAGATGGACGTTGCGGGAACCGAATGGAAAGTTGAAGGGTGGAGTCATCAGCGTACGAGTGGGTAGGGTTAGATGTACAGCTTAGAAGGTCATTGATGAATAAAAGAGAGTTGGTGATAGGACAGAGCCCTGAGGAACACCACTGTTGATAGATCTTCTCCTTATAGACGATCTCTGGCATTATGGGATAGTGGTTGACTTTCAGTGAGTACCACTGAATGTTCCCATTCCTGAAACTATCTCCCCAAATCTTAGTTTCCTGCATTTTAAGTTCTTCAGTCTTATTTTCTTCTTGTCAGGAATCTTTTGAATCATGCTAAGCCTTGATTCTCACAGTCTGTGTAGGAACGATCCAGAACACTGCACTGGCAATCCTCGTACATTCTTTTCACATGACATCTTTTCATAATTTTGGTGAAGCCTTTACATTTGCACAAGATCTGTGATTTTCAACACTCTGGCATAAATTTGAATTCCAGAGCTGCCCTCCTATGGTGTCCATCTGTTTCTGTGGTTTATCTCAAGTCTCCCATCTGATTCTGTAGGTGCTGATGTAATCATCCACCAAAATTTAAAACTTTAGTTGGGTTCCTCAGGGTTTGGTCCTATCACCATCTTTTTTGCTTTTATTTTGCTGATAACCTTCTGAAGTGTACACATAGAGAATAGTTTATAGACCAACCATGTTAACAGTGCGGTGAAGGCAGCGGGTTTGATTGTTTCTGGATGGTGTTTCATTCTGATGAAAACGGAAAACGGCATGAAACCTCTGATTACTCGGTTTCAACTTATCCCTCACACTGACTCCCTTCAGCCTCTGCCTCTTCACCAGTAATTTGGTACTACAAGATTTATAGCTGTTCTTAGATCTTTGTATGCATCTCAGCTGTATATTCTCACCCTTTGTTTGTTCAGTCCTTTAAAGCAGAGTTAACCAGTACTGTCTGTCTTTCATGTACACAGCAGGTCATTTTTAACCTATTCTTCAGTCTGCCTATCCCATTGCCTATGGACTTCAGTTTAAAAACGAGGTGATTTGAAATTTGGCTCTCTATTATTCATTTTTCTTGGGACTTCAATTTAAAAATGAGCAGATTTGAAATTTGCCTCACTTTTGTTCAATTTTCTTGGCAGGGTTTTGCAGGTAGGCTATGCAGTCTTTCTTCCCAGTCGGTCAGATGAACACTGTTTTGACTCATTTATTCAACTTTATAAGGAAGGGACAAGTTTTGCATGCTTTCAGCTTTTGCTATTTTCACACTCCTTTTCTTAAAACTATCTGCATATCAGTCAAGCAAAAGCATACATGATAAGTGTACGAACTAAATCAGATGTATTAACTACGGGTAAAAAAAAAAAAAAAAAAAAATCGTTTCCTGGCTAGCTGATTTCTGCTTACGTGAAGTTGATAATATATAATGCGATATTTATAAAGATAATAGCAGTATAAAAGGGAATATGATGGTGCATTGAGGAAATGTTACACAAGAGACAGGCATTGGTAAGATTTGAAAACCGGGGAGTATAGTGCGCAGTATTGCAAAATGAATGCTGAAAGTCCAACAGTTTAATGCCTCCTACTTACTACTTATTGTAATTTGGAATTTACGACCTGTAAATAATTTGACTATAATAATGCTAAGTCTTGTAATTTACTAGATTTATTGAGGGAATTGGGTTGTTTTATGTATATTCATGTTATGTCTATTTTACTAGATTTAATGAGAGCTATCACCGAACGGAGCTATTGAGGAAAGCAAGTCGGTATTACGGAAAAAGTGTGGGTATAATGTATATTTTTAGTACCGTGCTGCTGAACATGGTCATTAGTGAGGTGCATGCATATATATTCGTACCAAGAGTAAGGAATTTCACAAATAGACAGTCGAAGTGTGACGTCTCGTAACCACGTTAACCATGTGCTGGTTCTAAACAAACAGCAGACGATGCCAGTTGTCCCATAACAGCAAAGCACATTAAAAATGGTTTACATATTAACGAGCTGCGATAACCAGTCAGAAGCTATGAAGTGTTTTTCTTTTGCTCCCATTGGGATGAAAAGGAAATAAAACGTGGGAAAAGCTAATAAGTATAGCCCACAAATCTCGTACTTCATCGTCACTAGTTTGCAGCTGTCATTTTAGGTATTACAAGAAAATAAATATAACCACCACTTTAAAGAAATACGGACGAAATTTTCCTGTTGATGAAAGTAAGAAAAAAAAAAAACTTGCACAGGATGAGGAGAGTGCAGAATGTAGGAAGCCTAAACCAGGTATGAGCAGTGTCCAACTTATCAACTCTACTTGAATCAGAAAATATTATCCTCCAGGCAGTTAAAGAATGCCAAAGGAGAAATTAAGCTTTACGAAAACTGGAATGAAATATGAAGGAGGACTGCATTCTGACAAATTCATACATGACAAGATTGAATAGGGATACTGTCAATGGGGCGTTTACAACCATTTTTTGTATGATTATCAGATGTGTGCAGTTATTTTCAGGTACAGTACACTACTTTAGGGGCAGGAAGTTTAATCAGCCACTGGAGAGGAATCACGTTTTTTTTAATGCTAATATATTTATACCGGAATTAAACTAACCCTTACTTAGCCAGAAGATTTCACCAACGTAAAGTAAATGTGAGAAACTACATGTACTTCAAAATCTGTCATATGACTACTATGAGAGAAATTTCTAAAAGAGAAGAGAATTTTGTGTTCTTTGGAAATTGCAGAATAGTTTTAGATTGCAGTCGCTGAAACTGCTATTCCATCCAAAGTGTCAGATCAAAAGACCACATACAGTATTCAACATTTATTGTGGCCATGAAAGCATTGATATTTCTGTTATGAGGTGCATCAAGAGCCATTTTCAGTTCCAGAACATGACTCATATATCCAGTTTTATTTAGTGGTTTTTATACACCTCAGGTACTGAAAGTGGTCATGGGTATCTGTAACCTTTCCAGTTCAAATTCTCTCCTGTAAAAATAAACTAAAAGATATCACTTGATTCAAGACGTTAATGATAGTTTATTGCATAGTGTCACAAATTATCACACTAAAGCTTTTTATTCCTCCACAGCTACGTGCACCTGGGAGCGCCTTGTGTCCTCGGGGATCAGGCCACAGCCGAGGTCTCAGTTCTGTGCATTTGTTGCCCCATCGCATCATATAAAGGGTCCTCGTTTCCACAGTGCATCCTCCCACACGGGTTCCTCCTCTGCCAGCAGCAGCAGTCGTAGCAGCAGTGGCTATGGCAGCTCCTACAGTCATGACTCCTACCGCACTAGACGGATCCACCCGGACAGTTCCAATAACCCAGGAGGCAACAAGAGTGGCATGGAAGGAGACAGCGATGCAAGGACGTGTGGGTGCCAGGAATGTGTGGATGATGATGACCTCGACCTCGACCCAACCAAGCTCCGCAATCTCATCCAGAAGAACTGCACCAATGCACCCACCACACAACTCAAATTGTCCATCTCAAAGTTTTCACAATTAAATCTGTCCCATTTAGGTCGATATTACAGTTACAGCATGCTGAGTAATGATAGCACCGAAAGTATAGTTGAAGAGTCTCTTGCAAGTACTTGCGATAGCTTAGGTAGTAAAATTGTCAAATCTCAGAGCATTCACTTCATGGGGAAGGACAAAGAAGTAAAACCTGAAGGAGTAAAGTCGGGTATGACAAGAGACATAGCGTCAGTACCCAACTTTGGAGACCTCAAGAGTGAAAGCGAGGAGAGCAGTTCAGCCTCACATATGCCAGTCAACCAAGTGAAGGTCATAACGGTCATGCCAGCTGAAGGACCAGCTGAGGCCAGTCTTGAGGATGATCCATCTGATCTCATGGCTGGCATCAAAGGTCGTCTTGCTTTTAGTCAAGACGACACAATCCAATCAGCTGACACCAGTATTAGTGAAAACCTCATGTCATTTTCATGTACCACTGACAGTAACCTTAGCAGCAATACTAACCTCTATGGGCCAGCCAGTTATAACGCCAGTGGACTTAGTAGCTTTGCTAACCCAAACTATGTAGGATTTGACCCAGGTAGAGAACCAGAAAGAAATTCCGGAGGTCTGCTTAGCCAAGACTACTGGCGAGCAGGAGCCCTGGATCTAGAAAGTATGAGGCACAAGGAGTTCGCTGAGATGTTGAGAACACCACCAGACTCTGGCATTGGTCTTGGGGTTGAGATGGAACGCAGAACACCACTTGACCTTACTATACAAACACTGGAGGACTTTGTGACATTTGACAGCCAGAATGCAAGGTTCAACAAGAGCCATGCCAACGACCAACCTGCACGAACCAATGGAAGCTCCACCAACAAACCTACCTCTGCAGCCAAGGTCACATTCTCTTCAGGTCAGCCAGAGCAATCAGGTGGTTCTACTAATCAGGGGTCACAAGGTGCACCAGAAGGAAGCAGAGATCCTCCTGCCCCTCGTATCAATCCCTTCATGAAAGAAGAGCCTGTGCGAGAAGCCCACACTCCAAACGCTATGTATATTGTGGGTGGAAAGGAAATCGACCAGATGACTGCATTCAAGCGACCCATATCTGTATGGAAGCTGGATCTTCCCTTTTAATAGTGTTTATTATCCCATGGCCTCTGTTAGTTGTATTAAGATGGTTATGTAAGATAATAGTTGCCTTCCATCCATTATAGAGATGCATTTTGTACAAAGAAACAAGGAATCACATTCATTTTCAAAGATAGGCATTTCCAAAATATATTTTCCCCATCCGATCTCCAGGAGAGTGAATGTAGCTGCTGTGTTAGTCTGTTGTTATATCTGTCCATGTATCCCGTCCTCGGCTGTCATTAGGCTGGATTGGCTAGTGTTTATGATTTTAGACCCTGTCAGAGGGTTGCCCAGATTACCATAGGTAGCAAAATATAAGTTTAGTGCTGATACTGTGAATATATATTTTAGCATTTTATTTATGTGTGTTATTGTTATGTTTGGTATGAATATGTTCGCGTAATTTGGGTAATGGAGTTAGCTATAGTATAAGCATTTATTTGCAACTAAATAATAATATGGTATACTACTTTAATCAAACTTTCATGCAGACCTGGAGCAGATGTGGTGTTGCATGACTTGGTTATTTCATAATCAAATGCTGTGTTTTAGCTTATGTAGTAACATAAGAACACTTTGTATTTTATTTTAACTTAAGTATTTTAATCATATATATTACACTGATAATCAGCTAGTCCCCCATGATGTAGGGAGTGGGAAGAGGAGGATGTCAGATGTCTTTCAGATTTGTATTTCTCGTACAGACTGTAGAACTCTCGAATCGTTAAAAAAAAAAAGTAATTAAAACATACATCAGTGTTAAATTTGTGCCATACATTGTGATGGCAGCTCAAGTTATACAATATCTAACAGTTTCTCCGTCTGAGGTAAAGATTAAGCATTGTAACAGCATTGGGGTGGTTTTGGAGCAGTATGCAATCTGCTGTTTTTAACTTTGTAGGCTGCGGACATTGTTGATTGCACCCCTGCAGACAATTCTGGCCAGTCAAATATCCATAGTTTCGATGAGTTAAAGTAAATAGGAAACAAAGGTGATAAGGCTATTTAGAGAGTTGACCAAGATTATTTTTAGTCATTAAGCATTGCAAGATCAATATCATTTAGAGTAGCTCGTAAGCCAAACTAACATACAGTATTTTTTACCAGGAGAAATCTTAAGGTCCCTTTCCCTAGTGGCCCGTGTGCTTCTTTAACATAGCATACCAGAGGCATATTTTTGAATACCTTTAGGAGTTTGTAGGTTCGTATGGCAAGAAATACGAATATGATGTAGGACTTACTTGTAATACTGAGAGAGGAGTCAAAGTTCCAGTTCATCATCTCTAGTCTTACGGAGTCTTTACTATCAACTATATATGCTGTACAATTAAGTGTTGTTGCTTAGTATTATTTATTGGGAATGCATGTAAATATTTCTGTGGTAGATTAAAAACCCCTTCCCTTCCATGGACTTGGTTGCCTGTCTTGAGAGCAGAGTAAAATAGGAACATAAATGTCAGTTTTTACCAGGTTACGAATCATGCATCTCATGACATTAAAGATGTTATGTTTTTAGGAAAGTTATAAAAATACTATAAAATGTCAAGGAAGGATGTCAGTTACAAGACTGCATGTAAATGAGACGAAAGTTTAATGAAAAATATGCCAAAGTAAATCTGTTTCATTTTTAATTATGTGTAACGAAGGATATTTTGTGTAAAATAGCGAATGTTGAAGACAGAGTCATATATTGTTATTTTTATTCACTTAAAAATAATTTATTATTTTTTTGTTTATACTATTGTTCTATTGATAAATTTTGTTTTACTTCATTTGATTGTACATATGTGACAGTATGACTGCCAGTGTGAGACTGAAATGTGAAGAAATTCAGTCAGATAATAATTTTCATACCATCTTCCATAAATATAATGCGAGTGCAACTCGTGTTGAAGTGTATTTTATAGAAATTTTTGCTGCCTGCCATATTCTCCAAAATACTTAGAATAAACATAATTGGACTCACTTAGATATTCGTAGCATAGTAGCAAAGAATGATTCACTACATACTTTGAAAGTTTTTAATTTCCCACAAAAAAGCCAAATGTTAACAAGGTTGGAGTGGATGTAATATGGTACCCAAGCAATGTGTAATATGTGTGCATGGACTTTTTGTATGGATATTATTATTCCATTTGTTTTATTTGATGTTGCTTATTGTGTTCGGTGTTTGCATTCCTGTCACCTAATTGAAACAAGATATATATGTGCCTGTGGTTTGTACAATGTACCGTTAACATTGTTTTAGTTTTCTGTGTTGTTGGTATTGTATTTTTAATCATCAGCAACTTCCCTGCATACCTGAAATCAATAAAAGTCAAATGTGAAATTGGGTTGCTTGAAGAGTAGGTTTGTCAGTCAGCATTAAAGTTCCTTACTGAGACTTCTGTGGTTGATGAAAATGGACTTAAACAATAATTTTCCATGTTTCGTTGTGTCTTGACTTTTGAGAAACAATACGGCGAAATTTATGCTGAATTATTTACTTTAATGAGCAGCATAAGAAAATTCAAGACTGGAGTACAGCGTGCAGTTGTGTTTGAAAAGATTTTTGTCTCATTAAAATTAAATGTGACAGGAGTATCGATAGTTTCTTTGGCTGACTGTAGACCCTGCAAGCAAATCATATGACAAAAAAAAACAATGGACTAGTTGTTAAGTTGACAGTTAATTCTTTAAATTGTTACAGATTCATAGCTTTGTCTTCAAAACTGTATTGATTGTATTCTGATATGTAACTGTTGGCAGAAGTTTTCTTGACTACCATAGAGTGATATGGAGCTCACGGTTATCACAAAATGGAAAGGTGGTGAGCACAAGCCACCAGATTTTGAGTCATCTGTGAAAACCTGTGACAATAAGATGGTGATAGTGTGCATGTCACTTTACAAAGCACATATCCCTTTCAAATCCAAATATTTCTTATAATTTTCATCTGATTACCTCTATGTTAGGCAAATTTATTCATCTGTAGGGAAAATCCACCAGGTCTGAATGGCATACAGTTACTGTATAATTGCCAGTAAAGGGCCCAGACTCGTCATATAACGTGACTTTCAGTAATTCGAGTCCTTGTATTTGTCCTTCACAGTCTTAAGTTATTCTTTCACTGGCAGTGTTAGCAGTGACAACAGATTCCCACACTCACCCACTTCCAGTTTCACTCGAGTGATAGGCAGTAGGCAGAAAACTTTTTTACTAACAACCTTAATTTGATTTACTAACTTACTCAAGTGAGATCATCGGCCATTCTCTTTGTCTCCTTGTGTAATACATATGAGTTGCTGGCAACATTTTCTGAATTTCACAACACAACCAGTAACTCCAGTGTTGACCCACTGCCTGAGTTGCGGTGTGTGGTGGTCCAAGTGGAGATGGTAGTATCAAGAGACTTTGTACTCCCACTCATAGCTGTTGAATCCTGTCACTTTTTTTCTTATTCGATTTAATATTTTCAGTCTTTGCGAGACATTTGGTAAGGAAGACGTTAGAAACAGTTTCCATTACCCCAGAATGAATGAAGTTGAAGGTAAGTAAAAGAAACATGATGTCCCTGGGTTGAAGGGACTTGAGAATTCCATTCATGATTTTTAAATGGTTTGCTAGCTCTTTCAGCCCATGAGACTTCTCCTCAGTTAAATAAAGAACTAGCAGCAACCAAAATAAACACATCCTTTGTTTGAAGGGAATAATGGAGCTTGTTTCTAGTTCGTTGACTGAACATTCAAGTTATTCAGTGTTGTATAGTAATTGCAGATGCTGAGTATCGGACATTTTAATTTTCTTAGTTACATTTTGTTATCAGTTACTAGAGTCTTATCAGATATATATATAGTTTGTTTATATCTGTCGCCAGTGCGTAGCAACGTACTGCATTTTTATCAGAGCATTCTGCAATCTTGAAACTTCCCATCGAGATTTGTTATCCAGTAGTGCATTCCATTATTCTTTCTCTTGACAAGCATTTGGCCTGTTAGCAGTGACCCTTCCTGCCACCACCACCAACCTTTCAAACAACCATCCAGTAAACAGAGGCCACAGGGAGGTCCCAGACACACTTCCCTCCAGTTGGACCTGGTTATACTGCTCTTAGCTTGTCGCACCCTCCGTCCAGCGGGCACTTATCATCCTGCTTAGTCTACTGTTGTAAATTTTAAAATGATTCCCATATCATGACTGTGTTATACTATTAAACTGTATTTTTCCTCTCTTACATCATGTCGTCAGTCATGTTAAGTCTTATCTTCCCAGTTTATAGTTCCAGGCATTAAAATCCAACTACTGTGGTATCATTCATTATCTTACAGTTTCAGTCATTTATATCAGTGGTGTCAGTAGCTCTTACCCACACGACAATGGTGTTGCCAAGAAAATTTTAACTGTTGCTGGCATCATAATTTGGGGAAACCTTGAGAAAGAGTGAATAAGTCAGTAAATATATAGTCTGGGAATCTGTAGCACATCAAGTGCAGAGTAATCCTGTTGGGTTAAGAGGCTTTGTATCACATCTGTATAGATTTATTTTTCATACTACACCCATATATTCTTGTGTATGTTGTATGTCGCAAATGTCAGCATAAATTGCAAAAATATCGTACTGGAAAATACTTACCTGTCATAGGCATAAATAAAGGAAAATGTGCTAGGTAGCCTGACGAGAGTATGAGGCACAAGTAGGATCAAACTTTACTGGTCCTGTGCATCCAGCAGTATAGTTTGATTGTGCATTCATAACAGCAGTTAGAATTGTTCACCTCATAAACCAGTATGTATTGCTCTGTTATAATTATGCCTTCTTTCTCTATCAGCATTTCAGAAAATTACGAAAATGCAAAAGAATCTCGGTATTACGCAGATTTAATTACCATGATCATTTTCATGTAGTCTGTCTACTGTTGATCTTCTTGTGCAGCTTTGTAATTATCTTATATCAACACCTCATTGATTATATGTTAATCCATCCATCTATCCATCATCCAATCCTACATTCCCCCATGAGGAGCGTAGGAGCCCGGGGCTAGGCAGTTGGTCCCGACATTTAAGATGAGAGTGACCATTAACCAGTAATTTCTCGGGAAATGTAATTTTATTAATACTTCAGGTCAGCGATGGGTATTTCTTTGTATAAAGTATATATTCGAGATTCATTCCCTGCTCAGTTAGGATCCTCTTTATCTTAGCATTTAGCACTGTTGGATAAGGTTATGGCATTTGTATTATATGCATTTCTTACCTCTTTTTATCAACAGACAATCAGTTTATTTCACAGAATCTCCCTTTGTCCTTCACTTCTCAATTTTCCAGCATTTCTTGTTTAAGGTGGTGGAAGTGCAAGATGGTATTAATATTATTTACATATTGTATTATCATCTTTACAGTATTATCATCGTTATTTGTGGTAGGCCTACATGAAATATCAGTCGAAATTTTATTAGTTACCGTCATCTCACGTACATGGATGGTGTCAGTGGAAGAGCTTTTAAAATTAGATTTTATAATTTATTTCTCGGCATGCATTCTTTTATCACATATTTTAAAATTCATATTTATAAACTCATGAGCATCAATCCCTGCACTAACAGTGACCTCCTAACCACCAGCGTCTGTTTTCTGGATAACTAATTTCATCATGTCCTTGTGTGAGGTCAAATCCATATTCAGTTATAGTTGTTTCTTTTCCAGTTATCTTAATTTCTCTTATTTATGTACCTGTATAGTCATACTGCCCCGAGTCAACAACGATCTTCATTATGCGGCAGTCATTGTAACGAGAGACTGAGATGTTATGAATCAACAGTATTACAGTACTGTATATATTTCTTTACATCCTGTTCTTAATATGTTAAGTACATTTTTCCCTTCATAATGTCTATTTTCATATATCCATTATTTATAAATGAAGTTACGGTCTTGCACATGATCAGCCTTCATCTTTTCAGCATTTAGTGGGAGGCATATGTTTTGTTTGGAATTTTTTGTGAATACATTCTCAACATCCAACATTTAATGAAATAGTTTTGCCTTTATATCTTATTAATGAACATACAGTTGTAGACCTTAGCAAGTTCATTGCCTTGTGCTTATTTTTTCTGCTATTTATTTATATATTTCATTACTTATCTTTATTTCTGTTACACTCTCAACGGGAGTTTCAGTCAATCAATAACTTTTATCGTACGCATGCAGAGTAACCCACCCGGTGATGGATGCTTGTGATTCGTTTTTTTAATATATTCATATGTCTGGTCGTTACTCAGTATAGTTTTCCTTTAGGTTTTCTTTCTCTTCTATATCAGTTTAATCCTTATGCATCAAGAGCCTTAGATCTCTAGCATTTGATGTAACTGGTAATTTCTTCCCTACATTCCTTATTAAGTTAACAGTCTGTATACTGTACTCATTTGTATATCTGTTTTTCGTTTGGCAGCAGCAGTCCCTGCTCTTTAATATAACCTCAGCACTTGTGTAACTGGTGATGGAAGCATGTGTCATTTGAATTATATAATATATAAAAGCTTCATATGGTCATTATTAGTATTTAATAACTTCTTACCAACATGCAGTGCTGTTAACTCAGACATTTAATGAAACTGATGATGTTATGTTTTCGATCTTTTGTGCTAAATATTTGGTACTAAGCACACCTTGTGAGGCAGAGGTCTTCAGTGAGTAACAATGTTTCACTCTGCTGATCTTCGTCACTAGAAGTACTGTAACTTGGCAAAGCACGGCAGAGTGAAACACTGTTACTCTGTAAAAACCACCACACAAGGTATTTAATTATGTCGGCAATGTTTTCCATATTATATACACATTTCTTTACGTTACTCTCTCTCTCTCTCTCTCTCTCTCTCTCTCTCTCTCTCTCTCTCTCTCTCTCTCTCTCTCTCTCTCTAAGCAGTCCCTATTTATGTACAACCCACATATCTCCATCATTTAGTGTAACTGGTGTTTCAAGAAATGTTTGCAATTGTGTACATTTATGAATTACCTACATCCAGTCTCTCTCTATTTATATCTGTCCAATATTTATTTAGTTAAACACCTCATTTCACAATCTTTTCTCTACCGACATAATCCCTACTCATGAATAAACCTCACGACTGCCAAGAGTAGTGGCCAAACCATTTCCAGCTGAGAGTTATTCCATGTCCCTGTGGTATCTATTTTCTTAGTGTAACACCATTTGTCCCTGTTGAAATGTTGGTATATTTCTAGGTTATATTTATACATTTGTAGATAAATTACTCATAAAACAGTAAATGTAAATACAGATCCGGATTTTTGATTGACGGGTCCTTTGATGAATAGCCTACTTGTGCTGAATGATGTATGTATTTTGGGTCACAGTTCGTGTGTTACCAGATGCTTAAACCCTTAAATGTGAGCTGTCTCCTAAGTGAAATAAAAATTTGCTGTGAGGACAAATAATATAATAAAAAGAAAAAGAAAGAGAAAAATAGAAATAATTATAGTAAAGGGATTTATTTTGGCTTTCAAAAACCGGTACCAATGGCTGTGTATATTTATTTACCAATAGTTGTGTGTGTGTGTGTGTGTATATATATATATATATATATATATATATATATATATATATATATATATATATATATATATAATCAGGTCATAACGCATTATAATTTTAGTAAAATTGTCTGAAATGTCAGTTTTATAATCCAGACTCTTATTTATTTAACCATTCAAACAAGACATTATCACACCCATGCATGGAATTTGAAGGGTGTTAATCCGTTTGATTCGTTTGTCTGGCCGGCTGTCCTGTTTATTGGTAAGATTTTGGAAAAGCTGCCGAATGGTATTGCGCCAAGTTTGGCAAAATGACTGGGGTCCCTGAAAGGAACAGGGGAATATTCTTTATAAGAAAAGGGTTGTAGGTCATAGATGAAGGGCAAGGTCAACTATAAGTTTTTAGCCAGTTTTGACCAAACTTGGTTGAAGGGTTGAAGGAGACAAAAGAATGAACTGATTTTTAAAAAAATGATCAGAGGTGGAGGTCACAGGGCAGAGACAAAGGCTCGGCCCTTTACCTCTCTTGATATTGTTTTAGGTCAGACCTGGTGGAAGGGTTTAAGATTAGTCGAGGATGAAGGTACTGTATTTCAGAACAGTAGGTCAAATAAAGGTCAGTAATATAGGGAAAGGTCAGCTTAAAAACAAATTTGCTCTGAACCAGAATTGGTGGATGGACCGACAGACTATGAATTACGCCATGAAAACCCTAGAGCATACAAAGTACTGGTGATAAGTGGTGGCGACCATGATCCACTCACTTGATGTAGTGCTACCTTGTTCTTTCACCTTTTTCATTCTATATCTGTGTCTGCCCTTCTCTCTTCCTATTTCTCCCATCTTCCTGTTACCTTTTATTACTCGTCTTTCCCTCTCGGGTGGATTTACATTGAATGACAACCCTATTAGTTTCCTGTAAGCCAGGAATCCATTTACAGCGCTGGGTGGTAACCATATAACCAACTCATACGTGTTCCCTACTTGTCAACAAGTGGGTTGGCGGAGGTTTAGTGCCCCCTTCCCGTAAAACAACTAGCACAAAGACAAACGGCCACCCCTTATGGGATCATGGCGTCTGGCCATAGACGGATAGATAGACATACCAAGTACTGAGCCTGCTTCCAAACAGTAAATCAACAAGAATGCAATTTGTACTGAGTCCTACATAGAGGGGTTAATTGATGCATGTATCTAAGCCTCTAGCTTGAAAAATCCCTCGACTCCTTCAGTAAAGGATATCTTGTATTCAATCCAACCTCCAGGCGATTATATTATGAGTCTTTGAACTGCAGGGGGCAGACATAGCTCTATGTAATCCCCCCACTATTACAGTTGAATGAAAATCTTGAATAAAGTCAGCCAGTGATGGCTTGATCAAATTGTAAAACGCGCCATCAGACTGAAGGGGTTAACAAATATAAGATAGTGAAACTTGTATTGTAGTGGTGAAGCTGTTGTAGAGGGAGTCAGTACTGCAATTTTATCTCCAGACCTTGAAAGTAGGTCGAAATTTCCTATTTTGCCTCAGTTTTAAGGAACACCAGAAGTATAAATTAATTACTGACTAAGATTGAACAGCTGCGGTCAGTAATCCTTCTAACATCTGGGTTTCTGAATTAACGAAGGGAAATTACAACCCTTAGCTCGCTGATTCCTTACAGGGTTGCGATATTGTGTCATCCATGCACCTCCTGAATGAGCATTTTTATTTGCTCTCTCTGAAACAACCTTTACCCTTATAAAATAGTAGCATACATAACTGATCAACTTGCTTATCTTGTACCAGTATTTTTGCATAATAATGGCTTAATAATCACGTATGGACTAGCAGTAACTTCACTTAATATTTTCTTGGGTCCTGTGAACTGATTTTCATAGAGATCCATATTTTCATTGTAGATTTGTTTTGCATATTACACCTTCATATTTTCATGTATGATATGCATTTTTAATATCGACTAACGTTGTATCATTGACATACAAGATGAAATATAAGAAATATAATCACAAGAGAATAGATGCTAAAATATCGTCTCAGCCAACTGGCCTATAGCTGAGTGTAACATCAACAGAACTTTGCATTGCTTGGATGTTCGTAATGTGTACAGTAAAAGACTTCATCGGCTCTAGCGAATGCATTACTTCACTTGTATCATCCATTATGCAAATTAAATTCTATGATGACGTCTTTATTATTATTATTATTATTATTATTATTATTTGTGTTGTTCTTAGGAGAAATATGAAATACAGTAATAATGATGAATATGATGATGGTAATGAACAGGATGGCAATAATGATGATGATTATGATAGAAGAAAACTGAGAAGCATCGATAATAATGATAAGAGAACCTTAAATACGATGATGACGCTTATGATGATGATTAAGAAGAAGAATAGGAGAATAAAGCGGCAACTAGGCCAGGATGATGATGATGATGATAAGATGATGAAGAAGAAGAAAGAAAAGGAAAATAAGAAAGGCTGAAGGAGGAGGGACAGGACGATGATGATGATGATGATGATGACAGGAAAAACAGATCCAATGATGATGATGATGATGGAAGGGAGGAAAATGAAGTACAATGGTAATGATAATAGGATAAAACTGATACTGTAAAAATGATGATGAAGATGATTTATTATTATTATTATTATTATTATTATTTTTATCATAATCATCATCATCATCATCATTAGAAAAAGTATTCGATGATGATGATGATTATAACCAATCTACAGCCAATAAAATACTACACTCCATCATACACAATTTCACCAGCACCTGGATCCAAGATATCGTAGTTGGTCACATTTCCCATCGTATTTCTGGCCACCTCCCTCTCCCAGCCTCCCTAATGCACTTGGAGATATGCAAATGCCTGGGAGCAGCGATGTGCATATGAAGCGAGAATAATGAGGGAAGAGAGAAGAGAATTACGATGAGGGAAAATGAATTAGCTCTCTCTCTCTCTCTCTCTCTCTCTCTCTCTCTCTCTCTCAAAAACCTTCATCGTACGCGCCACACCTACAAAACAGCGAAAGTTTTTATATTTCAGTTGATATCCAAAATGAATGTTAATCCCTTCACCCCGATTACTATTTTTGTTTATTTTCATTATATTGTAATTACCACCAGACGATAGTATTTGCTTTGGACTTTTTTGTTTTTACTAGAAAGGTTAGATATATTTGGAAAAATGTCCACCAAAATAAAATCGCCTGTATATAGCAGAAATTAAATCGGAAAAGGTGTCATCGGACTGAAATGGTAAGGAAACGTACTGTAAATGCTTCATATTCCCGAGCACTGTTTCGGTAATGCTTCGAAGCTGGAATTTGGGGTTTGGGAAACAGCAAGACTAACACTACTTTTCATTTTCTTATATGCTAGTAGGTAGTAAATAATTTAAAAAAACACACACACATACACTAATAAAAAAGGGTAACATAAGCTGTTTTTATTTATCTTACTACATCTTTTCACAGGCGACTTTGTTTTACATCAGCTTTCCGTAAAAAAATTCGAGGTTCAAGAAGTGTGCTGAGGCTTTATAGTCCCGAACGCTCATGCGGCTAGTGCCTCGAAGCACCAACCGAGTCGAAATGCTGTCTGGGAAGTGGGCAGTCTTCATTCTTCTTTTGCTGTCTAGCGGGAGAGCTTTCTTAGATTTTTAACTCATTTTATTGTTTTCATTTTACGTAATCATGTTCAGGATGTTCACTTTCAAAGATTTAGTTTTTCTCGTGATAACTTCTTTTTTTCTTTATGTGGCTTCATGTTTATTTTTTAGTAGATATGCTCCTGTTGCTGCTGGGGTACTGCTTATTTGGTGGTGTTTACGCTGTTGCAAATATCTTTAGTTATGGGAGGCCGCGAAGCTTCTCGTGGGTTTCCGTTCTTAACAGTACGGAAATCTAGTCTTCGATGTTTCAAAAGCGTTTGGAATTTTTTTTTTTTTTTTTAAGTTTAGTGTATAAGCAAATTTCAAAAACATGTTTTACCATTTCTTCTAGAGTTAAGGGCCTTTAGTGCCATAATTTATTACCATTAGTTTTACACAAGACTGTTTTATTAAGTTTATGCTGATGTTTCATACATAATATATGGTACAAGTTTACACATTGTTTTGCTGGTTTAAAAATTTAGAAAGTGAAGAGGGCACAGCGTACCCCTTTATGTTGATACAAAAGGGGCTATCCCGACTGAACAGCCGGACTGAACAGCATATTATCTTCAAAAGCCATAAGTTTGGCTATCGGCGATTGTATCTTTAGTGAACCTCTTGCCACTGCATCTGTGGGCATTTAAGAAAAAATTAAACGCCTTGCATGCTTGAGAATTATTATACATAACTAGATTTGGATTTGGAGTTGTATACAGAATTCCGTTCCCCTACGTTCCTTACAATAGCATTTAAGTTTGGTAAAGTTAACAGTAAATGCTAGACCAGACCGTACAGTGACCAAACTAAATGGAAAACTTGCGTGGTCAGACCTACTTGAAGGTCAGGAGGAGGAGCTGAATGTTGTGGATAACTGTAGCGACAATAAGCTCTAAAAATCCACAGACTTGTCAACTCCATAGAACTTCACTGAACTGTACCGTGGAATGTGGGTCTTAAAATAATTTTGCTTTTGATACCTAATGTGGAATAGAAATTTAAGTTTTGGAATGTATTGAAGGTGTAGTTATTGAAGCAGCATTAATATTTGGCACCATACTTTCCAGAAATTAACAGCATTATAATGGTGAAAATTAGAAGGGCCAACATTACCAAGGGAATGTACGATGGCGTAAAGTTTATAGTTCTGACTTCTGTGCTTTGACTGCATCTAATGAAAATCAACAAAAATACATCCCAAGGAACAAGTTCGCCAAGTGTTAGAGTACCTGGCGGGCTAATTTGCAGGAGCTTGTAAGAGCTGTAGGTTTAAAATAGGAACACATCAGACTAGAGAAAAATGCGATGCTCAGCCTGTTCATCCCTCTTGAAGTGTAACCAGCAGACATAAAGTTTGCGTTACATGCCATGATATAATAGTCTGGCCACAGATTCATACGCTCGTAAAGGGCATAAAACGTATTGGATGAAATTCTCGCCTTTCCATTAATGCAATCCACTTGAGACCTCGCTGGCATACTATATCCTACGCTATTGGGGAACTATTGAATATTCCGCCACACTTTACCTCGTTGAGGTTACAGAGCCTTCAAACTGTTCATGTGTTTATGAATAAAAGTTCGCATATCTGCAACACCATAGCATCAGTTAATGTTGGTCCTGCAGAATAACGAGTCCCTACTACTGTACTGTTAATGTTGGGTACAGTGCAAACATGACAGTAAAGCCACAAGGTTTATTTTATGGTGTTCACCTATATGCTCACAATTTACCACCTGCATTTACCACAGCTATGAAGTGCTGCTTATCCTTTGTTAGAGTAATTAAAATGTCAATGTCACTGTTCTGTCTCATCCAGAGAAGCTACTTGTTTTGAAAGTACCCAAAGAATAGCAATCGCTCCTATAATCATATTCCGGTACGGTACAAATCTTATAGAGGTATCTTGAGTGCTCATGGTTGTCCATACAGTTTTGATATCTGGTTTATACTACTCCAATATTCAAACTTTCAAGTTCCAGAAAAGTTCTTTGATTGTAGAATGCAGTACCTACTGTAATTATCTCCTGCAATTCACTGGTTCGTGCTACAGCCAGACAATTTCAGCTCTAAATTTTTCGAACCTAGACCTACTTGGATAAGACGGTGCAAAAAGATTCATGTATCGGCAACTCTTGACTTGAACCATTGTCACCAGGGCACCGATACTCGCCATACGAATGACCCCGACACCATAGCTGGCTCTGCAGTCTGGATTAGTCCGGGATGGAAAAGGTGACAAATGTTCAGTCCAATCGCGCGAAAGCAACTCTGCCCAGGACTGCTTGCCTCGAGGGATGAGCTAAAAACAACACCCAAGACTCGTTGCATGAACCGTAGCTATTCGCCAAAAGACAGATTCCTGCCAATGTTCATCTGAAGTCCTCGACTTCATATTACACTAATGCAACTCTTGGTACAACTCCGCCGAAAGTGCCTCATGCAAGTGTACGCATTGCTGGTATTTAACTTTGCATTCACTAAAAGCTTCACATTCGTTAAGATACCCTTGCATTACACCTGGGTCAGCTACCAAAGAAGCCGCACAAGTGAAGCCATTTTTCTACCAACAATACACTTGAACTCAGTCTGGTACCCCAGTGCCAAAACTGTCGCTCAGATCAACATCGAACTTACCAATCAAAGAAAGCAAACACGAGCGTCATGAAGCATTTGATCTTAATGACAACTACACATAAGACCCGCACATGGACTATTCTATACTTACTGATTCCCTACATCTATCTTGTCATGATGTACCTCTGAAGATTGTTGGGAGGTACAGACTGATGTAAATGGCTAAAAATGAGTTCCCAGAAAACAGAGGGTTTCTCCGGGTGCAGTCAAAGATTTATCGGTCACATTTCTCGCCCCAGGTCTATGGATGGATTGCGATGCATGTCATTCATCTGGAGTGATATGAATCTTTGTTCATTACGTCTCATTCGAATGCTTATTAATCCAGTAGTGAAAAAGCGGAGGGGTAGAGTATGGAGGTGAATGTACTTTTGTATTTGACTGTACAGTACATGTGCAGTTTATGCAAAGGTTGTCTTCGTCTCCTTGAATGATTGAATATGGATACTCTTCCCATGAATCTGAAACTTGCACCATACTTAAATAACTTAGTGTTATTCCAGACAATGAAAGCACAATCGGTGAAGGATTCTCTACTGAGTTGTACAGTAGAATGGCTGTAAATTAGTGAAGAGTTTGGTGGAACTTCAAACATTTCACGTTGTGTTCTGTTCATATTTCCGGGATCTTTCACCAGGCATGGATGACACCACAAGATTTGTGTAGAGCATGCTGTTGCCCCTAATTATATCTGATTTGGCAATTAAAGCACCTACTTTTACATTACGCCCCACACTGCATTGCAGTTTCTGCCATCTCTTGTCCAAGGTCCTAAATGGAGCTTGATTCTAACTCCGATAATTTCAAGACCCACATAAGATTGTGTTTCGCACCTGGGCAAAATTCATACAAAAATATTCACTGAATTGATGCCAGATAAAAATCCATCTAAAACCTCTCGGGTTTGCAAACTCTATACTCAGAACAGCAAATAGGTTTTACAACCATATAGTCAGTAAACATCTCTGGCGGTCTAGCACTAAGAAGCTTCAACCAAGTCCGGCCCACGATGATCAAGGCCGGCGGCTGGCTGGAGACTTTCCCCCACACAACGCCACTCAGGAATGAGCACCCGATCAGTCTTAAAATGTGTGGACTGAGCAAGCTGAGCACCCGATCAGAGTCTTAAAATGTGTGGACTGAGCAGTCTTGAGAAGGTACTTACGTCAATGGGTAAATGAGCTTAATGACGGTTGGATGGCTGTGGAGTTAAAAATTTGGGATGGGGGCTGTCTACAAGGTCACCACGAGCAGATGAGGTGCAGTTTTACATTCCTCCGAAAGTAGCCCAACAGATGTCAGTGCTTAATCGATGGAATGTGACTGAAGGAGGTAGCACCTGTCACTACGAAACAGACCCCACACTATTTTACGGTTACCAGTCTCCAGCTCCCACACCTCGAGGGGTACAGGTGCAATCAGAGGATGTCACGCGAGAAAGAGCAGCCTAGGAGTGACAGTCCAAGTAACTTGGTCCACATCAGGAGGAGCAATACAATAGCCTTTGGAGTGACAGTCCAAGTGATCCAGCCCACGTCAGGAGGATCGATAGAATACAGAGTGATAAAGTAATTCGGTCTACATCAGGAGGAACAATAGAGTACCCTTTACGAGTGATAATCGAAGTAATTCAGTCCAGGTCAGGAGGAAAAATATCTCTTGCATAAGCTGACTCTTTCCAAACAAACGCTTTTGCGTGAGTCTGCTGTCACTAAGGGTACCCTTTGCCTTGCCTTGGGCACATAACCAGAATCTATTCGAAAATCTTACCTATATGGATTACGGCTTCATCTGTGAAGTTTACAGGTATTTTAAGCCAAGTTTCAGAATTTTTCATATGAACATGGTTGTCCAATATATAAAACGTACGAAAAAGGCTTAGTATATTTTACCTCTTCAGGAAGTATGGAGTACTCAGTTGTTGCCGGCGTCGCAGTACAATGTATAGTGTTCATTGTCTGTCTCCTATAACTAACTCTGGAAAATTTATTCTGGAGTAGATTAGATACTACGAATCGCGGCAGGAAATTCAATAGATTTTTGCCCAGCCCTTGCACAGCAATCAAAACTTCACCTTAACCAACTTTGCATTCAGTGTGGTGTTCGTGTCACAGCATGGTGCTGGTCCAGGCCTCAGTCTTGTGCTGAAATAATCCATGACAGTCACTGCACCACCAACTGCATGCAAACATGGAACTTGAAACGATTTTAGATCCAGTGCCTGCTTTTTGTTCCAACTACAGAGAACATTGTACTCCAGCCGAAATTTGATGTGTAAAATTCTTGTCCCATTGGCTTGTAAAGCTCCCCCCTTGAGCACCGTATCATTTTTCTGCTCTTAATCCAGTCGTGGCATGTTATAACCATCTTCTAATTTTCATGAAAATTGCATTACAGTGGCTTTATATTTTCTTCCCCAAGAGACAAGTAAAGCTCCCATAAAATGAAACTGAACTGTCGTATGGCACGGAAAAATGTAAGTCATACGGACAGGTGAGGTGAGACTTCTTTACCTCCAGTTGTAGGCCAGTCGAAGTGTTGGAAAGTTCTAAACCAATGGTGTGTGAAAACCTTTCCCTGTTTTAAGCCCTTCTGGAGGAAGTAGCAACTACGTTACTTGGGAATAGACCTCAGTCCCGAGTAGAAACAAAACACTTAGTCATTTATGGCCATTCTAGCAAAATTAAAAGATAGTGCATTTAAAAGACTGGCTGCGTACTTGACTCTCCAAAGCAAAGTCAACCCTAACACCTCTCGCCACTATCACTAGCCTGTCAAATTACACACAATCTTCCCCAACAAAACGCAGTCACAGGAGAGCTGGGAAATAGATGTTCTCTTCAGAGCCCTAGTGCTAACTATAACTGCCCCATTATATGCTGTGAGTCAGTGAAAACTCACCAGTAGGTTACTTATGGCTTACTGCACGTAAAGTTCGACTTAACTAAATGCAGTTCACACAGTGAGTCCATCAGTATCTCAAAGCTTACAAATGAATGTAATGGCAAGAAATAAATTAGCCATTAGTACATTTGTTACTTGACTTCTAAACAGGCAATTCCACAGTGCCAGTCAGAATGGGGTGTGGCCACAATTTGCAACCATGCAAGAGGTAATCCTACTCATAATGCCCACCAGATGACGAAGTGTGTACTGTGGAAACCTCTCCCACTCGGCTTGCACTGGCTGGATCAGTTAGTCAGTTTTGTAGCTTGAGGTCAAACGACTATAGGCGCCTCTTAAAATAGTCCCACATATGTTCAATTGGGTTTAAATCTGGTGAGGCAGGCCATAGCAATATGTTGACATTCTCAACCTGCAGAAACTCTGTTGTTGACACGTACAGCCTATGAACGAGCGTCTTCTCGTGGCAACGTCGCGACACCTGGATGGTCTCGCAGAAACGGGATCGCGTGGGACCTGCGAACATTGTCGATGTGTCTTTGAGCCGTGAGACAGCCTTCGATTATCACTAGAGGTGTTTTGTTGTCGGCTGCAGTGCCTGCCCATGCCCTCAAACTAGCGGTTTCTAAACTAGCTTAGCGTTCATTACATTACCTCCAAACGCACAGACGTTCGTCAGTGATCCTCACAGAAATTACATTCGTCATTGAAGAGACCAGCATCCACTGTCTCCTGGTCCAACGTTCATGTTGGCTACACCAGTATACAGTAGTCCGTTCTGAAGACGGTCGAGAGATCCAAACCACATACGTGTCTGTGTGTGTTTGGACCAAACGACTGGAGTCGCTGCTGTACAGTGAGCCTGCATATCTGATCTTCATGTCGCCCAGGAGTCTCACGTGCTGTTTATGACAGCAAATGGAATATGTCTCAGAGATGCATCATCCGGATGAGGTGATCTTGTCGTTCTGTTGTGGTTTAATCTCCTGGACGCTGTCGGTCGTCAACTGAGCCTGTTTCATGATGCCTATGGATGAGCCTGACAGTCGTGGAATGACAGCCCATTCTGCGGACTACCTAACGTTGTTGCATGCCACCCTCCAGCATCCCTAAGGCACGATGACGTTCAAGGCACTACAAACATGGCATGGTGGCAGTTTTTCAAGAATGAAGACAGTATTCCATTTACACGACCTAACCTTTGTCCTCGACATTGTTTCGTGAACAAAGTGAATCTGTCTTCAGATGAGTGTTTGTATAAGCCCATTATCGTACCAAATCAGATCAGTATTTAAAACAAGCAACAATATATAAATTATTTAAACTGTATTAGGTGATGTGTTTTCACTGACTCTGAATACATTCATACATGCATGAATGGTCAGTGACTATAACATGTTCAGTGCTTGTTGGCGTCTAGAACTGATCATCCAGGAGGCGGATGCATCATAAAGCAATTCAGACTATGCTGTTGAGAAGTCCTAAGATTTCACTGGCTAATCGTCTCCTTTAAAGGCAGTCATTTTTTTTAATGTAGTAATTATTCATGCACTGTACTGTAAAAGCTTTTCACTTGTATTTCTTCATTAACTGTCGTCCCTGGTTCGGCTCATGCTTGATAAATGCATAACTGGGATTAGTATGGTACCGTTATAGAAATACATTGCTACCCATAGCCTGCCGCAGCCTTACAGACAATGATTTTTAGCTGTAATAAGTTAGTTTTAAAAGTCAACAGTTTCGGTGTTTGGGTCAATACTGTTGTCGTTTCATGAAGGAGGGAATAATGAACATAGCACAAAACCATAACAGGGCTATATGGCACTCAGACAGAAGGGAGCAGGGTAAATGTATTGATTGTTTGATGTGAAGAGCAGCAAGAAAAGTGATACTGAAAATAGAGTGGGAGAGTCAGCTAGGAAATCGGAAAGTTGCAGTGGCCGACGCAGTAAGGAAAGGAATAAGAAAACAGAGTCTGTATTGTAAACGAGCAATCGGGAAAAAGTTGATTAAAAGTCATGGGGCAGTTTCAGTGTGAAGAGGGGCTGAGGATCATGGGCCATTAAATGACCATGAATGACGCGGACATGCCACTACCGTAGCGAAGATGAGCAAGAATAGCCTAGTCTCCCATCAACGATTTGGGTGGGAAGAACTGTGTTTAAAAGTATGAAGTTTAACTTGCAGATCCCATGATGATTGCTACTGTTCACGGAAGAGAAGGGTTAGAAGAGGACAACAAGAGCAGGAATAGGGTGGAGAGAGGACCTAGAGGAGATAGTAACAGAACGTGCCAGTGAATCTGTGTTCATTGCCGGTAATGCCGCGGAGGATAAGATGAGGTGTGAAAGGAAGTGAGGCACTGAGAGAACTGAAGATGAAGTTGGAGGAAGAGAACCTAGCACGAGACTTCAGAGGCGAAACAATAGATGGCTCTGCAGTGAGAATATACTTAAAACGGAAGAAGCACTGAGGAGGGAGCACATCATTAAATCCGACACCATGGCAAAAATCTGGAACCGTCAAAATAAGACATCCGTAGCAGAGGAGTGACAGGACATACGTTCGACAAAAAGGAAGCGAAGAGTATGTAGAGGAAGGAGACTTAGAACTAGGGAGAAAAGAAGGGCAGACCAGAGCAGGAGGCAGAAGCCAAGGTGGGAAGGACACTGGACGAAGTGGAAGAACAGGAGAAAACGTGAAATCAGTAGACTGAAAAAGGATGGGTATTTGGGTACCCAAAGGAGGAATGGAAGAAGATGGAAGATCGAGTGCAAAGAACTTTGTAGAAGGCTGGGAGGATGGAGTAACTTATTAGTAGGAAATTGAAGGGGACGTGAATGCAGGCTAATAGTGAGAGAACGACGATAGTTTGAGATGGACGGGATGGGAGGGGGGTAATGCCTGTTTCAACAGACTTGGAGCGGGAAGTGACCGAAAAGCAAAAATAGCTAAACAAGCGGTATGATGAACTGGATCAGGTTTTGCAATGGGAGGAGGCGGAACAGATTTGGCAACCAAAATAATTCAGAAAGAATAAAGACAGTGAAGACGAAGTGACACAATCATCACCCCATGAAAGATGACACGCAGTTTGCAGCAATCGAAGACAAAGAGCAGATTTAAGGGAAGAAACATGCACATTCAAATTTATTGTGGAGTTAAAGATGAGGCCAAGAAGAGTTGTAAAGGAGAGAGAGAGAAGTGGGGGGTTATACATAAGAGAAGGCTGCGGTATAGTCCGTGAACAGGTAAACGTTAATGCACAGGACTTGGAAAAACAAATACCATAAGCAGTAGCCCACGTTGAGGCGGCATCAGTGAAGGACTGGAATAAGGAGTTTAAGACGAGGCAGGTCTGAATCTGCAGCATAAAAAACAAAATAAACCAAGAGTTCGAAACAGAAGGGGATAGAGATGGGATAGTGTCATTTATGGCTATGAGAAAAAGGGAAATACTGAGGACGCAGCCTTGGGGGACACCTTCATATTGTGGAAAGGCACAGGAAAGGTGGTCTTAGACGGACGTGAAAGGTTTGAAAGGAAAAAAAAAAAAATAAGAATCCTGTTACCATGCAGACCAAGGGAACGAAGACGGCAAAGAACATACCTCCATGCAGTATCGTGGACCTTCTCTAAAAAAAAAAAAAAAAAATTAGACTGCCTGAGTGAAAAAGCCTAGCGGAAAATATTTGAATCTAAGAAGAGGATCTCAGGTGCTACGTGTTGTGCGATACCTAAACTGTAAGGGAGAAAAATGACTAAGAGATTCACGGTGCTACAGGAGTCGATACTGACCATCCGTTCGAGGGTTTCATGAAGACCTTTGGTAGCACTTTAGTCAGATGCAGTTCCCGAGAAGGGGTGGCCACAAACATCACCTCCATCTTTACCTAACCTCAGCCTTTATGTTGGCCTTTTGCACTTCCATTACTCACTCGTACCTCCACCCAGTATCAGCTTCTCATCATCTATCTCCCCCTCCCTCCCACTCTCCTAGTCTCCCATTTTTGTGACATGCAATTAGTACATGTGCAAATCTGACAACTCCACCAAATGGCACTAGATTTTTTATTAATAAAATCATTTGCTGGAACGGCGGCACAATTTGCACATGGTTAAATCTATGCAAAAACAGATCAGAGTCAGGACAGACACACCCATAATTTATCCAATATTCTCTTTATCATCTCTCGTGAACACTTCGAGTTTCGTTTTAAACACACAAGTTGTCACGTGGGCAATGTATAGAACATATGATTGTCGTATGAACACTTGAGTCAAATAATAGTGCATATTTTACTTATCGTGTAAAACAAAACAAAAAGGCTCATAAATATCCTTTCATAGTTAGCCCAGCGCTCCTGTAGTTTAACCCCGCTGAGGAGGGGTCACCTTGACGTGGTGGCGGGGCTTGAAGCGTGGCTGGCAATGCCACCTACTCGGGAGGCCTGCCTACCTTTGTAGGGTTCGGTATTTGTCGGCCTCGTGGACCAAGCACTCCCTACATCACTGGTGGAGGAGGCCTGCTGGTGATGCTAGTCCCTGCCCACTTGCCATCTAGGGCGGGACTGTTGCCTCCCCACGTGTTTGCCGTGCGTGGCGTCCCGTAATGCTGGGAGACGGGAGTCCTGGAGGTTGAGCGATGCTGCACTGTGCACCATGCAGCTAGCAATACACCTCTTTGGTCCCTTATTCTGGCTAGACGGGTGGCCTGGTTGGGCCCGACCAGGTCAATCTGCTGGTCATGCGTTGGCTAGGGTCAAGTGGGCACTGGGGGGCCTGGTGGCTCCTATCGTCCTGGAGTCACCCTTGCCAAGGTCCCCCATGTGGTTACCCACATATACTCTCCTGCTACCTCTGGGGTCGCCAGTGGTGTTGTCACTGGCATACGACCTCCCCTTGTTGGGCTTCATGGTAGGTGGAGGGGTGGGGGCACCGCCGGATTAAGGGGGGGGCCCAAGGGGCCCGGGCCCTGGGCCACCCACCAAGAGGGGGCCTCCCACCAGAGCAACTTGTGTTCATTTCATTTCGTGTTTATCCATTACATATTACAGCATTGGATGAATAGTCCCCGTTCAGTATTTCCTAACTAAGTGTCCTATTTATATATTAGGATTTAGGTTACCAGTCTGTGGTGTATGCCACTGGGGGAGTTGGAAAGGGGGCCTCCCTTCCAAGCGGGCCTCCCTTCCAAGCGGGCCCCAGGCCTCCCACATGCTTAATCCAGCCGTGGGTGGGGGAATGAAGGTTTTGTTAAAGCACATGGCCACCAAAAAAAATTTCATTGAAGACTCTGGCTCTGTCCCTGGCGACTCCCTTATTGCCACCTTGGAGCCTTACCAGGCCCCTGGTGAATGTCCTCCTTTGCCCCAGCATTCAACTGGGAGGCGGTCACGCCAGGTAGGTACGGCTCTGGGGTTGAACGGAGAAGAACTGGTGCCGGCTTCTTACGCAAAGTATCTGGTTCTGAAATCCTCCATAGGAGGGTCAGTTCTAGATGTTGACATCTTTGAGCTGCACCGTGCCATAGTGTCAGTTTGTGGAAGAGAGCCCAAGATCTCTTCCCAGGGGGATGGAAGCATTCTCATTGAGGTGTCCACCCCAGAGAAGAGCTCCCAGCTAATGAACTTTACCTCTGTTGCTGGTTCTGATGTTACCTGTGTTCCTCATGGAACCTTCAACCAGTGTAAGGAAGTCATTCTCTCTCGTGACATCCTCCGATACTCGGAGGAACGATTGTTGGAAGAGCTGCGGTCGTTTGGTGTGGTGAAGGTTGAACACCTTCAAAAAAAGATAGATGGGATCTTGATTCCGACTCCAACATTGTTCTTGACATTTAATAAATTGACATTGCCTAGGTCCGTGAAACTGGCATGGCTATTGCTTCCTATGAAGCCGTATGTGCCAACCCCAAAGCCCTGTTTTCACTGCCAAGGGTATGGACATGTTAGCCGATTTTGCCGCCGCTCACAGGCTGGCCTTCCTGGTGTCTGTACCTCCTGTGGCAGACCAAGTCATGCCAATGACTGTCCAGGACCTCTTAAATGCTATCGCTGTGGGGGCCCTCATGCGGTATCTTCCAAAAACTGTCCTCGCTACTGCCTGGAAAAGGAGATTTTATTGATTCAAACACTTGAGAAGGTTTCATTCCCTGAGGCTGAGAAGAGAGCCCAGACTCTCTTCTTTCAGCCCGGTGTTACTTATGCTTCTGTCCTTTCTGGAATACCAGTACACCGCCTTATGTCTGAGACAGCCTCGACCCAATCCAGTGCCCACCGCATCATCTAGTGCTTTGCGGGATGCTGTCCCTATTGTTCATACTGTTTGTGAAAATGAACCTCGCGCACTCCCTACTGTGACTTTCTGCCCCCACTTCGGTGGCTGATGACTTGCACACTTCTGTGGTGATGACTGATGTCCACGTTGACCAGACTCCTTCTCCTGTCCTACCCAGTCTGCCCAAGGCTCTACCTGTACCTGGCAAACGTCACCGTTGTTCGTCAGAGTCCTCTGAGCATGAAGACCGGCCACCTAAGGTCTCTGTTGTCGACCCTTCTGTCGACACCTCTCCTCTTCCCTCTGCTCAGCAGGCTGAGGGACCTACCCAGGCGACATCCGAAATGGCAGGTTCACCTCCGGTCCCATCCCCACCTGGGGATGTTGTTGGACAGCTCGTTGGTGCTTCAGATCTACAGAATAGGATGGCCTCCTCAAATGATTCGAGTCCTGTGGACTCTACTTCCACTTCTGGGGCTTGTGGTCAGAGCACTGGCCATCCTACACCTTCAAAAACAGCCTCCAAGCCACCTTCCAAACAAACTGGTATGCCCACTCAAAGGAGGAGTGTTTTAAAACTAACTTCCTCAGCCTCTCGTTTACCCACGGATGTTCGACAGAGGGTGCGGGTTTCTGGTGCTGGGCAAGCCCCTGCGAAGGGCCTTCATAAGCATCAATCCAAACCCTCTCGCTTTGTCAGGTGTACAGTCTCGCACTTAGTCATCCTTCCTCCATTATGGGTTCTATCATCCAGTGGAACTGTTGGGGTTTACGCGCTTACTATGAGGAACTTTGTCATCTTGTTTCTCAATTTACTCCTCTGTGCATGTGCATCCAGGAGACCATGGTAGGTGATGCTGTTCCTTCTGGTTACCATGCCTTTTATTCAGATCCTGTACCGGGTCAAGGTCGTCATGGAGGTGCTGCTATCTTCCTTCGCCAGGATATTCCGTACGGTCATATGGACATCTCTGCTCCCCTGCAGGCTGTCGCTGTCCGGATGTTTTTACGTCGGCAGTATACAGTTTGCAGTCTTCATCTACTTCCCAGTGCTGTTGTTGAAAGGGCGGATCTGGAACGCCTTATTCGTGGCCTTCCTTCTCCCTTTTTGTTACTGGGAGATATGAATGGACACCATCCACTGTGGGGAAACAGTGAGGCCAACCCTCGGGGTGTCATGCTGGCCTCATTAGTGGAAGATGAGGGGTTGGGCATTTTCAGTGCTGATGAAATGACTTATTTCCATAGCCAGACTGGAACTTTTACTGCCATTGATTTGTCTTTATGCTCAGCTGATGCAGTTTTAGATTTTACCTGGGATGTGTTGCCAGAACTGTATGGCAGTGACCATTTTTCCTTACTTTTAACTGCTAGTGCAGGTGGACCTCAGCCACATCTTCCTCGTTGGCTTCTGGATAAGGCTGACTGGCTACGTTTCAGGGAATTAAGTTCCACTTCCCTTTCTGTCAATGAGTTTGGCTCTCTTACTGAGGCAGTGTCATATTTCACTGACTTATTGCACTCAGCAGCCCTTTTAACTATTCCAAGAACGAAGGATCAGTTTCCTAAACGTCCAGTTCCTTGGTGGAACTCTGAGTGCAGTTACGTAGTGAAAGCCAAACGAGTCGCTTTCTCTCGACTTCGTCGTCACCTTGGGGATCCTCAGTATTTGGTGGCACATCAGAGGGCACGAGCTCATATGAGGCGGGTTTTAAAGGAGGCCAGGCGTTCATCCTGGAAGGGTTATGTTTCCTCCATCAATTCGAGGACTTCCATTACCCAGGTGTGGAATCGGGTAAGGAAAATTTCAGGGAAATTTACTGCCCCCTCGGTTCCTGTTTTATCTGCAGCAGGTGGAACTGTGGCTGATCCTTTTGTTGTTGCAGAGATGCTTGCTGATCATTTTGCCAGTGTGTCACAGAAGGATGCGGATACGCCTTCAGCTTGCCACCGTCTGCGCCTAGAGTCTCATGATCTCAGTTTTTCCTTTGCTGGGGGAGAGCCTTACAATGTTCCATTTTCAATCTCTGAACTCCAGGCAGCTCTGTCGGAGTGCCATGACTCTTCTGGTTATGATGATATTCCTTATGCCTTTATAAGTCACCTGTCTGATGAGTCCCTTTTGTTTTTGCTTTCTTTGTTTAATAAGATCTGGTGTTCCGGGGAGTTTCCGGCTAGCTGGGGTGTTGCTGTGGTTATCCCCATCCCCAAACCACATAAGGACCACCTACAGGCAACGGATTATCGGCCCATTTCTCTAACGTCATGTATATGTAACGTTCTGGAAAAGATGGTCAGTGTTAGGCTTGTTTGGTTTTTGGAGAAAGGTGACTTCTTATCCCCTGCCCAGTTTGGTTTTCGAACAATGCGATCTACCTCTGATGCACTGCTGTCCTTGGAATCTTCTGTCTGTGAGGCTTTCTCCACCAACCAACACCAGGTCACGGTCTTCTTTGACCTGGAGAAGGCATATGACACTGCCTGGCGTCATGGTATTTTACTCTCTCTTCATGAGTTTGGTCTTCGTGGACGCTTGCCTGTTTTTATTCAACAGTTTTTATCCAACTGAATTTTAAGGGTGCGAGTGGGAGGAGTGCTTTCTAATGCCCGAGCACTAGAAGATGGAGTACCACAGGGGAGTATCCTTAGTGTTACTCTGTTTGCTGTAGCCATTAACAGCGTCATCAGTGTACTTCCTGATGGTGTACGAGGATCACTATATGTCGATGACCTCTCGATTTCCTTCACTGCGCCTAGAATGTCTCTGATAGAGAGGAAGTTGCAGCTGGCTCTCAATAGAATTTCTGACTGGGCAGAAACACGCGGTTTTAATTTTTCTTCAGCAAAGACAGTGGCTATGGATTTTTGTCGTCATCGAGGGTTTCACCCAGACCCTGACTTGTATCTCTATGGTAGAAGAATATCCTGTGTGGAAGAGACACGGTTTCTGGGTCTTCTGTTTAATAGAAGATTAACCTGGGTTCCTCATATTTGTTCTGTTAAGGTGGCTTGTCTTAAAGCTTTGAGTCTTTTGAGGGTTTTAGCTCATACCTCTTGGGGTGCTGACCGTCAGACCCTCCTCCTCTTGCATAGGTCTCTTGTTCTTCCTAAACTTGAATATGGGTGTGAGGTCTACTCCTCTGCAACAGATGCCCGCCTCCAGTTGTTAAATTCTGTACATCATGCTGGTGTACGTCTGGCAACTGGGGCATTCAGATCATCCCCAATTCCAAGTTTGTTGGTAGATGCTGGTGTACTCCCCTTGGACTTACGGCGCCAGTTGCTAATGATGTGTTGGTATCGTCTTCACCGCATTCCAGACTCAATTTCTTGTGCCATTGTCCCCCAGGATTCCTGATCTTCTGTTTTTGAGACCCGTCCTAATTTCCCAAAGCCATTTGGTTACAGGGTCCGGTCTGTTATGCTAGCCCTCTCTGTCCCGAGACTGGCAATTTGTCCACATCGGATCCCAAGGGTGGGTTCTTGGCTACTCCCTCGCGTGACATTCTGTAGGTCCGTTGTTGAAAAAAAGGGCTCACTTCCCTCTCAGGTGTCCCTCTCTCTCTTTTTAGAACATGCCTCGATTCATGAGGGTTCAGTCCCCGTCTATACTGACGGGTCTAAGACTGATACTGGAGTAGGATTTGGTGTTGTCTTCCCTTCCTTTAGTAGGGGCGGTAGCCTTCCTGGCATCACTTCAGTGTATACGGCAGAACTGACTGCAATTTTATATGCTCTTAAAATCAATTTTACTCTCCCCCAATCCGTTTTTGTGATTTTTAGTGACTCGCGTAGTGCTTTGTCTGTACTGGAGTCTTTTAATGCATCCCATCCATTGGTTTTATCAATTTTAGAATGGCTTTTTCTTCTTGGCCGTCGTGGCCGCCGTGTAGAGTTCTGTTGGGTTTCTGCACATGTTGGTGACGTGGGCAATGAGAGGGCAGATACTTTAGCTAAAGCTGCGTCTTCTCAACAGCCCCCAACCGACTACCCACTTCCTGTTTCTGATGTAACACCTTACTTGCGGTACGCAATTCGTACGTGTTGGCAGAGACAGTGGGATGGTGTTTCTCACAATAAACTAAAGGAAATCTCTCAGAGAGTGGTTGTGCCAAGAGTTCTTCCCTGTATGTCTCGGAGACTGGAGGTGGCTCTTGCTAGGCTTCGCATTGGGCATTCTCGGCTTACACATGGTTTCCTCATGTGTGGTGAGACTCAACCGTACTGTGATGACTGCCTTGTTCCCCGTACTGTCCGTCACTTGGTCGAGTGTCCGAGTCTGGGGGACCTGAGTCAGAGGATCCTTCATAGGCATGGCGGGGCAGATGGTGCCTACTGTTTGTCCTCGATGCTTGGTGAGGCCTCTAATGATTTTACTGATGGTTTTAGTTTTCTTCAGGAGGCGGGCCTCCTTCCACTTTTATAAGTAATTGTTATTTTATAAACTATTCTTTTATTATTTTTAGTGTTTTATTCCTACTGACAGATATTAACTTTATTTTGAATAGGCACTTTTTATTTTGCCGTGTCTTTTACTTTATCCGGCGGCATATGACCCTAGCAGTTCCGCCGCCTGATTTTAATTATTTTCAATCAATCAATCAATCGATCAACCCTGCCCATCTTCCATACTTGGGCGGGGTTTTTGCCTCTAAACGTGGTTGCCGTGTGTGGCGTCCGGTAATGCTGGGAAACGGGCGTCCTGGGGGTTGAGCAATGTTGCATGATGTGCCCTGGTACCAGCAACTCGCTTCTTGGTTCCCTATTCTAGCTAGACGGGCAACCTGGTTGGGCCCGACCAGGTCCGACCTCGTTTCTGACAGTTGACAAGTTAACGTTGCCTACTTCTGTGAAATTCGCTTGGCTATCACTTCCTGTGAAGCCATTCGTGCCAATCCCAAAGTGATGATTCCACTGTCAAGGGCATGGACATGTTAGCCTATTTCTAAGAGAGCCATGGAGAAGACCTGTTTGCTGCGGCTCCTACATTATCACAAAAACGTCTATTTGGTATCCTCGTTTCTGCTCACAGTTGATCCAGTTATTTTACGGGTGTCAAATATGACCCGAGAACAGTATGAAAGACTAAAAGTTCTGCTGATGCAATACCGCCACAAAAAGTACTGCTTATGCAATACCGCCATCAGTGGTTATGTCTGACATAATTATACGACGACTGTAGGTCACGGCAACTTTCAGTAATAACCTACAAGAAACTATTTGGTCGACCAGCGCTTGCAGAGGTTTTCCAAGATCTAATATCTGATCAAGCTTGAAAGTTTAAATCTCTAAAAGTACTTAAGTGAAAGAAAAAAAAAAAAAAAAAGGGGAGATTGATATGCTGTTAAAAAAAAAAAAAAATCAGCAAAGTTATCCATCTTAAAATATGAATTTTCTTTTTTAATTCCCGTTTTCTGTGGATGCGAGACTCCGATTTGGGAGAGCAAGCGATCAGTTGATGTTTACACGCTGGAAGCCACGTTCGTTGCTGTAGTCCACGTAACAGGTAAAAAAAATTGCCATATTTCGTTAGTGTTACTTATTGCGGGTGCTATTGTTTTAAGCATCAAAATACGCAGTGTCTGTTGGGTTAATCAGCGTAAACACGTACTGTCAAGTAATCAGGAAAACGATAAGTGGCCCGCCGCACCAGGTTACCGTACATTTTCAAGTTTTACTTAATGCAGTTAAACCGCCTGTAAGTTTTGTTATGCTGCGGAGTGCTTTGTGTTAATTTCATAAAGCAAAGTGTAGCTGTCAGATAGCCTGCCTAGCAAGTTTTATAGGTTGGGAATATTTCTTGTGACATACAGTATATTGATGCTGTACTCTCGTGTTATTCAGATTGTAAAATGGGCGTATCTACTTTTCTCACCATAGGAACTACTTACCACAGTGATTGCTTACCGTAGTAGTGATGAGTCTAAAAAGACTACTCCTGGAGATGTGTTAGGTTTGTCGGTCGCAAATTTATCCATAATTGTTGCCTAGAAAGGAGACTAGTTATTTTGCTGTATTCGTAACGCCTTTATTCAGTAATTATTGACCTTTGCATGATTCTTATTATAATTTTTTTTTTTTAACTACTAAACCATCATTATTCCCTCAAGCGGGTGTTTCCTGTACCAATGGCGCTGTAACTTGGATGTACCAGTTATTATGCAGTCGTTAAACGCCTATTTGACCGCAGTCTGGCTGCACCAAAACGGCAGTTTTAAGTATTAATAAAGAATTTCTTCGTACACGAAAACGGGCTTCATTCCTCCTTCATAATGTATGAAATGATAAAAAAAATATATATATATTTATATAACTACATAAGTTGGGTGGTCCTCGGTATCATTGTAACAAAACTGTCATGAATGTTAAAACCTTCGACAAGGCTGTGCGCTGCATTTGGTGCTGGCTGCGGCTACAGAGCTCCCCCCTCCCCCTCCTCCCTCAGTTTCTTCCACTTTCATATTATTTCAGTTGTAATATCCGCTCGAATAATTGCCTGCCGGTATAACGTGTATTTGTCCTCATAAAACTATGCTCTTTAGATCGTGTATACTAGATCAGGGTGATTCCTAGAACACTTATGCTTTTTTGTCGTGCGTTTAGGACTATGGAAAGATTTTTTGCAAATTGAATCTTAGAGGGGTAGGAACGGCCACGTCCAAAGAATTACTGTTGTTTTAATGGATCTATAACTGTTCGGGTTTTACCAGAACGACAATAAAACATCAAAACTTGAATATTTAGTGACGTATTCTAACAACCTGTAAATTGCATTATTGTTTTAAGAAAAATTAGGTGTACACGATAACTCGTTTTGTACATAACTAATGATGTGTTCCTGGGTATGATGAATAATAGTGAAATTCTGTGACTGTCGACAATTGACATATGCTTCAGATTTCTTTCAAGATAAAAAAAAATCAGAAGGTGTCATAAATTTTGGTTTGTTTCCCTGGCATTACGGGGATAGACCACTGAGCTTATACTACGGTATAGTATGGAGAGGCCATCTCCGCAGCGAGTGTGTAACTTTGGCATCCACACTAAAACTGTGAAACACCCACACGTCACCACCACCATGGTAATGCAATTGGAACACTGTTCTTAGCTTGCTGTTTCTGTTTCGGTGTTGCTTACAGAAGCTGAGCAGTGGACCATGGCAGTATCTTTTTCGAATTCATCGGCTGATTTCGAAAGGCGCGGGCGTCAGGTGTAATGCTTATACACGATCAGCGCCGCCTCGTCCCTGGCGGCGGGCACATGCACAAACTACGCATCGCTATCCTTGATAAAGCCCCTCCATATTAATTGCTCAGTGGGGTGGACTGAGGTACCAGGTACACGAGTGGGGGTTAGTTGAGGTAGTGGCTGCCTGCTGTAAGACTTTTTAGAATATTATTTTAGCCTAGTGTTGAGAGCCAGTGTCTGGAAAGTAGTTCTTCTCTCGACTCTGTCATCCTTGGGATCCTCAGTATTTGCTTGTATTTCGGAGGGCACAAGCTCATGCGTGCAGGTTTAGGCAATACGTTCATCCTGGAATGGTTATGTTTCCTCCAACTCTAGGACTTCTCTTGCCCGCGTGTGGAACAGGGTGAGGAAAATATCAGTAATACTTACCATTTTCTCCTCTTGTTTCCCATCAGCAGGTGGGACTGTGGCTGGTGCTTTTGCTGTTGCGCAGTTACTTGTCGATCATTTTGCCTGTGTCACAGGAGGACACAGATTCTCCATTGGCATGCCACCGTCGGCGCTTATTTCCGTGGTCCCAGCTTTTCCTCTCCTGGGGGTAGTCTTATAATGTACGCTTTTCTGTTTCTGAATTTCAGGTGGCTTCTTCAGGTGTCTTGATTCCAATCGTGGCTGTGATATTCTTCATGCCTCTTTACATAACATGTCTTGAGTCTCTATCGTTTTTGCCGTTATTGTTTAATAGGATCTAGTGTACTAGTGAGTTCTCGGCTTGTTGGGATGTTGCTGTAGTTATCCCAGTCCCCAGGCCAGGTATCACAGGCATCAAGTTACTGGCCCATGTTCCTTGTTTATGTTTAAAGTATTGGAAACTAGGATGAATGGTCGGCTTAGGTGATTTTTGGAGAGAGGGGACTTCTTATCCCTATGTAGTATGGTTTTAGTGAAATGCAGTCTAACTCCGATGCCCTACTCTCCCAGGGGTCTTCTGTCTGAGGCTTTCTCCACTAACTAACACCAGATCGCGGTCTTCTTCGATCTGGAGGAGGCATGTGACACTACCTGGCGTAATGGCATTTTTTTCTTAATGAGTTGTTTCTTCGTTGGCGATTGCTCGTTTTAACCTGCAGTTCGATTCTTTTTTTTTTTTTTTTTTTGGGGGGGTGCTTTCTAATTTCCCTGCACTTGAAGGTGGGGGTAATGCAGGGGAATTAATTATCCTTACTGTTACTCTGCTATGTCTGTCAATAGTGTTATCGATGTACTCCCAGACGGTGGTGTACATGGCTCACTACATGTCGATGACCTTTCGATTATTCGCTATTTCGAATGTCCCTGATTGAGAGGCTGTTGCAGCTGGCTCTTGAAGTTTCCCAGTGGTCGCAGTTTCGTGGTCTCTGTTTTACTTCCATAAAGACTGGCCACTGATTTTAGTGGTCTTAGTTGGGTTCACAAAGGCCCTGACCTGTATCTGTATGGTTACAGAACTTCCTGTATGTAACAGACTTTCTTGGTCTCGCATTTGATGGAAGACTCACCCGGGTTCCTCAGTTTCGTTATGTTTAGGGAGCTTGTATTAAGACCTTGAGCCTCGAGGGTTTTGGCTCATACCTCCTGGGGGGTGCTAAGTCAAACCCTCCTCCCCCATCTTGCATAGGTTCCTTATACTTTCTAAAACTGAATATAGGTGTTTAGTTTACTCCTGTGCAACAGATGCCTGTCTCCAGATGTTGGATTCAGTGCATCATGCAGGTGTTCGTCTGGCAACTGGGACATTCGGTTCCTCCCAGATTTCGTGTTTGTTGTGGATGCTGGTGCCCTCACTTAAGTCACCAGTCGATGATGTGTTGGTATCACCTTCACTGCCTCGCAGGCTTGGTACCTTGTGCTGTCCTAGGATTTCCAATTTTTTGTATGACAACCGTCCAAGTGTCCCAAAGCACTATGGTTTACAGGGTCTTGTCTTTCAGCCATCTTTGTTCCTTGGCTGACAATTTGTCAGCATAGGATCCGAGGGTGCAACGGCTGCCTGCATCTGATTTTCAACCCTTTTATTGCTGGACAGATTCGTTCTTGTTGGCGAAGCGGCTGTGATACGGTGGAGGCAAACAAGATGCGTGCTGTTTGTGCCGCGGTGGGCTCCATATACGGAGGCTTGTCTCGCCGATGGGACTATGGGAGACCGTATAATGGCGGTTGCGAGTCGGTCTCACCCGGTTCTCATGGATTTGTAATTGAGGGCTCTTCCCCTCCTTTTTACGAGGATTACTTGGTGCCTCTGACCGGCACATGCTGGTGGAGTGCTCAGTCTGAGGGATTTACGCAGTCAGTAACTCTCGAGCATTAGGCGGGTGCCTGGTGCAGTCCTAGTCGGTGTTTGGTAAAGTTGCATACTGTATAGGAGGGGGAACTTTCAGCTTCGTGGAGGCAGCTGGACTGGTTGATAAGATCAGTATTACGTTTGTTTTTAAAGTGGGTTTTTTGTTTTTATATGTATATTTTTCTTATAGGTGGCCCCCCCCCCTCTTTTTTTTTTTTTCTTTGCCTTGATATCCGGCGGCATATGACCCAGTAGTTGCTCCGCCATTTATTTGTTTTTCGTTGAATCGATCGAATACGACAAAATCCTACATGCAATATAGGCAGTATTTTGAAGAGAAAATAATGTAAACATACTGTATCTGGTGGATAGATATAACTTCAAATTGTTTGGTACAGTAAAAAAATATTTAAAACCACTTTTCCTCTGAAAAAAGTTTAATAAAAGCTTAGCACACCACTCTGCATTATCTACAGGCTACATCATTGTAAGTTTGTAGCAAAGTCGGTTAGCAATATGAAGCTTAGCCTACATATCATTTGACACCAATGGTCGTAAATGGTTATAATTAACGATACTAAGCATGTCTCTCAACTTCTCGCATAGAAATTATTTTCCATTTTCACTCCAACCCGAGTATGAAGATATTCTGTAGACGAGGTATGTCGATTTTTTTTTTTTTTCTATATATACCTTGCTGGACACATGTTCTATTGCTACCGTACCCAAGTCTCAAAGCCCTGATCCAGATCACCAATCCATGTAGCTTCCCCTGAGACTCTCCTATATGCTTACCACTGTTCATCCCTCAATATGTTTTTCAAATCAGCACCTAAATTTTTGTAAAAATCTTAAAACTAGAATTTAAAAAAAAAAAAAAAACGAACCCTCTGTTTCCTGATAAAGAAGAATTAAAGCCAACAAATTTAGCGTGAAACGTCCAGATCTGTAAATGATGACTTGAGGATGAAAGTTGTATATTATTGTACCTTTTCAGAAGTGGCCACTAATAAGAAGAATGGCATTATGTACATAAACTTTCAGTACATAGGGGTACTTTCCAGTTGTCTACACGGAATTAGCAAGTATCATTACTCGTACTTTAGTTACTTTTCGCCCTGAAATGTTGGGTGGGAGAGACATGCAAGTTAGAGCTTTCTCTATTTTCTCTGTCGTTTCGGGTTGCACAGAACCCATCTTGAGAGAGTTTGAACTAGAAGTGATAGGTCAGAGACATTTATACCTCTGGCAGTTCTCGTGCCGCAATTTGGCTACTCCTACGACGCAAGGAGGAGAGGGGAGGAATTTCCAATGGTATAAATGTCTCTGATCTGTCATATCTTGTCCAGACTCTCTAAACTTGGGCTCTGTGCAGGCCAAAACGTTAAAGAATTTAATCTCTTGTCATTCTCTCCTACCCAGCATTTTCACTTGTCACAGTAGATTTACTGTTCGGCATGAATATCTCGGTCCTAGCCTATTGTTAATCAGATATATCCTTACATAAAAATATTTTGTTAGCCTAATCGTTACATTTCTCTTAATCCATTACATCTGCACGGTATGTAAACCCCACCATATTCTGGTCTTTTCTGTTCATTCAAGGTTACTGATGTTGTGACGTATGTAGAGGAACAAAGACCATCAAGTGTTTTGGTATACATTGTGTCTTTTGATAGTCCGTAACACCTCATCCATAGCAATTTATTTTGTATAACTTTTTATTTTGTACATGTTATTGATGCAGTTTTTCGATATTTAGACGATACAGGATTAAGGTGTACTGTGCAAAATAGTTCATTAGGGAAGAGGTGCTTAGTCCCCGGTGTGTCACATGGCATAGGGACTTGAGATAAGAGCCGCATTCTTATCAGCCTTCATTTTTAACATCCTTCGTTTAATGTTTGTATTAACTAAAGATATCACTAGCATACAACGAAATGTGTAGTATGCTGAATGAATCGGTAAGGGAGTGGTGCTAAGGCCTCTAGTGCCAGCGAAAAAAGGTTACAAAGGCACAGTAAAGGTACTTTTTCTTTTCCGGACGCCTAAATGTGTGGGTTAATGATTTTTTTTCTTGGAGGGAACGATTTGCGGGTTCCTAGCCTTTGGTTCCTTCTTTCTTGCATAAAAAAAAAAAAAAGCGCTGACAAATATAGAATCAGCAGTTTTATCACTTTTTTTTTTTCTTTATACTTTTTAGTAGCGATTTATTTTTCATTTTACCTTTTTCAGTGGCTCTTTTTTGCTCACTACCTTTTTTCTGTGGCTCTTTATTGTTCATTTTACTTTTTTCAGTGGCCATTTATTGCTTAGTTTACATTTGCCTCTTGGTACGTGTTATATTGACACTGAGTGCATAGATACGTGAATATTAATGGGCCATATGTAGAAATAAACGGTAGCGCATTTAATCTCGTCTGACAAGGTTCCCCAACTCCTTTCACCTCAGTCGAGAACCAGGTGTAGTCAGACTGAAGGGAAAATTTGACTAGTAACCAAGGAGGCCCATTCAACCTTAATACTGAAGTACATCTATGTAACCTCAAATTAGCTTTTAACTTGGAAGAATGGCTCAGTTCCCTCAGACGATTTATACAGACTATCGTAAGGAATATGCTGAAGACTCTGCTGACATGAATTAAGGCCCAGACATTATAAAGATATATTGCAACTCTTCTAAACCAAATGGAATTCCGCCAAAAACGAGGAAGAATACAACACAGCAAAAAAAATACATCATCGCCTATGGTAGGCCAGGGGGAAGTATCAGTTGGCTTATTTAGGAAGTTTGTCGATATTAAAACAAAGATCGTAAAGGAAACTAGGAAGATGAAATATGCTGAATAAGTAGACAATAAAAATGAACCACGAACACACACACACACACACACACACACACACACACACACACACACACACACACACACACACACACTCCATTGCATTACAGTCAGTACAAAGGACATATTACATTGCATAAGTGCAGTACAAAGGATACATTACATTGCATAAGTGCAGTACAAAGGACACATTATATTGCAATACAGTACAGTGCAGTGCAGTACAAAGGGCACAATACATAGCAGTTACATTACATAAGGCACATTACAAAAAAAGGCCCATACAAAAAAGGCACATTACAATGAAATATTAGGCACAATACAAAAACACGCACATACAACTAGTCACATTAAAGAAAAATGAGGCACAGTACAAAAACAGGCCCATTAAAAAAAAAACACACACACATTACAAAAAGACCAATACAAGAGAACAGGCACATACAGAAAGGCACATTACAAAGAAACAGGAGGCACAGTACAAAAAAAACACACACGCTACAAAAAAAAATCACACGCAACCAAAAAAAAAATCACGCAAAAAAAAAATCACGCTACAAATAAAAATCACACACGCCACAAAAAAAAAAAAAATCACACACGCCACAAAAAAATCACTCTCACTCACTCACTCCACACGCACACGCACACGCACACGCACACGCACACGCACACGCACACGCACACGCACACGCACACGCACACGCACACGCACACGCACACGCACACGCACTCGCACACGCACACACACACTCACACACACACTGACACACACTCACACTGACACACACTCACACTGACACACACACTCACACTGACACACACACTCACACTGACACACACACTCACACTGACACACACACTCACACTGACACACACACTCACACTGACACACACACTCACACTGACACACACACTCACACTCACTCGCACACGCACACTCACTCGCACACGCACACTCACTCGCACACGCACACTCACTCGCACACGCACACTCACTCGCACACGCACACACACTCGCACACGCACACTCACTCCCACACGCACACTCACTCACACACGCACACTCACTCACACGCACACTCACTCACACACGCACACACACTACAAACGCCACCCCCTCTAGTACTTCCTCCTAGCTTTGCCTGGCTTTCTGAAGAACTTGTAGGGGTTGACTTTGATGTTTTCTATCCAGGCGATGGTCAGGACCCCACCAACCGCGCCCGCTAAGCTGACGAAGGCGCCGATGTTACTCATGATGGCCAGGTGCAGGTGACTACGCGCTGCAATACAGAGTTAGTGAGAATAATGTTACTGCTTTGAATACGGTGTTGATACTTAGAATACGACGTTAATCCACAGAACATGCCGTGGTGATTATGCAGTGTTAGTGCTTCGAATATACGGGTTGATAAGTAGAATATACGGGTTGGTAGAATATACAGGTTAATGCTTCGAACATACGGGTTAATACTTAGAATATACATACGAGTTAATACGTCGAATATGCTGGCTGATACTTAGAATGTGAGTTAATACCAGTAGTCAGTACTAAAATGTGAGTTTAAAAGAATACCTTCAGTGAGAATGATTAAAATTGTTCCTTTTGATGGCAAAGTGTGTGATCGTCTCAAGAACTGGAGATAAAACCCAGCAGTCAGGTGAAGTACAAATAATAAAAACACTAACTTGACTTTTTTTTTTTTAACGAAATAATTAATGGAGGAAGGAAAAACAAAGGAAATAATAAGTTCATGTGCCTAAAGGCATCCTCCATTCATAAAATATTTATAACAATTGGATTTAAATTCGAGTGGATTAAATGTATGTGGGAAACAACTCCCAGGAAGTGAATTCCAGAGAGTAGTAGTTCTGGGAATAAATGAATCTTGATAAGCAGAGGTTCTGCATTGCGTGGGAGTGTGTGTGTGTTCATGGGCGCTCCCAGCTGCCCGAGTATTTCGGGAGAAAATGTGAAGGGGAGGCACAATTGAAGCATCTCTCCTTGAATGCAGTACTGTGAAAATAACAAAATATGGAGCTACTCAATCAAGTGCCAGGGGAAGGCTGTTGAGTTGTAGCTAGTATTGCCATTCACTGCCACTGAGCTACGTGAAATAATTGCTATCTTTCTATCTATATACCTAGGCTGCTTCCCCCCAAAGAAAGGGGGGTTGCAGAGACAGGACGACACACTCCCAATTTACTCATCCAAACAACCATTTAATCGTATCATAGCCCCAGTAATTGCGATAGGACAAAAATCTAAGATGAGAGTATATACAGTACTAAGGATCCTTCCTGAGTTTAATTTAAATGGGTGATAACTAAAATAACAAGGAGCCTTGTGACCCGGACCTTCGTCGATTGAGTAATCTTAAAATCTATTGCTATATTTTTGCCCAACCCCTAACTTTCTCAAAATCGAAAGCTCTTGATCCCTGTTTGTTTCATCCCTTCCACAAAGTTTAGTCTAAATTGGATTAAAAAAATGTCAGTTGACCTTGGCTGGCTTGCGGTGTGACAATAACCTATGACTTGTTCTCGCACTATACTTTAGGTCAGCTCCTTGGCTGACCCTCAGTTTTCACCAAGTTTGGTTTAAAATTGGGTCTAACTTTGGTCATGATCTTCGACTGGCTGTTCTCGCTTGAATCATTCTTGCCGTACTGTCAGTCATTCCTCCCATGTTGGTCGAAATTAAATTGTAAACATTAAGCTGATTTTGCATGGTCAGCGTTTGATCCAGCTTTGGCTTTAACTTGTTGTTCTCAAAACAGAGTTTACACATGGCTGATCATCAGCCCTTCCATTGTTTTTGGTTAAAATCGGAAAAAGTGAGTTTTGCACGCGCACGCACGTGATCAAGACAACGCTCTTTCTCGCTTCGCGATTGCGGGTATAGTTTAAAAAAGTCGCGTCGCCGAACCTTTTAAATCTGGTGACCCATTATTTAATATAGTCAGGCAGTCACCAGACCCTTTCACTGAAGTTGAAAATGAAGGCGGATAAGTGGGGATGTTTATGCCTGGGAGGCGGTTTTAGGATTCCCTGGGTTAGAATAGTGAGTGAATGAATATGCTGCCCATTCAGAGGGAAGAGGCCAAGATGATTAGGATGAAAAGAACCTGGTGCTGAGGAGGTTTCTGAAGGCTATATATAACCCCTCCAGCCTCTCCAGTGCTAATTATAATCACCTAAATGTAGCAGTAAATAATGTTAATTAGATCAGAAAGCGCATACCTCTGCCAACGCCTATAGCAGACTGATCACCACCGAACTTTAATCAACTCTTCCTTGGCCAACGACTCTCATATCCGCAGTTTCATTAGTCATCAGTACTTTTTTGAGATTTGGGGGACAGACAGGCAAACAGAGCTGAATACATAACCACCTCCAGCTTCGTTGGCGGAGGTAATAATGTTGCGAGTGATCGCCACATGGATGATTATCGTCACAAACTAAATTAAACCCTTCACGGAATTGCTGGGGAAGCCACTAAATAGATGGATAGATGGAACAGGTAGTTAAATAGATATAGAGAGAGATATATACAGATCTAGGCGCACACACACTCGTCTTGCAGTAGGTGGTGATCTTGGCTGCATGTGCACGATGTTGCTGAGGAAGCCAGTAGATAAATTAATAAAGATAAGCTGATAAATAAGCAGAACTGGGCCTACACTCTTACCCTTCAGCAGGTGGTAATTTGGGGTTACCTACAGATGAGCGACCAGCACTCCGTGTACACAGTGTAGTTGAAACCAGTAGAGAAGATGAGACAGAGGTATAGATGGATAGATAGACAGATAGATAGACAGATAGATGGATAGATAGACAGATAGATGGATAGATAGACAGATAGATGGATAGATAGACAGATAGATGGATAGATAGACAGATAGATGGATAGATAGACAGATAGATGGATAGATAGATAGATATATAGATGTAAGGTAGATGCACTCACTCGGTATCCTGGTGGTAACGGTGGGACAGCTACCGGCGGGCGACCAACACTCCATCTGTAAGGTGTGGTTGAAGAAGCCGCTTTCCATATTGCATATGACCTCTGTCGTATTTGTCACCTCCTCCACCGTCGTATAGATGAACACTGATTTCTGAGTCACCTGAAATAAGCGGTGATTTGACTGACTAACTGACTGACCTGGTTGGCTGACTCTCTGATTGCATGTCTGACTTATTTTATCTCGTTTGATTGGCTGACCTACTGATGTTGATTTCATTTCATTGCTTGCTTGATTGAGACAGATTGGCTTGACTGATAGATCAAAAAGTTGAATGACTTTACTGACGGACTGAATGGGTGACTGGGCTGGACTGAGGGACTGAATGGGTGACTGGGCTGGACTGAGGGACTGAATGGGTGACTGGGCTGGACTGAGGGACTGAATGGGTGACTGGGGCTGGACGGAGGGACTGAATGGGTGACTGGGGCTGGACGGAGGGACTGAATGGGTGACTGGGGCTGGACGGAGGGACTGAATGGGTGACTGGGGCTGGACTGAGGGACTGAATGGGTGACTGGGGCTGGACGGAGGGACTGAATGGGTGACTGGGGCTGGACTGAGGGACTGAATGGGTGACTGGGGCTGGACGGAGGGACTGAATGGGTGACTGGGGCTGGACGGAGGGACTGAATGGGTGACTGGGGCTGGACTGACGGACTGAATGGGTGACTGGGGCTGGACTGACGGACTGAATGGGTGACTGGGGCTGGACTGACGGACTGAATGGGTGACTGGGGCTGGACTGACGGACTGAATGGGTGACTGGGGCTGGACGGAGGGACTGAATGGGTGACTGGGGCTGGACGGAGGGACTGAATGGGTGACTGGGGCTGGACGGAGGGACTGAATGGGTGACTGGGGCTGGACGGAGGGACTGAATGGGTGACTGGGGCTGGACGGAGGGACTGAATGGGTGACTGGGGCTGGACGGAGGGACTGAATGGGTGACTGGGGCTGGACGGAGGGACTGAATGGGTGACTGGGGCATGACGGAGGGACTGAATGGGTGACTGGGGCTGGACGGAGGGACTGAATGGGTGACTGGGGCTGGACGGAGGGACTGAATGGGTGACTGGGGCTGGACGGAGGGACTGAATGGGTGACTGGGGCTGGACGGAGGGACTGAATGGGTGACTGGGGCTGGACGGAGGGACTGAATGGGTGACTGGGGCTGGACGGAGGGACTGAATGGGTGACTGGGGCTGGACGGAGGGACTGAATGGGTGACTGGGGCTGGACGGAGGGACTGAATGGGTGACTGGGGCTGGACGGAGGGACTGAATGGGTGACTGGGGCTGGACGGACGGACTGAATGGGTGACTGGGGCTGGACGGACGGACTGAATGGGTGACTGGGGCTGGACGGACGGACTGAATGGGTGACTGGGGCTGGACGGAGGGACTGAATGGGTGACTGGGGCTGGACGGAGGGACTGAATGGGTGACTGGGGCTGGACGGACGGACTGAATGGGTGACTGGGGCTGGACGGAGGGACTGAATGGGTGACTGGGGCTGGACGGAGGGACTGAATGGGTGACTGGGGCTGGACGGAGGGACTGAATGGGTGACTGGGGCTGGACGGAGGGACTGAATGGGTGACTGGGGCTGGACGGACGGACTGAATGGGTGACTGGGGCTGGACGGTTTGACTGAATGGGTGACTGGGGCTGGACTGACGGACTGAATGGGTGACTGGGGCTGGACGGACGGACTGAATGGGTGACTGGGGCTGGACGGACGGACTGAATGGGTGACTGGGGCTGGACGGACGGACTGAATGGGTGACTGGGGCTGGACGGACGGACTGAATGGGTGACTGGGGCTGGACGGAGGGACTGAATGGGTGACTGGGGCTGGACGGACGGACTGAATGGGTGACTGGGGCTGGACGGACGGACTGAATGGGTGACTGGGGCTGGACGGACGGACTGAATGGGTGACTGGGGCTGGAGGGAGGGGCTGAATGGGTGACTGGGGCTGGACTGACGGACTGAATGGGTGACTGGGGCTGGACTGACGGACTGAATGGGTGACTGGGGCTGGACTGACGGACTGAGTGGGTGACTGGGGCTGGACTGACGGACTGAGTGGGTGACTGGGGCTGGACTGACGGACTGAGTGGGTGACTGGGGCTGGACTGACGGACTGAGTGGGTGACTGGGGCTGGACTGACGGACCGAGTGGGTGACTGGGGCTGGACTGACGGACCGAGTGGGTGACTGGGGCTGGACTGACGGACTGAGTGGGTGACTGGGGCTGGACTGACGGACTGAGTGGGTGACTGGGGCTGGACTGACGGACTGAGTGGGTGACTGGGGCTGGACTGACGGACCGAGTGGGTGACTGGGGCTGGACTGACGGACCGAGTGGGTGACTGGGGCTGGACTGACGGACCGAGTGGGTGACTGGGGCTGGACTGACGGACCGAGTGGGTGACTGGGGCTGGACTGACGGACTGAATGGGTGACTGGGCTGGACTGACGTACTGAAGGGGTGACTCGGGCTGGACGGACGGACCGAATGGGTGACTGGGGCTGGACGGAGGGACTGAATGGGTGACTGGGGCTGGACGGACGGACTGAATGGGTGACTGGGGCTGGACGGACGGACTGAATGGGTGAGTGGGGCTGGACGGAGGGACCGAGTGGGTGACTGGGGCTGGACTGACGGACCGAGTGGGTGACTGGGGCTGGACTGACGGACCGAGTGGGTGACTGGGGCTGGACTGACGGACCGAGTGGGTGACTGGGGCTGGACTGACGGACCGAGTGGGTGACTGGGGCTGGACTGACGGACCGAGTGGGTGACTGGGGCTGGACTGACGGACCGAGTGGGTGACTGGGGCTGGACTGACGGACTGAATGGGTGACTGGGGCTGGACGGACGGACTGAATGGGTGACTGGGGCTGGACGGACGGACTGAATGGGTGACTGGGGCTGGACGGACGGACTGAATGGGTGACTGGGGCTGGACGGACGGACTGAATGGGTGACTGGGGCTGGACGGACGGACTGAATGGGTGACTGGGCTGGACTGATAGAACGTGGAAGGTAACAAAAACTCATTGGCGAGGTGGGGTCCCTTCTCCCCTTCGGCTAAGATACGAGTAAATGTGTGTGTGTGTGTGTGTGTGTGTGTGTGTGTGTGTGTGTGTGTATTTTCGTGTCTCGGCTACCTCCTGCGTATATAGATAGTTAACATGGAAACTCTTTCTATCATCATAACAAACATTTCGAATTTCATGCTACCACGATTTAGTAATCATGATGAGAATGGCCCATATGAAGACAGACCATTGAACCTAGAACGAGCCTACAGTTCAAGTTGGCAGTGCTTGATTTTGCCCTCGCCCAGTTCTGTCCTCTGAAAACACAATTGAACCTAGAACGAGCCTGTAGTTCAAGTTGGCGATGCTTGATTTTTGTCCCCACCCAGTTTTGTCCCCACCCAGTTTTGCCCCCACCCAGTTTTGCCCCCACCCAGTTTTGCCCCCACCCAGTTTTGCCCCCACCCAGTTTTGCCCCCACCCAGTTTTGCCCCCACCCAGTTTTGCCCCCACCCAGTTTTGCCCCCACCCAGTTTTGCCCCCACCCAGTTTTGTCCCCACCCAGTTTTGTCCTATAAAAACAATTGAACCCAGAACCCACCTGCAATTCGACGGAGTGGTACTTCTTCTTGCCCTCCCACTTCCCTGTCCAGATGGCATCGTGGAACTCTGAGAAACGTGTAAGGAATTATCTTAAGTAATTTTGTCACTTCGCTTCCATGAGCGTTAGGAGAAACACACTGAGGCGGTTTGGACATGTGGAGAGGACGGAGAGCGAGAGACTGGCGAGGAGAGTGTATGTGAGTGAGGTGGAGGAGGGGAGAGGGTGGGGGAGACTAAGGATGAGATGGAGGGATGGAGTGATGAGGTATATGAGAGGGGGGGGGTGAGCTGGTAGCAGGACAATAAAATGACGGGGGACAGGGCGACATGGAGGCGATTTTTTTGGCCACCCCTTACGGGCTTAAGGCGTCTGGCAATATATAGATAGTCATTTTATATCTACTGTATACTGATTTTGTCAGTTTTCTGGAGACTTTTCTTGAAATTAGAGTTCTATCTATCCATCTATAGCCAGAAGCCTTAATCCCGTATAGGGTGGCCACAGACAAATCGCCTCCATGTAGCCTTCTCTCCCGCCATTTCGCCTCCATGTAGCCTTCTCCCCCGCCATTTCGCTGCCCTTTCCTCAGCTCACAAACCCCTCTCATACACCTCTACACTCCATCCCCCTATCTCATCCTCGGTCTGCCCCTCCCCCTGTCCCCCCCTCCTCCACCTCACTAACATACACTCCTCGTTAGTCTCGCTTCACAACTATGTCTACCGATAAATGCATCAAACAGTAGGAAGGCAGCGATAATACAAAGGCAAAATACACGAATTGAAGGAGCTAAAGTTTTGTTAATAATTATATTGGAGGGAATTACTTGAGCTTGAAACCAGGTAATTAACTTGTATATTGGCCAGAAATCTGTGCGAGATCTTAAGACTGGAAGTATGGGAAGAATGGATGTAGGATCTAAACCAGGATGGAATTCATATAAGAGCTTAACCATGTAATAATTTGTATAGGATAACCTTGGGAAGAATGTATATAGAATCTTAAGCAGGATGGATTTCATGCAGGATAACTGAGAGAATTTATATAGAATCTCAACACGTTTAGTCCTAGAATTGACTTTTTTTTTTTCTTTTTCCTCTTTCAGTTAAGGCTTTGAGCTGGAGGAATCGGATCTAACCTGCATTAATTGATTCACCTGTAGAGTAGCCTGCATTAATTGATTCACCTGTAGAGATCCCCCCCTCCCCACCCAGGTTGAAGGTCATCTGGAGAGTTAAATTAATCGAATCCTGTTTGAAGCAAATAATAATAATAATAATAATAATAATAATGATGATGATGATGATGATGATGATAATAATGATAATAATAATGTCGTCTGGGAATAGGAAAACTAAAAAAAATCGGTCAGTATTGGGTCAAGGAACAGAGGCCCCTCTCTCTCTCTCTCTCTTTTTCTCCTCTTTCTTCTCCTTTACTCATCACTTGGGCAATTGTATCTTTTAACCTCTTCAGCTCGGCAACATTTTTATTAAATTCTTGATACTGTCTTGTCTTCAGCTAAGGCGAGACTCTTGGACCCCTATTCTCATTAATTAAGGAAGCTCCCTAACACCTCCTCCTAGGCGATTTATTTGGCTTATTACACTTCGCGGTCCTCCTGTGTTAATAATTCTAAGATCACAATATTCTGCCTAATTAACGTACAAAACAATATGAGCTAGCCCTGTAAAATAACAAATCGGTAAGGAAGAGGTGTTTAGGGAGCTTCCACAACGCCGAGAATGAACCTTGGAGCTGGAGCGGGGTTAAGATACAGCTTTACTAACCCATTGCCATACTTGGGAGCTTTGTGATTAAATTGTCGGAAAGAAGATGGATTAAAGTCTAAAAACACTCCTTGTATATTTTGCCAGACACGTATCTTCACTTAACACACTTACTGATCACGTCTTCGCTCATAAACCTCACTCATACACGTCAAAAACACTTGTCGCTTCTACCAGACACTTATCTGCACGCATACACCTGCCAAACACTAATCACTCGCACACCTGCCAAACACTAATCACTCGCACACCTGCCAAACACTTAGTCATTCGTGCACCTGCCAAACACTTAGTCATTCGTGCATCTGCCAGACACTTATCGTCACTCGTGCACCTGCCAGACACGAACCGTCACTCGTGCACCTGCCAGACACGAACCGTCACTCGTGCACCTGCCAGACACGAACCGTCACTCGCACACCTGCCAGACACGAACCGTCACTCGCACACCTGCCAGACACGAACCGTCACTACAACACAAACAGCTAACGAACCGTCACTCGCACACCAGCCAGACACGAACCGTCACTCGTACACCTGCCAGCCAGACACGAACCGTCACTCGTACACCTGCCAGCCAGACACGAACCGTCACTCGTACACCTGCCAGCCAGACACGAACCGTCACTCGTACACCTGCCAGCCAGACACGAACCGTCACTCGTACACCTGCCAGCCAGACACGAACCGTCACTCGTGCACCTGCCAGACACGAACCGTCACTCGCACACCTGCCAGACACGAACCGTCACTCGCACACCTGCCAGACACGAACCGTCACTCGCACACCTGCCAGACACGAACCGTCACTCGCACACCTGCCAGACACGAACCGTCACTCGCACACCTGCCAGACACGAACCGTCACTCGCACACCTGCCAGACACGAACCGTCACTCGCACACCTGCCAGACACGAACCGTCACTCGCACACCTGCCAGACACGAACCGTCACTCGTACACCTGCCAGACACGAACCGTCACTCGTACACCTGCCAGACACGAACCGTCACTCGCACACCTGCCAGACACGAACCGTCACTCGCACACCTGCCAGACACGAACCGTCACTCGTACACCTGCCAGCCAGACACGAACCGTCACTCGTACACCTGCCAGCCAGACACGAACCGTCACTCGTACACCTGCCAGCCAGACACGAACCGTCACTCGTACACCTGCCAGCCAGACACGAACCGTCACTCGTACACCTGCCAGCCAGACACGAACCGTCACTCGTACACCTGCCAGCCAGACACGAACCGTCACTCGTACACCTGCCAGCCAGACGCTTACCGTCACTCGTACACCTGCCAGCCAGACGCTTACCGTCACTCGTACACCTGCCAGCCAAACACTTACCGTCACTCGCACACCTGCCACCCAAACACTTACCGTCACGCGTACACCTGCCACCCAAACACTTACCGTCACGCGCACACCTGCCACCCAAACACTTACCGTCACGCGCACACCTGCCACCCAAACACTTACCGTCACGCGCACACCTGCCACCCAAACACTTACCGTCACCTACACGTACCGGCCAAACATTTATCGTCACTTACACGTACCGGCCAAACAATTATCGTCACTTACACGTACCAGCCAAACACTTATCGTCACTTACACGTACCAGCCAAACACTTATCGTCACTTACACGTACCAGCCAAACACTTATCGTCACTTACACGTCCCAGCCAAACACTTATCGTCACTTACACGTACCAGCCAAGCACTTTTCGTCATTTAAATACCTGCCAAACACATCACTTACACGTACCAGCCAACCAACTTCTCGTCACTTACACGTACCAACCAACTTCTCGTCACTCATGCACAAAGCCAATTCTGTCATTGAGCTGCATGGACACGGGTCTCAAGAATGCTAAAACCTGGGTCAAGTCAAATCTTCGCGGCTTACCAAAAAGGGACTGAAATCCGGGCCAAGTCAATATGAAAGGAGTATAGTCGGCGCCTCACCTGGTTTCCTCCCGAAGCAGGTGACCCACAGGTAGTCGACCGGGTCCTCTAAGTCCGGGATGGCGTGGTCGTGGTAGATCCAGACGTACGTCTTAAGCTTGTTATTGCTTCTTAAGTCAAGTCCCAGGCTGTGAATAGGATAAGAATTTGAGCGGCTTGAATTGATGGCTGATTTTGATAACTGGCTGGCTGATTTTGATGACTGACTGGCTGACTGATTTTGACTGGCCGGCTGATTTTGATGACTGGCGGCCTGACTGACTGATTTTGATGTGATGACTCGCTGGGTGACTGACTGATTTTGACTGACTGCCTGACTGGAATGGTTGTAATAAAGCCAAGTCTACAACCATGAACATTAATTTCGCCAACACTTCCTTGTTGGCAGTGGCAGTGAAAGTTGTGATTTTTTTTTTTTTATAAAGTACCATTAGAGAAAAAAATGAAGGATTCTCTCTCTCTCTCTCTCTCTCTCTCTCTCTCTCTCTCTCTCTCTCTCTCTCTCAATAGAATCGTTTGGTGGTAGCTTCAGGACAGTGCTAGAGTTGTATTGGCGTGAGAGGGTTAACGATTTGCTGTCTTGACAATGGCTGACAATCTTAACGGAGTTGAATTGGGCGACCTGATTGGCGACTCTGACTGACTTAGACTGACTTTGACTTTGACTGACTTTGACTCTGACTGACTGACTCTGACTGACTTTGACTCTGACTGACTTTGACTCTGACTGACTTTGACTCTGACTTAGACTTTGACTTTGACTTTGACTGACTCTGATTTAGACTTTGACTGACTTTGACTCTGACTGACTTAGACCTTGACTTTGACTCTGACTGACTTTGACTCTGACTGACTTTGACTCTGACTGACTTTGACTCTGACTGACTTTGACTCTGACTGACTTTGACTCTGACTGACTTTGACTCTGACTGACTTTGACCTTGGCTTTGACTGACTTTGACTGCTTCTTACTTGACTTTGGCGATGAATTACCACCGGCCAGTTTGAAGAAGGACTCGACTGACTTGGTGAATGACTCGGCTGACTTGGTGAAAGACTCGGCTGACTTGGTGAATGACTCGGCTGACTTGGTGAATGACTCGGCTGACTTGGTGAAAGACTCGGCTGACTTGGTGAAAGACTCGGCTGACTTGGTGAATGACTCGGCTGACTTGATGAATGACTCGACTGACTTGGTGAATGACTGGACAGGTAGACGTAGGTGGTGAATGACGCGACAGGTAGACTTGACAAATGACTGATTCCAAACCTGTCTCAGTCCAGTTGATCACCTAGAGAAGTTAGACTTGAGGATCTGTAATTAGTAACCAAGGAGACTCATTCCTACCTTACTAGATTTCATGCAACCACGACTAATGAGGGAGTGAGCCAGTTCCCTTAGATGAAAACAGATAATAGCATCCTTACCCCCACGAAGCCATTGGCCTTTCTTCATGGAGGGCGAGTTCCAGTTTTATGGATACGGTTCGGTCGCTGCCCAGGGTCGAGTTCCAGAGTCGTTGTTTCAGTGGTTCACGGCCTTTCGGTGCTGGGGGAGGGGGGGGGGAAATTAGTGCCTGTCGAGTGCACGAAGGTAAAATTAGGACAATAAATTTTGTTGTCCAATCCCTTTTCTTTGGGTGCTGGATCTTAATAATAATAATAATAATTAATAATAATAATAATAATAATAATGATTGATAATTGACGGATGATGATTGACTGATGATGATAATGCCTGTTGACCATGAGGGACATCACGGCTGACATTCAGTTTTGCTAAGTCCAATCTTCCACAGACTACGACACACAACCATCGAATTAGCAATCCAGGTCCCTTTATTAGTTGTGGGTATCGTTCAAACAAACTGGGGTAAAGACGATGTGGGCCAGATATTTGTATGGCAGTCACGAAATGAAGTGCTGTGGATTTAAGTAAACGTCTCAATCCCGTGACATATTTTTCCATTTCATTGTTGCTATCTCCGTGCTGCTGTTTTTTGTGAGGGACGCCTCCACGCGGTGGCACAGATACTGACTGGTTGTCACTCATCACCTTCCCTGTCAACCGAAAGGAAGACGGCGGCCTGCAGGACAACACCGACTTCGGCAATGTCCACTCTCCTTGCGAGTTTCGTTGCGCAAGGCGAGTTTCATTGCGCAAGACTCTCTACGTTTGAATGGCCTTGTTTATTCTTTGGGACAGTTCGACAGACTGGAAACTCATGGTAATATTTCTTAGGCCTTACTGAACAAAGCTTGCGTACGCTTGATTTAATAATAATGATAATGATACTGTTAATGATGATAATTATAATGATAAGGGATATTATTATTATTATTTATTATTATTATTATTATCATCACTACTATTAATAATAATAATAATAATAATAATGGTAATATAAAAATACTTTGTTTTTTTCCTTTCTTCCCAAGACAAAAATGTCAGAATGATAGAGTACCACCCGTTTTATAAAATTCCGTATTTGATGTAATGGCAAATGGCAATCTTACTTGTAAATGAGTTAATGGATATTTTCAAACATTTAATCCATTGTTTCAAAATGGTAGAATATTTTTTGGTAGATCAAGATATTCAGCCACTACAGCTAATCTCTGGAATTCAGTAATTTTCATTCAATATTTTTCAACACATAGCCTGACAATGTTCACCTTTGAAGGGCCCCATATCATAGGGGGGTTGAAACACCGCCGATGTCACCACCACACTGAAGACCAACGCAATCAGTAAGGTTATCCAGGCGAGCATCACCTTGTATCGATACCACAGGGCAGTTACCCGTGGATCGCACTTTATCACCTTCTCCTCTGCCTTCTCTTCCGCTTTCTCTTCTGCCATCTTTGGATCGGTAGGTTGGGAGGCTGGGTTGGTCGATTGACGCGTTCGTTTATTTAGCACAGGTTTGACGGATACCATGGGCGGATGGAAAGGTAGACTGGGAAATTATTATTGTGCTGCTCCGTCCTTAGGTTCGTTTAGAGGAAAGACAGAGAGAGGAAAACGCAGGGAATGGGTCAGGCTTGTGAATTTCCGACACTCTTTGGGGTGCGTCGGATACCTTGGATGCATAAACTGAAAGACTAGTGTTGTAAACCGTTCATAGGCGTGTGTAGAAGTCAGGCAGACACACACAGACAAATGGTGTTTCTCTTAGACGTCTTTAGAGGAACGACAGATCGACAGACAGTGACATGAAGATAAGTAGACAGAAGCAGGAAGACTTAATCAGAGACGGACAAAAGCAATGTTGCTTTTTAGGTTCGTTAGTTAACCGACGGGAAGAAAGATAGATACAAATAATGCTATTGTTGATTCCACAAATGTGAACAGAGACGAAGAGTTGACAGACGGGTTGGGTTAGGTTAGGTTATTAAACAGACATCAGGACAGGTGGACAGAAATAGGGTAGCGACAGAGACAAAACAGACAGGAAACAAAAACAAAAAAATCGTTCACATATGTCAAGAGAAGATACTAAAACGACTGAACTTACTGTTACTAAATAGACAGACTAACGGAAGAAATTAGTGTCCCCTATAAGCCCGTCTAGAGAAAAGACAGAGGCAAAAAGAGACAGAAGACAGTACGCCACCTCTAGTTATGTTCTTGAAAAAGCGAAGAACAGAAAGAAAAGGAGGTAAACAGATAAATATAAGAATTCATTGGTGCCACGGGTGTGCCTGTCTAACGAAGTGTGAAACAGAGAAAAAGGGAGGAAAATAAACCTCGTCCCTAAATGTATCTGTAGCAGCGACTTAACGAACAGAAAGTAAGGCAGATAAAGCTGGGAAAACTATATGTGGATCCAAACACAGACAGACAGACAGACGGAACACTATCTTCACTGCCGAATCTGTCTGTTACGGCGACAAACAAGAACAGGCAAAAAAAGTCATACACAGATAGAAACTGAATGTCGTTCCAAGATGCACCGATAGACAGAAATAAGTTTTAGCTTCTGTACCCGTCTGGAGAAGAGATAGACGGACGGCCAGGTATAGAGAAAGCTAAACGTCACTTCTACTTGTGTTTCTGTGGCAGCGACTGACAGCGACAGCCTCAGCGTTCACTCAGCCGCACTCTACTCAGCGAATCTGATAGTGGAAGAACGCCACGCACCGGCAATTATAGGCTTTTGAAAACGCACTTCCTGCTGGCGTTTAATCTCTTGTGTAACTCTTTCTTTGTGAATATATTTTTACGTGCCACTCTTGCTGGACACCATTCTCTCTCTCTCTCTCTCTCTCTCTCTCTCTCTCACACACACACACACACACACACACACACACACACACACACACACACACACACACACACACACACACACACACACACTTACACACTTACACACACACACGCACACACACACACACACACACACACACACACACACACACACACACACACACACACACACACACACACACACACACAACATACCCCATGTGCAGTATATTTCTCCTCGTTCGTTTTCTCTTTGTTGTACGGCATCAGTGACCTTTGTATTTCCACTGCCAGAGCCTTAATGTAATCCACCAGTTCCTCCTCACTTCTGTACGAATTACCTTCTTAAAATTTTAGACCTTTTTTTTCATGGGACAGATTTTTTTGGACTGGGGTGGATAGGGAAAGCCTTCATTAACATCTGAATTTCAGGTAACTTTTAATTTTATTTTATTCTCCCTCTCACTAGACTCTTTCATTGATCTTAGGGTTTAGTAGTGGAGGGGTAAGTAAACACCTCCACTTGGATATAAATCTTCTATTGATCTTGTGGTTTAGTAGTGGAGGGATAAGTGAACGCCTCCACTTAGACACAAAACATCTATTGATCTTATGCTTTAGTAGTGGAAGGATAAGTGAACTCCTGCACTTCGAAAAAATCTCTCCAATTAAAAAAAATGAAATAAAATAAAAAAAATCTCCAAATAAAACCGTCCCAAGACACCAGGAACAAGCACAGAATTACTATACTCCTTTCACCTCGTCTTGGCCCAGATTTTCGTCCCATCAGCTGATATCACGCACCTCGATTAGCATAATGCTAGGCTTTGTATCCTCTCCATAGCACTTCTTTGTGACTAGCACCGTACTCCTGGGTTGACCTAGTACTGCAGCTGGACATTCAAGGTGATGGGAAAATTAGGCCAAGTTGAAGTAAAAATAGTATAGATGCGAGATTAGAAAGACCATAGTGTGGGGGGATTTTCTAAAGTCTACGGGAACAACACACCTCGTCCGAAAAACGTTAGTGAGCGACAGACTGACTTGGCCTGCTAAAGTCTACGGGAGCAACACACCCCGTCCGAAAAACGTTACTGAGCGACAAACTAACCTGTCCTTCTAAAGTCTACGGGAGTGTCACCGCTTCCGAAAAACGTTAGTGAGCGACAAACGGACCGGACCTGCTAAGTCTACGGGAGTGACGCATCGCCCCAGAAAAACGTTAGTGAGCGACAAACCGACTGGGCCCCTGAGTTGAATAAAATAGTTTGGCGTTAAGTAGAGCGCAGTGAGGTTAAAAAATCGAATTGAAGGAGTTAACTAATTCACCCTGAGGACGCCATTTATATATTCTTTTCATACATTTATTTATATTTTTCAGGAGTGGGGTTGGGATGGGATGGGGTTGGGTTGGGGTGGGATAGGATGGGATGGGTTGGGTTGGGTTCGGATGAGTTGGGGTGGGGTGGGATGGGATGGGGTGGGATGGGATAGGAGTGATTGTGTGATACGTTATGAGAGGATTGTATGAGATGTGGTGTGGTGTGTGGCTGCGCTGAAGTCGCTAAAAGTCTACGGGAATGAAGCACCCCGCGTCCGAAATTTATTAGTGAGAAAGAGACGGGCCGGGCCGCTCCTATATAAGCCACAGTCTAAAAATACGTTGGTTGACGAGTATACAGACAGACAGAGAGGTAATTAAGTGTGATAGAAATAGCTGAGTTGGGATTAGTGGGAAAATAAGTGAATAAATGCATATTCGAAAATAATGTATAAGTTAATATTGTTATCCTCTCACCTCCCTTACTTCTTATCCAACTGTCCCTCCCCTTTCCTTCCCCCTCATCGTTCCCTCCCCTCCCCCTTCCTTCCCTCTCATCGTTCCCTCCCCTCCCCCTTCCTCTCTCCCCTCCCCCTTCCTCTCTCCCCTCCCCCTTCCTCTCTCCCCTCCCCCTTCCTCTCTCCCCTCCCCCTTCCTCTCTCCCCTCCCCCTTCCTCTCTCCCCTCCCCCTTCCTCTCTCCCCTCCCCCTTCCTCTCTCCCTCCCCCTTCCTCTCCCTCCCCTCCCTCTCCCCCTTCCTCTCTCCCTCCCCTCTTCCTCTCCCTCCCCTTCCTCTCTCCCCTCCCCCTTCCTCTCTCCCTCCCCTTCCTCTCTCCCTCCCCTCTCCCTCTCCCTCCCTCTCCCTCCCCCACTCCCTCCCTCCCTCTCCCCTCCCTCTCTCCCCCCCTCTCCCTCCCCCTCTCCCTCCCTCTCTCCCCCTCCCTCTCTCCCTCCCTCTCTCCCTCCTCCCTCCCTCTCTCGCCTCCCCCTCCCTCTCCCTCCCTCCTCCCTTCCTCCCTCTCGCCTCCCTTCCTCTCTCCCTCCCCCTTCCCCTCCTCCTCCCCTTCCTCTCTCGCCTCCCCCTTCCTCTCTCGCCTCCCCCTTCCTCTCTCGCCTCCCCCTTCCCCCTTTCTCTCACGTTTCCCCTTCCCCCTTCCTCTCACGTTTCCCCTTCCCCCTTCCTCTCACGTTTCCCCTTCCCCCTTTCTCTCACGTTTCCCCTTCCCCCTTCCTCTCACGTTTCCCCTTCCCCCTTCCTCTCACGTTTCCCCCTCCCCTCTCACGTTTCCCCTTCCCCCTTCCTCTCACGTTTCCCCTTCCCCCTTCCTCTCACGTTTCCCCTTCCCCCTTCCTCTCACGTTTCCCCTTCCCCCTTCCTCTCACGTTTCCCCTTCCCCCTTCCTCTCACGTTTCCCCTTCCCCCTTCCTCTCACGTTTCCCTTCCTCCCTTCCTCTCACGTTTCCCCTTCCCCTTCCTCTCACGTTTCCCCTTCCTCCCTTCCTCTCACGTTTCCCCTTCCCCCTTCCTCTCACGTTTCCCCTTCCCCTTCCTCTCACGTTTCCCCTTCCCCCTTCCTCTCACGTTTCCCCTTCCCCCTTCCTCTCACGTTTCCCCTTACCCCTTCCTGTCTGTTTTCCCGTTGCCCCTTCCTCTCACGTTTCCCCTTCCCCCTTCCTCTCACGTTTCCCTGTCCCGATCCTCTCACGTTTCCCCTACCCCATTCCTCTCACGTTTCCCCTTCCCCCTTCCTCTCACGTTTCCCAGTCCCCCTTCCTCTCACGTTTCCCCTTCCCCCTTCCTCTCACGTTTCCCCTTCCCCCTTCCTCTCACGTTTCCCTTCCCCCTTCCTCTCACGTTTCCCTTCCCCCTTCCTCTCACGTTTCCCCTTCCCTTCCTCTCACGTTTCCCCTTCCCCTTCCTCTCACGTTTCCCCTTCCCCCTTCCTCTCACGTATCCCCTTCCTCCCTTCCTCTCACGTTTCCCCTTCCCCTTCCTCTCACGTTTCCCCTTCCCCTTCCTCTCACGTTTCCCCTTCCCCCTTCCTCTCACGTTTCCCCTTCCCCCTTCCTCTCACGTTTCCCCATCCCCCTCCCCCTTCCTCTCCCCCTCCCCCTCCCCCTTCCTCTCCCTCCCGTCGTCCTTCGCCCTCCCTTCGCCCTCCCTTCGCTCTCCCCTCCCTTCTCTTCCCTCTCCCCTCCCTCCTCTTCCCTCTCCCCTCCCTCCTCTTCCCTCCCTTCCCTCTCCCCTCCCTCCTCTTCCCTCCCTTCCCTTTCCCCTCCCTTCCCTTTCCCCTCCCTTCCCTTTCCCCTCCCTTCCCTTTCCTCCCCCTTCCCTCCCCTTCACCCTCCCCTCCTCCCCTCCTTGGCCATCCCCACCTCTCTTCCCACAAAAAACAAAGAGAGGAAGTTGAAAGATAGCTCAGAACAGAATCATTTTATATATATATAATATATATATATATATTTATATATATATATATATATATATAATATATATATATATATTTATATATATAATGATAGATAGATGGATAGAGAGAGAGAGATTTAGATGGATAGATATAGATTGATATACAGTAGATAGAGATAGATATGGATTGATACAGATATAGAGGTAGATAGTGTGTGTGTGTGTGTGTGTGTGTGTGTATCCATATACTGTACATCCAACTCTTTACATACATACATACTCATGCATACGTACTTACATATATACATTCATACATACATACAAACGTACATACTTGCATACATACATACATTTATACATACATACTGTACATACATACATATTTACAGCGAAAGAGAGAGAGAGAGAGAGTAGAAATTTATCCTCTCATCATTATAATTACCATTAATCATCACCGTCAGTACCATCATCATCATCATCATCATCATCATCACCATCAGTCGTATTGAAGGAATGGATATGATCAATGACGTACACATTTAATTATTCTTCCTATTCCCTGCCATATGGGAGGCTTCTTAACATCTCACCCTAAGCGATTTATTTTACAGATTATACCAGAAAAATCTCCTCTTTGCTGTTTACGTATTTATATAGAGATTCATGAGGGTACGGAGGTGGAAGGTGCAGGATAAACAGCTTAGGAAGAGGTGTTACGAGGCGTCCTGTGTAACCTGGCCTTTAGTTCCTTCTTCCTTGCATTAAAGAAAGAAAAAACTAGAATACGGCGTAGAGGTTATTATGTGGCCTGCATTGTCGTCAGTTAAGGAAGCTCCCAAACACCTTTTCCCACGTGATTTATTTTTTCTGATTGCACCTTACTGTCCAACTCCGTAATACATACATTCTTGTAACATCGCCAGACTGTGCATAAACAAAGTACAAAAGAATACCAACCTTATCCAAAAATAAATCGCTAAGGAGGAGGTGCTATGGAGCCTGCTTAACCGGCGAGAATAAGGGCATTAGTATTCAGTATTTCCTATTCTCGTACACTGTTCACTTTAACCTGGCCTAAATTTGCCATCTCCATCTTTATTGCTGAGCTGTAACAAGAGGTTAACACTAGAATAAGGTGCTAGTCACGAAGAAGTGCAGTGGAAATCAGGTTGGGTCAGAGTGCTATCTCCCGCTGTTACGTCAAATAAGAGGAAAGAATCAGGGTCAACATTGGAATATGGTACTAGTCACGAAGAAGTGCAGTGGAAAGCAGGTTGAGCCATAGTACTTTTTCTCCCACTGTAGTACGTGAAATATAAAAAAAATCTGGGTTAACGTCAGAATATGATGCTAGTCACGAAGAAGTGCTGTGAACGTGATGTTGAGCCATAGTATTTTCTCCCAGTGAGGTACATGAAATAATATATATAGAAAAAAAATCTGGGTTATCAGAATATGGTGATAGTCACGAAGAAGTGCAATGGAAAAAAGGTTGAACCATAATTCTTTCTCCTAATGATACGTGAAATAATATATAAGAATATCTGGGTTAATATCAGAGTATGGTGCAAGTCACGAAGAAGTGCTGTGAAAGTGATGTTAAGCCATATTTCTTTTTCTTCCACTGACATACGTGAAAAAAAAAAAAAAATAGAGAGAGAGAGAGAGAGAGAGAGAGAAAATCTCGGTTAATATCAGAATATGGTACCGTACTAGTCACGAAGAAGTGCAGTGGAAAATAAGGGTGAGCCAATTTTCTCACAGAGCTACGTGAAATATGTACAGAAAAAAATCTTGAGCTAACATCAGAATATGGTGCTAGTCACGAAGAAGTGCAGTGAAAAGCAGGTTGAGCCATCGTGCTTTTTCTACTACTGACGTACAGTACGTGAAATAATTTGCAGATTCTTTTTATAAAATAATGTTATACTACTTTCGTTCCCTAATTTGGCCTAAAATTGCCATATTTCCATCATGAATGTTGAATTGTGACACTAGATTAACACTAGAATATGAGGCTAGTCACGAAGAAGTGCCGTGGAAATTTTGTGAAGCCATAGCATTTTCTTTCACAGAGCTGCGTGAAATACAGTTACAAAAGGACGAAAATCCGGGCCAGCTTGGGGTGAAGGAACAGTGGTTGGGGTGAAGGAACAGTGGTTGGGGTGAAGGAACAGTGGTTGGGGTGAAGGAGCAGGGGTCGGGGTGAAGGAGCAGGGGTCGGGGTGAAGGAGCAGGGGTCGGGGTGAAGGAGCAGGGGTCGGGGTGAAGGAGCAGGGGTCGGGGTGAAGGAGCAGGGGTCGGGGTGAAGGAACAGGGGTTGGGGTGAAGGATCAGTGGTCGGGGTGAAGGAACAGTGGTCGGGGTGAAAGAGCAGTAGTCCCCAAAATTAGTCACCGAATTGGAAGGGTTAAGCTGAACAGTGACCCCATGGCGTAAAATGAGAGAGAGAGAGAGAGAGAGAGAGACAGAGAGAGACAGAGACAGAGACAGACAGAGACAGACAGAAACCAGCTTATCGGTGTTTCCACGGTCAAAAATTTCGCTTTATCATAACACTATCATCACATTTCCGTGCTGGGGTCTCCGCCCACTGTCTCATTTTTTGGCCACTCTTCCTGGATATGTTGATAGCTTTGAGGTCCGTTGTGTCCGGTGATAAGTGGTGTGTGATAGGGAGAAACGCTGGGGGGGAAAGTATTTTATTTTGCTCGGTAAAATTCTTGTAGCTGCTGATATTTTTTGCGATAACTGTTGTGGATGTTCGTTGTGTGACAGACCCACCACCACCACCAGCACTACAACTACTTTACTACTACTACTATTACTACTACTACTACTACTAGAAATATTAATGATAATGGTGATGGAGATTGATAGTGATGATTGATAAAGATGATGATGACTGATGATGATGGTTGATGATTGATGATATTAATAAATTATTATTTTATTAATAGTGCTAATTTGCTACTAGTACTGCTCATATTACCATTACATCAGCGGCTGCTACTGCCACTAGTGTTGTTACTACAGCTACTATTGTTGCTATTACCTTACGTTTACTCATCCTTTTTTTTTTGACTAGTATAAAGAAGAAAACTAACATATTTAGGCAGACATTTTCAACGGATGCGTCTACCCACTGTTCAACACACCTTTGCAAAGTACGTAAGGACTGAGACTGTTGACAAGATGATAATTTTATACATGTAATAAATAAAGAGTATGGTGGATAGAGAATAACGATGAGCCCAAAGTAACATTGTCCTCCCCCCCTTCTCTCTCTCTCTCTCTCTCTCTCTCTCTCTCTCTCTCTCTTTCAGTCAGGAGTGTAGAGATCCGGGCTTAGGCTATTCCAGTATCGACATTAGAGCGAGGGTGACCAGCCTTGCTCGACCCTGAGTTGCATTATGTGAGCGATAAACCACAGCAACCTCATGGATAGAAGGCCTTACGGTCTGTTTGGAATGCCTTGGCCCCACTTGTTCATTAGATGTTCATTTGATTAGGTTGTTGCCGCCAATCGTAGTACATTATTTCATGGATTATAGGGCATGGTTTGTCTTGTCATTCAGTGTAGAATTGCCCGAAGGTTGCACCATATCGGTTGAATGGATAGTAGGCGCGGAGAAGTTCTTGTAATTTTCTTTAATCCATCCGCATTCATATTTTTACGTTCCATATAAGCGTGTTAGACATTAAATTTCATTTTGTGGTAAAATTTTGTATTAGATTTTATTTTAAAGAAAAATTTAGGTTTCATTACTTTTTCTATTGTTCAAGCTTTCTGTTTTCAGTTCTTTAGTGGTAGGTGGTGGCCACCATCATCCACTCACTTGATGTAGTGCTGCTTAGGCCTACTTCCTTCAGTATTATCATTGTTTTTCTCCATCTGCCCTCCTCTTTCTGTTTCTCCAATCTTTCCGGTCACATCTTATTACTCTTCTTTCCTTTTCAGGTGGCTTTACATTGTGTGACAGGCCAAATGGCTTCCTGTAAGCCGGGAAACCATTTACAGCGCTGGGTGGTAACCATACAACCAACTTGTACGTGTTCCCTACGTCTCAGCAAGTGGGTTGGCGGAGGGTTAGTCCCCCCCTCTCCGTTAAACAGCCAACTGAAGGACAAGCGGCCGCCCCTTATTGGATTATGACTTTTATCTGTAAGTAGATAGTTCGTAAGCCCAGGTATCAAATATCTGTCGACAAATCTGTCAGTCTATAGCCAGATGCCATGACTCAGAAACTGGTGGCAGCAAACGAATCTCCTCAATGTCACCCAGTCCTCCGCAATCAGACTGCCCCCTCTTCAACTCCGAACCTCCCCTCCCGTACACCACTCCGCCTCATCCCTTCATCTCATCCTCGATTGTCCCCCTCACCCGCACCCTTCAACTCATTCTTTCCTAGTCAGTCTCATTTCCATTCTTTTTATCTGTAGGGTCCTTAAACTACTTTCTCAGTCGCCCATTTACTGTTCCACTCTTCTCTTCCAAGCCACACAAGGTCTGCCTCTGCGTATGGTATATTACCCTCGGCCTTTCATAAACGCATGTTGGCAGATTTTTGTGCGTTCCTTGTCGATGATTCAGCGTGGTGTTTTAAGATAATTACGGAAACAATAATGATGACACACACAAAAACGTATTATTAACTGTGTGTATATGTTACATATGCTGAAGACATGGGTCTAGTGCAACTAGAATAGTTTATGAAGTGAGTTTTAAGTTTTCTATCATTGTACAACTAGAGAAAACGGAGTATTTGAAGTATAGCTTTGACGTTTATCAGTGCAGAACTTGAGAAGAAGGTATTTAGGGCAGCAACAGCCTTTAACTAAAAATAATGCACACAGAGGGATGAATGGGAGTCTTTTATGAATATATCATCATCATCATCTCATGGTAAAGACGGTTCTAGTAGGCCTTTTTAGTTGGGAGTGGGCATGCGAGCCCGAGAGTGTTGATCCTGTCACTATTTACCGCTTTATGATCAGGATATCTTTACTATCCTTTTATGGTATATTAAAGTGAGAGTGAGTCATAAGAGCTTTATAATTTGAATGAGATGGGTTATTTGCAATGGTTTTAAATATGATTAGGGAAGTGAAGTATAATAGCTAGCAGTGACGCTACTTCTCAGCTGGTGACGTCACTACAGCATATAGTCAGCGCTTGGAACTTTGAGCACTATTTTTTTCCATTTGACTGTAATCAGCTGTTTGTACTTTAGTTAGTTGAAGTCAGATAAAAATGGGCATGCAAGCGCATGTCATATCGTAAAATGGGCTTGTATGTGCATGTCTTATCGTAGAGTGGGTCCGAGTACTCTAGGCTGAGTCGTTTGTTCATTACTTCCTTTGGAGGTTATGCTTTTGACGCTGCTTGTGGGCCTGTTGCCAGCTGGAACAAGTAGAATACTTAATAGACGTGGGACCATGACGGCCGTAATGTGGAGCATCGCAAAATTTTATACTGGAGTCCGAGGAACCTTTGCTTACCGTGTGAATGGATCCCTTCAAGAAATGTTCTTGCATAAAACAAAAATAATAATGACGACCATAGGAGAAATAACTGATTAGTTTTGGGTAAAAAAAAAGCTCAGGGTTACAAAGAGGGGCTTGTGCTACCTTGGAGGAGGTATGCACTCCTTGTCTCTTTAAGTGGGACTATTTTTATTTCACCGTATCGTGATATGTTCATATGAGAGAATTATACGTATGTGCAAGGACCCTCTTCATATGTGAATAGATTCGCTGCATTAGAAACATATACTATTCATCATTTATCTTAAGCACGTGTGTGTAATCAGTTTCATCCCCGTGTCACTGTTACACACACACACACACACACACACACACACACACACACACACTCAAAGGTTAAGGAAAATGAGCTATCTACAAGATGTTAGAATGTGTACTTTCCAAAAAAGAACCAGATAATTAGTTAGGAGATGGAGGTGAAAAAAAAAAAAATCCCTTTATTCTGGAGCAGACTGGATAAATTTGGAGCCGGGACAAAAGCCCCTTAGGCCAAAACCCCACGTTAGGTTAGATTAGATTAGATGAAGGGCTTGAGAGATGTTAGGTTCGGAGAGGTTGGGTTAGGTAAGGTTAAAAATTAAGGTGGGGTGTTGGGTTTGGTTAAAATTTGGTACGATTAGGAAGGCAGGATTGCGCAGTTGTTTGATAGGTAACCTAGTGTGGTGTGGGAGGTAGGATAATGTGGTGTGGTGTGGGAGGTAAGATGGTGTGGTGTGGTGTGGGAGGTAAGATGGTGTGGTGTGGTGTGGGAGGTAAGATGGTGTGGTGTGGTGTGGGAGGTAAGATGGTGTGGTGTGGTGTGGGAGGTAAGATGGTGTGGTGTGGTGTGGGAGGTAAGATGGTGTGGTGTGGTGTGGGAGGTAAGATGGTGTGGTGTGGTGTGGGAGGTAAGATAGTGTGGTGTGGTGTGGGATGTACGATAGTGTGGTGTGGGAGGTACGATAGTGTGATGTGGTGTGGTGTGGGAGGTACGATAGTGTGGTGTGGTGTGGAAGGTACGATAGTGTGGTGTGGTGTGGGAGGTTGGATATGTGATGTGTGAGAGAGTTAGGATAGTGTGGTGTGGTGTGGGAGGTAGGATTGCGTTGTAGGATTAGGGAGGTAAGATGTGTTGTGCTTTCCCATGAAAATTAATGATTACAGTACTCATTAGTTTATAATTAGTAAGTATAGCATGTATACTGTACAATGATGGGGAATCGTCCAATTTTTGACGGTGAATTGTCTTGAAGGGGCATTGTTTAGGAGCAGCTGGTCCCGTTCTGGCGGATTAACGCGGATTTCTTAAATATCGCAAAGCAAAGCAGGTATATCTTGTTTGTTCTCCAATATTTTTTGTTGGCAAATCAAATGTCAGTTACCTTTAATGTATCTAATAAATTTACGTTTAACTTTAAGCATGAGAAGGACATTACCATTTCAGGTCCAGTTACTTCGTTTTTTCCGGTATTTTTCAGTTTTCATGGTGATGATTGTTTTATGCTGACTTTGCCCCCTCTTCTTTATCATTATATTTCTTATGCCTCTTGACATCTGTAACAGCGGATTTACTAACACTTACTCAAATCTTGGTTAAGTAAGGTTAGGTTAGGTTAAATTGGTAGGTTTGTTCAGGTTAGGTTTGGTTAGGTTAGGTTAAATTGCAAGGTTTGGTCAGGTTAGGTTAAAATGTAAAATTAGGAAGTAGGTACTAAAAGGCAGCTGGGATGCACTGGTGCAGCTTAGTTGTTCCGGTCATAAACTCAATACTTGTAATCAGCAGTAAATAGGGTTATTTTCAGGTAGGAGATATGGGATGAGTATGGAGGTGTGCAGGGTCGTGGTAAAAGAGGGAGAGTATAGCCCACAGTGTGATGTATGGCATCACATGAGCTGTGAGCAGGTGCTCACTGAAGTGTTCGAAGGACAAGAAAAATGTAAAAATAAAAACGTGGTTTTGTGGTAAATGTAAATACAGGTGAAGAAAGCAATACTGATGATGAAAACATTTGATGGACACCAGAAGGAAGTGAATGCTATCTATCTATCTATCTATAGCCTGACGCCCTAATCCTGCAAAGGGTGGCTGCAGACAAAACGCCTCCAAGTCGCTCTGTCACCCACCATTTGACTACCCTCCCCCCAACTCACCCCCCCCTCCCTCATATACCTCTCAACTCCATCCCTCCACCTCATCCTCAGTCTACCTTTCCCTCTCCCTCCACCTCACCTACATACACCCTCTTAGTCAGTCTTTCATTCTCCATTCTCTTCACATGTCCAAACCACCTCAGTGTATTTCTCCTAATCTTCTCAACCACATCCACATCCACCCCACAGCGTTCCTTCACTTCTTCATTCGTCAACCTGTCCCTCCACGTCACTCCACATGCTCCTCTCAAGTAACTCATTTCCACTGCTCTCACTCTTGACTTGTTCCCCTCTTGCAAGGTCCATGCCTCGCTTCCATACGTCAGGGAAGGGATCACAATACTATCATGCAGTGACTTCTTAACTTCCATACTCACCTCCCTATTTCTTATCACTGATTTCAGTGTACCAACAACCTTCCTTCCCTGCTGTACCCTTTCATGCACTTCATCTCCCAAAGTTCCATCCTTACTCATCACACTACCCAAGTACTTGAATGCACTCACGTTCTCCATATCCTCACCATCCAACCTCACTGCACACTCTGTGACTTCATTCCTCTCAAACACCATAACTTTACTTTTGTTTACATTAACTTTCAGATTCCTCCTCCTACACACTGTCCCAAATTCATTCACCAAACCTTGCAACTCCCATTCATCTTCACTCAACAGTACTGTATCATCAGCAAACAGCAACACCGGAAGCTTCCAAATCTCACCCTCATTCATTAGAGCTACCCCCACATCCACTGCTCTACCCTGCACCTCGTTTACAACCCCATCCATGTATATATTAAACAGCCATGGAGACATCACACAACCCTGTTTCAGTCCCACATTGAGATCAAAGAACTCACTCAGCTCACCATCCACTTGCATCGTAGCCCTAGCTCCCTCGTACATACTCTTCACAGCACTCAACAATATCCCCTCCACTCCATATATTCTTAATACCTTCCACATACCTTGCCTATCTATTCTGTCATAAGCTTTCTCCAAGTCCATGAAGGCAGCATACACTTTCCTTCCCTTCTCTAGATACTTCTCCACTAAACATCTTAGAACAAATATCTGATCTTCACATCCTTCTCCCTTCCTAAATCCCCCTTGTTCTTCTCCAACTAGCTCCTCTGTCATATGCCTAACCCTATCAATGAGTATTCTACCATATATTTTACCAGTCACACTAAGTAGGCAAATACCCCTATGGTTACCACATACTTCTCTCTCCCCTTTTCCTTTGTATAAAGGAACAATTATACCTGATTTCCAGTCCTCTGGAACCCTTCCCTCTTCCCAAGCCAATCTACACAATTTCCATATCCACTCCACAACAATCTCACCCCCATACCACACACTCCATCAATTCCTGGGGCCTTTTGCAACTTGATCTTCTTCATTGCTTCCACTACTTCTGCCCTACTGATCTCTTCCTCCCTCCTCTCATCTCTTCTTCTCCCAGCAATTCCCCAACCACTTATACTCGCACTGCTCTCACTCTCTACATTCAACAAATCCTCAAAGTGCTCCTTCCATCTCCTCAATTTCTCTCTCTTCTCCACCAACAGTCCATTATTCCTATCTTTCACTCCCCTACTATTTCCCCATTCACACTGCCTTACTTTCTTTACCTCCTTCCAAAACAATTTCTTACTTTCCCTTCATTTCACACTCGGATTCCTCCCAAACTCTTCATCCACTTTCTTTTTACTCTCCTTCACCAGTCTCTTAACCTCCCTTCTCCTGCTCACATATACCTCTCTCTTCTCTCTCTCATCTTCTCCCCTACCTCTACTCGCTAACCATTCACTATATGCCTTCTTTTTTTGTTCCACAGCTCGTTTCACCTCATCATTCCACCATGCTGTCCCCTGCACACCCTTGCATCTCCTCCTCACTCCACAAACCGCCTCACACGCTGCGCCTATCTCTTCCATGAATATCTTACATATGTCTTCCACCCCTTCCATCTGCTCTAGCTCATACCTTCCCAATCTTTCTTCCACTATGCTCTTATACTCTGTCATTTTCTCACTATCTTGCAATTTCTCCACTCTTCTCACAGGAGTTGCTTCCTCCCGTCTTCCCCTTCGTCTCCTCAACCACTTTCTTTGCAGCAGTACCTTGGCCATCACTAAGTGATGGTCCGAGACTCCATTCCCCCACCCTCTCCACACTCTTGCATCCAACAGTTGTCTTCTCATTCGCTACATGATATAGCTAAAATAGCAAAAATATGGTCAGTCACCTTAAAGACAGTAGATGACATGCCTGATAAACTTAAATAGCAGGGGTTCCAAGGCGCAGCAACGCACTTTGTCATGAGTGCTCCTGCCGCACTGGCCACACCACACGTGTTTAACGGTTACCAGAGTTGTATTATTCCAGGCGTTAACGAAGAAATGCAGGAACAGTCATTTGGGTGGGGGTTGCAGGTATGCCAGGTGGAGCAGGTGAGTCGGGTGGGGCTGTGGAGGCAGAGGGGGAAGCAGCTGGTGAGTCAGGTGGGGCAGTGGAGGTGGAGGAGATGGCAGTGGGTGATTCACCGTCAGGGGAGGTGGTGAGGGGAGGATCCTCCATCTCCTCCTTTCTGCTGCTCACATTTTCGGCAATTTCCTTCATCTCTTCTTGCTTGTCTGTGTCACTCCTCATATTGTTAGGGACGTATTTGCAGTATAAAAACTTTGCATTCTCATAGTACCGGTAACCATTATTCAGGTGACTCCAAACATTATTATAGAAACTGGGCATCCATTCTAACTTACCGTTATTGCAGAAAATGTTATTGTCAAAGTTGTTATTGGCAAGATCTTACTGTGGACTCCTCCTTAGCACCTTCCCCACGAGCCTCTAATGTCACGATTGGCGCGTCGGGGGGAGGGGTCGTGTAGTCTGGGAAAATAGCAGTTTTGGGCCACTTCTTGCCTCTGCCTCGGGTATTGTGGCCTAAACTCGCGCACCATGATCACGCGTACTGTGCGAGCCCACAGTAGTTGTTCCCTAGGCAGTCTGGCCGAACAGCCTCGAGTCCCTAAGGAAGGCTATGGCCGAGACTGGGCCTTTCCACATAGCTCTCAAGGAGTGTATGTTGTGTTGTTGGCGCAGGTGATTGTGTGCAGTGCAGTCTTCCATAATGTGCTTAATAGTATTGGGTTCTGTGTTGCATCCTGGACAGGCATCAGCAACGGAGTCATCCAGCATCTTAAGATAACTCAAGAGGGCTGGATGATGCTCACATCTCAGCATGGTCAGGTGGACCCTGTCCTCATGAGGGAGATAGGATTCAGAAGGATGGATATCAGGAGGCCTTGCATGCAGCTGTGTGTTGTCTGTAAGTGACTGAATGGAGCAGTGAGTGATGAGTGTGGATATGTTTCTGGAAGCTGATTTGAGGTGGGTGAGGGGGGAGAGATGACAGTATTTGTGTATGATATTGTGTGCTGGGTGTTGTTTTGATGTTCCTTGGTGTATGTGGACGTGCTGCCATGCAGTGTAGTGGATGGTGTGGGTTTGTGGAGGCTGCAAGTAGAATATGGGTGCCTTTCATATCTAGATGATCCTTGACTTTGAGGACTTTGGTTTCTTGGTGTAGGTGGTCTGTGGGCATAGTAGCTGTGCAGCCTGTGATTATTTTTAGGGCCTTGTTTTGTATGGTCTGTAGAGAGTTGTAGTGTGTTTTAGTGAGGTTAGAAGCCCAAGCAGGGCCTGCATAATTCATCACTGAATGTATATATGGTTTGTATACTGTGGTGGTGGTGTCTTTGTTGTGTCCAGATATTGTATGGGCAAGTGACCTTAAGGCATTGAGTCTTGGTGTTAATTTATCTTTAATGTTTGTGATGTATTGTTTAAATGACATTAATGTATTATATGTTACACCAAGGTGTGTGTGTGTGTGTGTGTGTGTGTGTGTGTGTGTGTGTGTGTGTGTGTGTGTGTGTGTGTGTGTGTGTGTGTGTATTTACCTATTTGTATTTACCTATTTGTAGTATACAGGAATTGAGCAATGCTCGTGTTGTCCTGTCTCCATATCCACATTTATCAAGTCTACCTTTACACACATGAATGTTTTTCTCATGCACCACCTCTTTGTCTAAGTCGTTCCAAATATTTAAGAATATACCTAATTGTGATATACACGGAATGTACTATGCTCGTGGGTTTCCGTCGCTGTTTCTCAATAAGTCGAATTTAACTTTAAACTCGTTTATGTTTTTAGACTGGACGATCTCTTTGTCCAGGCTATTCCATAAGTCTATACTTCTGTAAGGAAAGCTATATTTCTTGATATCCTTCAAGCAGCTTGACTTTTTCAATTTCATTCCATGTCCTCTTGTTGCTCTCTTATCCCATACAAACAGATCTTCTTTGTTAATTTTATCTACTCCCACCATGGTCCTGAACACCGCAATCATGTCTCCCCTCTTTCTCCTTTCCTCTAACGAAGGCAAATCCAGTTTTTCCAGCCCTCTCTGTATGACAGGTCTGTCAGACTGGGGACCATCTTGGTTGCTGTTCTTTGTATTCTCTCAATCTTGTTTATATCTTTCTTTTTGTGTGGGGACCACACTACCGCTGCATATTCTAACCTGGGGCGGATCATGGCCACTATCAATTTTTTCATCATTTCCTCATCCATATAATGAAATGCTACTCTTATGTTAGTCAAGAGCTTATAAGTCTCTCCAACTATCTTGTTAATGTGCTTTTCTGGTGACAAACTATCTTGGACCAGCACTCCCAAATCTTTCTCTTCTCTCCTTTTTGTGATTAGTTCATTACCCAAAAAATAATTCAGTGATGGTCTCCTGGTACTTTTACCCATTTCCAATATTTTACATTTCTTTACATTAAATTTCATTTCCCACGTCCGGCTCCAATTGTGTATCCTATCCAAATCCTCCTGCAGTATTTTACAATCCTCCTCAACCTCTATCTTCCTCAAGATCTTTACATCATCAGCAAACAGACTCGCATAACTGTTCACTCCATCTACCATATCATTTACATAAATCAGGAACATTACTGGCGCCAACACTGAGCCTTGAGGGACTCCACTTGTTACTTCCCTCCATCCAGACATCTTTTCCTTTATTACTGTCCTCATTTGTCTGTCTCTCAAAAAGTCTCTCATCCATTCCAGAAGTTGTGTGTGTGTGTGTGTGTGTGTGTGTGTGTGTGTGTGTGTGTTGTTTATGGTGAGGTGTGGAATGTGACTGTGTTCTGCTGTCCAGTTTGTGAGAAGAGTCACTGTAGATTTAGCTGGGGCTATTTTGAGCCTGTTTGTGGTGAACCATTCGTGTAGTGTGTTGAAGTAAGGTTGGAGGATGTGTGCAGCTTTGTTTGCATATTGGTGTTTGCATTTTTGTGTGTACATGTAAGTGTTATGTTGTCCACATAGGAAGCTATGTGTATTTGTTATGTGTGGGGTGTGGGTATGTCTTGCATGTAAAGGTTAAAGAGAGTAGGGGACAAAACAGATCCTTGGGGGATGCCATTTGTGAAGTTTCTTTCTGATTCGATGACTCACCGGCAAATGTTACATGTGCACATCTGCCAGCTAAATAGTTTGCCAGCCATCTATTTATGTTATTGTCCATGTTCGTGTTGAATATTTTGTTTGTAAGGTTGTGGTGGGGGATGGCATCAAAAGCTTCGCTAATGTCTAGTGTGACTTGGAGTGTTCTATGTGATGGCCTAGCTGAATTGATGCCATCACAAACTCACTGTTTAAGGTTTGTAAGAAGAGTATTTTTGGAGTTTAGTGGCCTAAAACCATATTGTGTTGGGGCTAAGGGGGTGTGAGGTGTAACTAGTTGTAATACCAGTCGTTCAGTGACTTTGGAGGGGGTGCAGAGGAGTGTGATGGGGTGGTGTGAGGTAGGTAATGTGAGGTCTTTAGAGGGTTTGGGGATAGTGATGGTAGTGTCATGCTTCCAGATGTTGGGTATTATGTTGTGTGAGTAGCTGTAGTTTGATATGTTGGTGAGTGCTTGTATGCTTTGTGGTCCAAGGTATGTAAGGTGTATGTTGCTTGTCTGATCCACAGGCAGATGAGTGCTTAAGGTTGCTAATGATGTGCTTCGTCTGGTTGTAAGTGAAAGGTGCGAAGTCTGGGTCTGTAGGGAACTGTTTCTTGCGTCGGATGACACATTGGTTGTCGCGATGGGGTTTAGATGACGTACATGTGAAAAGTGATTGATGAGAATGTTTGATTCTTGTTTGTTTGAAGGTATGGTGTCTGTTGTTGTGATGGCAGTGTGTGATTGTGTAGTGTTGGTGTTGGAGAGTGTGATGCTGTTTAGTGTTTCGTAGAGTTTGCTGGTATTTGTTTTGTGATCAAGTGTTTGGAGATTATTATTCCAATTTAGTGTTTGCTGTTCTGATATTTTATTGTGTATTTGAGTGTTGATTTGTTGTATGGTGTCTTGTTTATGGGGTGTTGGGGAGTGTCATAGTGTGTCCCGTTGACTTGTGAGGCCTTGAATTTCTGGTGTGAAGTTTGAGTTGTGTCTCTGTCTGTTACCTCTTTTGTCTGCATTTTGAATAATTGTATTGAAAGTGTGTACAGCGGTGTTGATGTGTGTGATGAATGTACTGTGTAATGTTTCAAATTGTTGTTCTGCTTCAGTTGTGAAGGCCTCCCAGTTGGCTTTCTTATAATTAGTGTATGTGTGTCTGTGGCCAGTTAGGGTGATTCTGGTTTTGATAGTGATGATGATTGGGAGGTGATCAGAGCCAAAGATTTTGACCACTCTCCATGATGAGGGGGTGAGGTTTGGGGAGCAAAAGGTGATGTCTAGGGATGGTGGGAGGAAGAGGGCTTGGTGTGGGATATGGGTATGTTGATGGAGATTACTGAGTATGAAAAGATTATCTGTTTGGGATTGTAGTACCAGCCCTCTGTCTGTGTCAGGGTTGTTGACATGCCAGGCCGATGCCTTGGCGTTGAAATCACCATCTGGGGTAATGTTAGATATGTTAGTGATGTGGTGTATTTGTGGAGAGTAATTGTGTGGTACTGTGGGGGACGACTGGGGAGGAATGTATGTATTGGCTATTGTTATGTGTGATTTGTTAACAGTACGTATTTTAATTGATTGTATTTTTGTTGTGGTGTCATGTGGGGGAAGAAGTGACTTTGTGTGTGCTCCAGTATCTGAAAAGTTGATGGATTTGTGTACCAGGGTGATGAGTCCACCGCCACCGCCGTCGGCCCGGTCTTGTCTGATTGTGGTGAAATTATGAAATGTAAGTGTTTTTTGTGTTCTGTGAAGTTTTGTTTTTTGTAAGATGGCAGTGTGTATGTTCTGTTGTTTGATGAATTGTGTGAGTTCTTGTTTTGGGGTGTTTATGCAATGTATGTTTATTTGAAGAATGTTTATGTTGTGTGTATAGTTTGTGTTGGGTGTTGCAGCATGGGGGGGGAGATGGGGGTGTGAGTGGAGGGGAAGGGGTAGGAGAAGGTTGTGATGGAGGTAAGGGTTGGGGCGAATTAGATTGGGGTGGCATGGGAGGGGTTGGGGGGTTGGATGGTGTGGGAAGGATCGGTGGGTTAGGCTGCGAAGTTGTAGAGGAAGTAGTAGTGGGGTTGGTGTAGTTGATAGAGATGAATTCCTGTTTCCCAAAGGAACTGAACTGAAAGAGGAATAAAGAAATAATTGAGAGAAAATAGAAAAGGCTTAGCAGCCAGGACAGTATAGAAGCGAGACACTGAAAAACAGGAAAAGATGGGAAAGGAGAGGAAAAGAGGTATATAAAAAAGATATTTGTGTTTTTGTTGATATGTAGGTGTATTTCCTTGTTTAATTTTACGTAACTGGTGTACAAAAGTTGAGCTAAGCTTTGTCCTGTTGCCATATGTACATTTATCCGTGTGTGTGTGTGTGTGTGTGTGTGTGTGTGTGTGTGTGTGTGTGTGTGTGTGTGTGTGTGTGTGTGTGTGTGTGTGAGAGAGAGAGAGAGAGAGAGAGAGAATGTAGCAGGAAACTAGATAGCAAATGAAAACAAATGAAAAAGCTGAGAGAGGGGAATTCTGCAAGGCAGGAAGTGTAATATCAATGTGTTAACCTAATCACATGCTGCGCATTAGAAATAATTCCTGACATTGGAGTTGTTGGTTGAAGCTAGTGGTTGTCCTTGTCTGTCACAGTTTATGAAAGGCTAAGGAGCAAAACTGCCTGTTTACCATTCCTGCAAACAGATCTAGGAACCACTTAGCCCATATTCCTTTCAATCACACCTCAAAATAAACCTTAAATTGACATTCTGAGTTGTCCTGCCTGTCATTCACCCCTGTAAAGGGTCCCAGAAGTGCCTCAGCCTTTCTGTTGTTCCTCCAGACAGGTCAAGGAACAATTCTTCCCGTTTTCAGACAAGTAGACTTGATAAGTAGTAAAATAAATTGATCAGTGAATTCTCCATCTTCAGACAGACCCAGAAGTTGTTGCCTGTTAGGTGCTCCTCCAGGTAGACTTATGAGTGACATTATCAGTCTCTTCAAGTCAGAAAAAAGGCGAAGGTGTGACTCAACCTATCTGACTGTCAGCTGCTTCTCCAGACTGGCTGAGGAACCATTTGACATGTTTTAGTGTCACTTTCTTCAGATGGCAGGCCTCATAGGAACATTTACAATCTGTCATCACTAAATGTCAAGGATGTGTGCAAACAAATTGTTACTTTAAGTGAAATATCCTTGAGTGAAATGTGCCTCTGATTCATGATTTTGGCTTCAGAGCAACTTTATAGTGAAGTGGAAACAACTTTAGTTGAAGAAAAGGTGATAATTCATCAGCAGTTTGATAATAAAAGAACTTTCAAAGAAACAACTTTAAATAAACCCTAACTGTATATCTTGCCATCAGTTGCCTCTTTGCCAGCCCAAGGGGTGACTGCTTGCCTGCTACTCCACACATACATAGAGGCAGATTGACTTCCCTCACTGTCTGTCACGGCATGAAGAAGGTACAGATCAAGACATTGACTTTGAGCTCAAGCTACAGCCACAGACTAGTCAGCACTCGTTTGATCATCTTCATAATGGTGTTTCTGTTATGTGTAGTGACTGTTGCTGCCTTGTTCCAGCCCAGCATTGGCAGATATGAGCTGGTGACACGTAAGCATTGCACATATAATTCTTTGTGAAACCTGTGCAAATAATACAGTACCTACCTCCAGACCCCTATGTCTCCACTCCCTCCATGTTTTTGCATTTATTTATCTAAAGTGAATCTGGGGTAGCAGATGATTGGCTACAGTCAACCGTGGGATATACTACAATGTGTAAATGTGGGTAAAGGCTGAGTAACTAGCCACACAGTCATCTGTCTTTAACTTAGCCACAAATAACTACAACCAAAGTTCAAGTTGAGATTATCTCACAGCATAAAGCTTATGGTAGGATACTTATTGACAGAGTTAGAGAAAGAACAGAGGAGTTAGTTGGAGAAGAACAGGGAGGCTTTAGGAAGGGAAGAGGTTGTGTAGATCAGATATTCATTCTTAGATCTTTAGTGGAAAAGTTTATGGAGAAGGGAAAGAAGTTGTATGCGGCTTTCATGGATTTGGAGAAAGCATATGACAGGGTGGATAGACAAGGATTGTGGAAAGTATTAAGAATATATGGAGTAGATGGGAAGTTGTTGAATGCTGTGAAGAGTACGTATGATGGTGCTAAGGCTGCAGTGCGTGTGGATGGCGAACTGAGTGAATTTTTCTCTTTGAAGGTTGGGTTGAAACAGGGATGTGTCATGTCTCCATGGTTGTTCAATCTGTACATGGATGGGGTAATAAAAGAGGTACAAGGTAGGGTAGTGGATGTTGGAGTGGCCCTGGTGAGAGAAGGTAGTGTTTGGAAACTCCCTGTACTGTTGTTTGCAGATGATACTGTGTTGTTGAGTGAAGACGAAGGAGAGCTGCAGGGCTTGGTGGATGAGTTTAGGAGAGTGTGTAAGAAATGGAATCTAAAGGTGAATGTAGGGAAGAGTAAAGTGATTGTCTTTGAGAGAGGTGAAGTCGGTGAATGTACAGCGAGTTTGGATGGTGAAGAATTGGAAAATGTGTGTACCTGTACGTTTAAGTACTTGGGTAGTGTGATGAGTAAGGATCGAGGTTTGGAGGGTGAAGTGCTTGAAAGGGTACAGCAGGGAAGAAAGGTTGCTGGTTCCTTGAAAGCGGTGATAAGAAGCAGGGAAGTGAGCATGGAAGTGAAAAAGTTACTACATGACAGTATTGTGATACCAACTCTAACGAATGGAAGTGAAGCTTGGACGTTGCTGGAAGGACACAAGTCAAGAGTGAGAGCAGTGGAAATGAGTTATTTAAGAGGAGCCTGGGGAGTCACATGGAGAGACAGGCTGACAAATGAGGATATAAAGGAGTGTTGTGGTGTGGCTGTGGATGTGATAGGAAGCGTTAGTAGGAATACACTGAGGTGGTTTGGCCATGTGGAGAGGATGGAGGGTGAAAGACTGACGAAGAGAGTATATGTGAGTGAGGTGGAGGAGGGAAGAGGGAGGGGGAGGCCGAGGATGAGATGGAGGGCTGGGGTGAAGAGGTATATGAGAGAGGGGGGTGTGAGTCGGGAGCGGGGCAGTGAAATGGCGTGGGACAGGGCGACGTGGAGGCGATTTGTTTGTGGCCACCCCAAACAGGATTGAGGTGTCTGGCAATAGATAGATAGATAGATAAAGCTTATTTCACATTTTTTTTCAATTAATTTTTTTTTAATGCTGTTTCTAGCAACTATTTGGAAGTACGTTTGCTGGATTTGGCATAGGGTTCAGCTTCTTTGCAAAGAAAATATTATCTGTGCCATGGCCAACCTAAGTATGGGGATTCCTTAAGAGGAGGCTTGGCATAATTTGAATTGACTGATTGATTGTTTATGGTAGCTGTGAAAAATAGTGCTGTGAAGCTCCTCCATCACCATTGTCTGTATTAATGTATTCATTTATGTCATGTTTTCCCCAAAATGGCACCACTGAATAAATTTTTGAGATCGTAATGTGGTGGCTGCAAAAGCATCATCTACAAACCACACCAACTCTGTTCTATCTATGTATACTCCTTCAGTTTGATGACATTGTTAATCTGATTCATGTTGCTATCAGGTGATTTTTTTTTTTTTTTCTTAAATAGCAGAAGAGGGGAAGCAAAAACAATTGAATAAAAAAATAATCCACTCACCAGATTACTGGCATCCTCCATTCATAAAAATCTGTAACAGTTGGACTTGAACAGCTGAAGGTTGAAGTTTGGGGGGGAACAACTCCAGGGAAGCATGTTACAGAGAGATGCAGTTCTTGGAATATAAAAACTCCGACATGTAGAAGTTCTGCAATATGGCTTTGTGACATTCCTGTCTCAGCTTAGGAAGCGAAAGGGTCAGTCAAAGCTATAAATAATACCTCTAGTTCCACTAACCTCTCCCAAGCTGAATAGAATGGCCTGGTAGTTGCAAGAGTATCAAAAGTATCATTTTATTGTAAGTTTAAGCATACATGTACAGCCATAAGCAATAGTTTGCCTGCAGTCCTCTGCCACCACTTGTCCTGCCTTCAATATTCTGATTTCTCCCCAAATGCCAGAGCATATTCTTCTTTCCCAGACTCTTTTGTTATGTTCTTCATATCACTGTGACAAAATTTCATTTAACACCTTTCATTGCCACAGTTGGCAGGGAAATGACAGCAAACATTTGCTTATGACTGTACCTATCCATTACAAAATTCTTTGTCAAGGTTGGCATGATGGATTTTATCAACAGCAGCTGAATTAGCAGGAGAAGCATTTGAATAATTTGATATTTCGTACATATAAATGTTTTATGCATGGTGGTCTGGTGATTGAGGTGCAGTACCAGTTGAGAGGCAGCTGGAGAGTTTTCAGTCATGTAATATCACCGATGTTATAGGACAATGGTGGTAGGTAGTGGCGACCATCATGTGCTCACTTGATGTAGTGCTGCTTACTTCTTTCTTCACCTTTATCATTCTTTTTCTGTGTCAGCCCTCCACCCTTCCTATTTCTCCCATCTTTCCTGTCACATTTTATTACTCTTCTTTCCAGTTCAGGTGGCTTTACATTGAGTGACAAGCCTAGTGGTTTCCTAGATGCTAGGAAACCATGTTCAGTCCTGGGTTGTAACCATATAACCAACTCACACATGTTCCCTACGTGTCAGCAAGTGGGTGGGCGGGTGGTTAGTGCCCCTTCCTGTAAAACAACTAACTCAATGTCAAATGTCCACTCCTTACGGGATTGTGGTGTCTGGCTTTAGATAGTTATATGAGTCACCTACCCTTAAATGTTTTGAGCCATGTTAGCTTAACCTTACATACCCTAACACTCAAGCACCAGGCGCCAAAATTTGGTTATATGGTTACCACCCAGCATAGTAAATGGTTTCCTGGTATAGAGGAAACCATTTGGCATCACTCAGTGTAGAGTTACCCACAGGCAGAAGGAAGAGGAGAGAATGAAGGAAAGAAAGACAGAAAAGGGAATGTAAAGTCACCTGTAGGCAGAAGGACAAGGAAAGAATGAAGGAAAGAAAAACAGAAGAGGATGGAGGAGAGGAAAGGGCAGACACGTGAGAGCAGCACTACGTCAAGTGGGTGGATGATGAGCCCCCCTACCTACCACACAAGGTCATTTCCAATGGAAGCAGAATTTCAGGAGTTTCCTTTTTCTCCACCTCACTCTGAGCTCATGTGGACCAGGCATAGTTCATGTCCAGGAGGAGGAAGATGGATGTAACAAATATTTTTGCCTGGTAACAGAAAACAGTTTTAGGGCTAACCATACTAATGCTACAGAAATCATTTTGGAGCTATGTTTGATATTATCTGTACAGTATTTGTTTTTGCTGTGAGACTGTAGGTTTTATAGTGTCCTGCAATGGAGGATTTCATAGTTTTGCCATGCTTTTTAAAACTGAGTGCAACACTTCTAATATTACTGGGGACATATACCAGTATACAACTTATCATTTCAGGCACGCAGATTTTCCTTAATTTTCTGTGTTTAAGTGAACTTTTGTGTGTAACTCAAATTATATAGGATATTTTAATTAAAAGTTAATTTTGAAAGACAGAGTCTACAGGTAACTGCATACCAATACTTTACTGAGAAAGGTTGGACATTGTTATTATTATTATTTCTTTTTAATGCAAGGTAGATGAAACCAAATGCTGAAGGGCTGTAAAACTTTTTCCTCCAAGAAAAAAAAAATGTAAAAGAGATGACTGGACACATTGTGTTTAAAAGAATGGAGGTCATAGGCAGAAGAGAATAGAGACAGAGGAAGACAGTTTCAGAATTGATCAGTTGCATAAAAGAATGGAAGTATTGGTTAGCTCTTGCATTAGAGAGTCTAATAGGAAAAGGGTGAGAGTTTGCTGCCAGATGGGTTCTACGCTCCTACTTTAATAGAGGAGGAATGCAAGCAGTCAGTTCAGAAGATCGTTGACCATTGAAGGAGCGATAGAAGAGATAAAGATGCAACAGTACAGCAAAGAGACAGAAGTTGAAGGGAGTAAGAGGAGGAAAGTTGTGATAAAAAGCCTTTGACTCCATCCTGTTGAGAAGAGCTTTATGTGAGGAGCCCCCCCCCCACACATACACACACTTGAGTTGTACTCTACTCGGGGTTAAATAAAACCCATGTATAAACAGCTGTGTGGGGGTAAAGTATGCAAAGGGTCAGCTTAACATGCCTAATCATTTTGAGGCAAATTTTGCAAATTAGGTAATACAGTATAATCATTCCATGATAAATTGCAAGAAAATAAAGCCCCTGTATCATGTTTTGAAGATGATACAGGATCTAATTGAACATTGCCAAATATTAATGGATACTGTACTCCGGTGGACGGTATGGTGAATTGAAATACAGTATGTAGAAACTGAGTTTTGGATGCATGGAAAACAAACAAGGTTACTTTTATCCAATGAGAGATTTGAGTCAGGCAAGAAATTAGTTGTGCCATAGCCTTATCCCATGTTTGTTGAAGTAATTGCTGTGCTGGATGCTATGAGAAGCAGATAGAAAGGTGAAGAGTGGAGTCATTAGTGTAAAAGTGATTAGGGTTAGATGTACAGCTCAGGTCATTTATGAATAGAAAGAAGTGAGTTGGTGACAGGACAGAATGCTAAAGCCTTGTACACACAGAGATACAAAGTCTAGAGACAGTCGAGCGACTATGTATCATGACTGTTGCGAGACAATCCAGATACAGATGGGCGACAGTCCAGAGACACACTGGAGACAAGGCAACATTGTCTCTGGATTGTCTAGAGACTGTTGCAAGATGGTCACTAGACATTTCTGCTACTTTCATGCAGGACAGTTGTTAGACAATCGAGAGACAGTCTAGCGACTTTGTAGCGCATCCGTGATTGAATCATCCACCTCGTGAATTTTGAAATATCAGTTTACAACCAACATTTGCCATATTAAACTCAAAAAGTGATATTCCAGTCAGGCAAAATGTACATGTGAAGATGTATATATATATATATATATATATATATATATATATATATATATATATATATATATATATATATATATATATATTTGTGTGTGTGTGTGTGTGTGTGTGTGTGAGAATAATTGCCAAAACCAACGGTGGAATCACTAAACCTAACAACCGTCATGACTGAACCATATACGTACGCATAATTTTTCAACAATGTATTTAAAACGTGTAAATATACCATAATTATTATTAGGACAGACCCATATACATACAGCATAATCTTTCAATGATGTATAACTTTTATGCAAAATTAGAGTACAGTAATCACTCCAATATCCGACGTAATAGAGCCATAGGTAGGTCCGGATATTGGTTCTGTCCGGATATTGGGCCTCAGCTTATGGACTTGTACTTATGGACCCTAACTCGGAGAAACACCTATACAACTCCCTCTGGACATGCATAGCACCTATTTAAGACCCAAATCACACCAATAAGGCACATAAATGACTGAAATAAATGCAAAAGAAACATAAAATGAGGGTTTAGAAGTAGGTTCATACATTAATAAACATTCTGGTGACTGGCTCCTGGACTGGTACTTATGGACCCTAACCTAGCCTAACTCAGAAAAACACCTTCCTACTGCACATACATAGCTCCTAACACCCTATTTACACCAATAAAGGACATTAAAGAGTGAAATGAGGTAAGTATAGTATGGAAGAAAGTACAGTATGAAACATTCTTATGTCCGGATAGTGGGGATGTTCGGATATTGGGCGTCCGGATATTAGAGTGATTACTGTATATAAATATACTGTAGTCTGTAATTATTTAGGATTGAACCATATACATATAATTATTCAATGCGTGTAGAACTGTTATGCATAAATAATGTTAAAATATGTGAATACTGATGCCTCGTAGCAGGTGTGCATTTTCAAATGTCTATCTATCTATTGCCAGACGCCTCAATCCCGTTTGGGGTGGCCACAAACAAATCGCCTCCAAGTCGCCCTGTCCCCCGCCATTTCACTGCCCTGCTCCCAACTCACACCCTCCTCTCTCATATACCTCTCCACCCCATCCCTCCATCTCATCCTCGGCCTCCCCCTCCCTCTTCCCCCCTCCACCTCACTCACATACACTCCCTTCGTCAGTCTTTCACCCTCCATCCTCTCCACATGGCCAAACCACCTCAGTGTGTTCCTCATAACGCTTCCTATCACATCCACATCCACACCACAACGCTCCTTTATATCCTCATTTGTCAGCCTGTCTCTCCACGTGACTCCACAGGATCCTCTTAAATAACTCATTTCCACTGCTCTCACTCTTGACTTGTGTCCTTCCAACAACGTCCAAGCTTCACTTCCGTACGTTAGAGTTGGTATCACAATACTGTCATGGAGTAACTTTTTCACTTCCATGCTCTCTTCCCTGTTTCTTATCACTGCTTTCAAAGAACCAGCAACCTTTCTTCTCTGCTGTACCCTTTCAAGCACTTCACCCTCCAAACCTCCATCCTTACTCATCACACTACCCAAGTACTTAAACGTACTCATATTTTCCAATTCCTCACCATCCAACCTCGCTGTACATTCACTAACTTCACCTCTCTCAAAGACCATCACTTTACTCTTCCCTACATTCACCTTTAGATTCCGTTTCATACACACTCTCTCAAACTCATCCACCAAGCCTTGCAGCTCCCCTTCGTCTTCACTCAACAACACGGTATCATCTGCAAACAACAGTACAGGAAGTTTCCAAACACTATCCTCTCTCACCAGGGCCACTCCAACATCCACTACCCTACCTTGTACCTCTTTTATTACCCCATCCATGTACAGATTGAACAACCATGGAGACATGACACATCCCTGTTTCAAACCAACTTTCAAAGAGAAAAATTCACTTAGTTCACCATCCACACACACTGCAGCCTTCGCATTTTTAAATGTGAGCTTAAAAAAAAGGAAAAAAAAAAGACTGTCATCCGTTGCCAAATCCCTCTGCAGCGAGCAACTTGTATTTTGTCGCCCATATCTAGTGGGAGACAAGATTCAGCCGAAATCTTGTCTCTGGACTGTCACGCAACTGTCCAGCGACAGATTAAGACTTTCCTGAGACAGTCGCGCAACAGTCTAGTGACATTGTCGCAGGACTTTTGCTGGATAAAGTATCTTGGTGTGTACGTGACCCAGAGACAGTGTTTAGCGACTGTTGCGGGACAAATTTAGATTTTTCTGAGACGGATGCGAGACAGTCCAGAGACAAAGTTGCGCAACTTTGTATCTTGGTGTGTACAAGGCTTGAGGAACACTATTATTGATAGCTCTAGAAGATTGGTGGCGATCTGCAGTGGGAGCTGTAGAATGATCAGAAAGGAAACAGAGATGAAGGCACAGGTAGAAGAATAGAAGCCATAAGAGGTTTGGAAAGCACAGATGGAAGGATAGAAACTGAAAGAGGGTTTCGACAAGGATTGAAACCGTAAGAGGGTTTGGAAATTAAAGATCTGTGCCAGACTTAATTAAAGGCCTTGAGATGTCAAGTGCAATGGCAAATCTTTTGCCAAAGTCCCAAAAAGAGGTTGAACAGGAGTCTGAAATGGTGAGATCACCAGTGGAGCATTGCTGGCAGAACCCATACTGGTGATTGGAGAGAAGGTTATGATAGGAAAGGTACTTAAAAAAAAAAAAAAAAAATAGATAAAAAAACTTTAGGAATACAGGATATTAAAGCAACTGGTTGGTAGTTAGATGGCTGAGAATGGTCACCCTTCTTCAGAACAGGCTGAATGAGAGCAGACTTCTCGCAGGTAGGAAAGGTACAAGTTGACAGACAAAGATGAAAGAGTTTGCCCAGGCAGGGTGTAAATACAGAAGCACAGTCTTGGGAACAGCAGGAGGGACCCTATCAGACCCATATGCCTTGTTAAGAGAGTACCGAGGCCAGCGAAGGCAGAAAATACGTCGACTGAAGAAATTTTAAGGTTTGTCATGAGGAAGTCGGCGGGCGGGGGAAGAGATGGAGGAACAAAACTGGAATCACCAAAAGATGGAAGTGTAGAAGAAAGTTTGGGTGATGAGTTATGCCTTTTCAGTGTAAGAAACAACTACAGAGCAATCAGAGTGAAAAAAGGAGGGAAGGAGGATGAAGTAATGTTATTCCAGGAGCTTTTTGTAAGGTGCCAGATGGAGTGGAAAGAATTAGAGTTGAAGAGTTTGGAGCATTTAGCACAAATTAAATTATTTCTAGCAGAGCAAAGAACAGACTTAGCTTGATTCCAGGCAGAGTCATGAGATGAGATAAAGGGATGGGTTGGCACTGGTAATTTTGTAAGCCTTCTCCTTGCTGTGGACAGCATTAGAACAAGCTTGATTAACCAGGGTATTTTGCATTAGAGGATAAGATAAAGAAATATATTCTTCCCTGACCTTGAGAATAACCATTGCATTGCACAAGGCACACACAAATGACTCTCTGCCATGGAAGCAGTAATCATTCCAGAGAAAATCAAAGAAGTAATGCCTATGGGCCTCTCAGTCAGTATCCCCAAAGGACTGCAGACACCACTTCTTGGGAAGGTCCACAGGCCTTACTGGAACAATTGGACAGGCTAGGGTGATAAAGTTGTGACCAGAGGAGCTCACTGGAGAGCGAAGATCAACAAAGTAAACAGAAGATTACAGTATTTGTAAGGAAAAGGTCAGTTAAGTTGGATCACATCCCTGGATGATCTTGGATACGGATATGGCGCTGTACAAGCTGCTCTAGGTTTTTAAGGACAGAAAAGATGTAGGCTTGTTCACCAGGTGGATCAGTGAATAGAGAGGAGAGCAAATGGTGGTGGTGATGGTGAACATTGAAATCACCTTGAATGGAGATTTCAAAGAAAGGAGAGATCGATTGTGTTTCATCTACGAAGTAAAATAGTCAAAGAATTTCATACTGGGTAAAATTAGAGGATAAGTACACAGCATATTTACAGTATTTAGTTAGAGAATGACAAGACTTCAGAAGCCAGAGTGTAGAGAATTCAGAAGATTCAAGTTCAGGAACATGAGAACATGATATGTGTACATATACAGTACACAACCACCTTTGGCTTTGAAATGCATACAGTACAGTATAGAGAAAGTAGGAGGATACAGAGAAGGGTTTACTGTCAGTCAGTTCAGACAGCTGAGTCTCAGTAAGAAAGAAAAGGTGAGGTTTGGAGGAAGAGAGGTGGTGTTCAGCCAAGGAAATTAGATGAAAGGCTACAAATATTCCACAGATGATTAGAGAGTTAGACAATGGTTCCATGCATCTCACTTGGTTGTCTCCTGGAGAGGGGCAGATGGTGGGAGCATTTCTGTTCCTCCCCAGGAAACTCAGAGACTGGGTGTTGGGACACCATTTTTGAAAAATTTTGAAACGGTGTTCTTTACTGTGCGTGTAATTTGGTGTAAACAGTTAGAGGACAGTATATACGAGAGTATGCTGGCCTACTCTCCATGTTACTGAAACACTGAATATGGTTCAGCAAAGGGGTGGTTAGAAACTAGTCCTGACAGCTGGTGAAAACAAGCTCCAGCTCTCTCCATCACTAGCTTTCCATCCACCTTAGGTGTACTGTGCAGTTTTTTTTTTTTTTTTCCTCTGTACTAACCATTACATTTTCTTTCAAATCAGTTGATCAAATTAGTCAGTTGGATTAGTTAATCAAATGAACATTCTTCAGATCGCACTGTTGAGAAGGAGGGTGGGCCACTGAAAACAAAACTCGTAGTGGCAAAGCAAGAGCAAGAGCCAGTGGTGGTCATAGATGTGGGCCTCGCTCTACATGCGGACTCCATCAACGAAACTTGGGGGTGGGTGCCTTTATTTCTGAACCTTTTCTTTAAGATGAGGTATTAGTGTTTAAACTCTGTCTTCTTTAGCTTGGTATTAAGTTGTCATTTCCATCTTGAATGCTGATCTGTCACAAGTGATGAACATTAAAAGGTGATATTAGTCATTAATCTTGAAAAATAAAGGAAAAGGTGAAGATAGCTGCCTTGAGACACTTAAGCACTTGGCTATATTCTCATCTCAGTACAGTATATGAGGCCTTTTAGCTTGTGGATAGTTATTCATCCACTGCCCTGGGATAATTACCACTACATCATGCAGGTTTCCACAGTTATCTTCGGTAGGTGTTACCCTAATTATAGTACAGTAAACTCTGTCATCCATTGACATGTCATCCAGCATGCGTCAGTATTTGGTCACAGCAAATGGGGCAGACTTCTAAAAATTCCACGGGAAGCCCAAAAATCAAAATCCATGCCTTTCATTGGGAGTCCTGTCACCAAAACAAGTCAACGTTGAGTCTCGTCACCAAATTTGGCAAGTTTTTTTTTCTAATTTGTTACCTGTATGTCCCTATGTTTTGTTTTCTTTATGTTCATTATTAAATCCTAGAGACACAGTTCTCCCACCCTGTCAGGCCCCAGAACTGCATTTAGGGTCCAATTTTTCATCTTTCTTCAAGGTAAATTTTGGTCTTATAGATTTCAAGAGCTTGATTTTACACACCAGAAAATGTATATTTCATTCGTGTTTAACAGTTACCACACTGTCGACTGTCAGAGAACGTCAGAAATAAAAATTGTTACCCCTCGCTTATATAGAGAGAAAAAAATTGCACCAAAGTAAATTTTGGTCGTACGGATTTGAGGAGCTTGATTTTACACGCTAGCAAATGTATATTTCACTCATATGTCTAAGTGTTACTGCACTGTCGACCATTAAAAATACAAAAAAAAAAAAAATTCACCCCTCACTGTGAGTGAGAATGAGGTGTCACTGAGAAGTAAGGGGATAGGGAGGTGGAGGGAGTGTGGGGGGACATCAGGAGGGGGGGGGAAGGAAGAGAATATGTCTGCCACGCACAGCCTGTACAGTCTAGAGGGGGTACGGGGGGTAGTTTGGATGGGAGGGGACACAGAGGACAGGATCCAATGGGGAAGAGGGAGGTGGAGAGATGGCAGTGGGGGGGGGCCCTCCCTCACGGCGTCTAGGGGGACCAAGCAGGCCAGACACCACCAGACATTGTACTTTCCATTGGCTAGGCTCTGTATACGTCATCAAAGAGGCGGGGATACCCAGCGCTGGTTTTTGGTAGCTTGTGTACATTCAGTGATATTAGGATTCGTACCAAGGCCCAAAATCATCGATAGATGGTCATGGGACTTTAGGGGTTAAATGCACCTTCTCTGTGTATATTCTTCTCCTCAGTACATTATCATCCCTGTCATTCTGCATGTCATGCTAGCCTCATACCATCTGCAAGCATGTGTCACTATGGCACCTCCACCTGCCAAGCACCCCAGGAAGGTCCTGTCTTTTGAAAAGAAGTGGGAGACTATCAGGAAACTGGACGAGAGATGGAGAGTGAGTCAGACAGCTGAGTTTTTTGGTGTCCCTTGTACAACCTTGAAGGCATGAGAACAGATCTTGCAGGACGGGACTGAATATGGACTGACTTCCTGACATCTTGAGTGAAAAATGATGGCCAGACTGAGCACCAGTCAAACAGGGTGGAACTCCCACAGTGGATGGAAAGCTGATGATGGGAGAGCTTGAGCTCATGTTTCATCAGGCCCCTTGACTAGCTTTTAGCCATCCCTCTTTGCTGAACGTTTTCAATGTTCGGTAACACGGAGAGTAGGGTAGCATGCACCAATACAAGTTCCTCAAATGCTAACACCAAACTACATGCACATTACACACTACACTTCCAATTAAAAAAAAAATTTTAATTGGCATCTTAACACCAAGCCTCAGAGACTCCAAGGGGGGGAGACCATAAAAGCTCCCACTGTCCGCTCCTATCTTGGTGACAACCAAGCAAAATTCCTGGTACCACTGTCTGACTCACCTCTTCCTTTCTGCAACATTTGTGGCCTTTCCTCTAACTTTCTCTCTGTTGAACACCACCTCTCGTTCTCTTCCTCACAGAGACTCAACTGTCTGAGGCAAGTGAGAGCAAACTCTTCTCTGTATCCTGCTACTTTCTCTGTACTCATTTCAAAGCCGAAAGAGGCTTTTGTGTATATGTACGCAACAACATCTCTTGCTCTCGTGCTCCTGAAGTTGAATTTTCTGAATTATGCATGCTTTGGCTTTGGCTATCCTATCATTCTCAGACTGAATATATCTGCGCTGTTTACTTATTCCCTAATTCTACTGACTGAAAAATTTTGTGACTGTCTTACTTCGAAGATGGAACACATCCTGTCAGTTTCTCCTTTCTCTGAAATCTCCATTATAGGTTATTTCAGTGTTCACCACCACCATTGACTGTCCTTTTCTTTCACTGATCCACATGGTGAACAAGCCTTCATCTTTTCTATCCTTCACCTGTAAACTGCTGAATGCCTCTGACAACTTTACTCACAAGAGGGGCTGTGTTGGTAAAAAATCAACTCTAATGAACATTGATAAAACATATTTCAGCCTCTTAGAAATGGTATAGTGCACCTATTCCCCAATTAATTCTACTCTACTCCCCTGCATTTCCATGCACTGGCATTCCTAAGTTATTCCTTGGAGTGAATGGCAACTCCACCCTACTGCAGCGAGAGGGAGGTGAGGTGGTAGGGAGTGAAAGATGGGGAAGTAGATAGTGGCCTTGTTGTCATGGAGACGGTGTGTTTAGACTCTCCAGCTGTCATCGAGACAAGTCAGCTGGATTGCTTTGGTTGTGCATTTGTTTCTTTCTGTTACCAAAATACTGTAGTACTGTAAATGCTTGGTATAAAAGGCATTTTTTTTTTTTACTCTTTTTCAATGTATGACAATTTGTAGTTTGTGTCTTACAGTCTACATGGATATATATTATACAGTGAATCAGAGCAGTATGTATAGCCATTATCACGGAAAGCTTATATATTTTATCACTATATCTTTCCACCATGATTTTATCGCTATAGCAGTTTATATTGACTTCTCAGACCATGCTGCAAGTAATTGACCTATATTCAACATGGAGGAAGTATTGAATACAAATCAACAGTATTTGTTCTTATAATTATTTTTACTGACACAATAAATGCAACTACAGCAATAGCCTAATTAGAATAAACTTGGAGTAAGTATTGGAACATACTGGTACTGATACTAAGAATGATAATAATAGCAGTAGTAACATAACAGTAATAATTATAACAGCAAAAATAATGAGAATACAGTAATCCCTCTATTTTCCGGACGCCCACTTTCCGGACATCCCCACTTACCGGACATAATCGTCCCGGGATCCAATACTGTATTCCCAAAATGGTCCGAAAACCACAAAAAATTCAAAAAAATTCCGAAATTTTCCTGCTCGTAATTTGAACTTGGCGCACGCGGTGTGGGACAGCTTTGTTGTGGTGCGTCATTCCTCCGACGTCCACTAGAGCGCCCCTGCATCCTCCCCACTTTCTGCCCGTCTCTTGTCGTGAGTGAATGCTCGTCGTCATGGCTGCCCATGTGCTCGCTTTTGTGGTGGTGCCTTACCTGCTGCAGGCACTCCTGCTGCTCTCGTGCCTCTCCTTCGTGTGTGTGATGATGGCTCCGCTGCCTGATAAGAGGAAGAGAGTGGTTTTGACTCTGGAGAAGAAGCGGGAGATATTGGAGAAAGTAGATGCGGTATGGTCTTCGTCACGCATCCTCAGTGAGTTCTGCGTGGCCCTATCTACTTTGTTTGATATTAAGAGATCCCGAGACAAACTCATGCAGTACACGGCTGACTTCTCGTTGAAAAGCAAACGCAACGTGGAGAGGAAGATGATGTTTACTCTCAAGTTTGCTGGAGTCGACCGCTCCACGTTGATTTGGTATCGACAGCAATGTGCTGCTGGTGTGATTGTGTGTGGTACGAAGCTGAAGGCTGCTGCTGAGAAGTTTGCAAGGCATCACGACACCCTAGACATCAAGGCATCCGAGGGTTGGCTCTTCGCGTTCAAGTTACGACATGGCCTTACCAACCGTAAGTCTCATGGCGAAGCTTTGGACGCTAATGAGGATGGAGTAGAGGAGTTTCGGCACAAGGTGAAGGGCTTGATTGACAGGGAGGGCCTCACTCTCGGTCAAGTCTACAACGCTGACGAAACTGGTTTATTCTATCGCTCTTTGCCTACGAACATTCTAGCCGAGGAGACGGAGAAGCGTGTACCTGGCCACAAGCTCTCCAAGCAACGGGTATCTGCTTTGTGTTGTGCCAATGCTAACGGCATGCACCGCCTTAAGCCCGTTATTGTTGGCCGTGCAAAGCAGCCTCGGTGTCTTCATGGGGTGATGGATGTCCTTCCTGTCGTCTGGTACCATTCCTTGAAGGCATGGTTCACAGCCCACATCTTCAAAGACTGGTTCCACCGCCATTTTGTCAAGGAGGTCATACATTACCAGACGGAGAAACTGGAAATCTCATGCGACCAGGTAAAGGCCCTCCTTCTCCTCGACAATGCACCTGCCCCCCCGTGCGACAAGGACTTGGTGGCTGAGAATGGCCGCATTAGGTGCATGTTTCTGACACCTAATACTACTTCTCTCATCCAACCAATGGACCAAGGAGTAATCGTGGCAATGAAGCACCTATACCGACGGAAGTTCCTGGACGAGGTGATGGTTATTCTCGAGGACGAGGACGAGCACAGGGAGGGATGGGACACGCGAGGCCAGCGGACTTTGGAAAACCTTTGCCGCTACAACATCAAGTCTGCCATTTACAACTGGGCCAGTGCATGGAAGGAAATCCCTGTCAAGACTCTAGAAAATGGTTGGTCTCGTCTGCTTCTCGGAATGGATGTGGAGCACGATTTCATAGGTTTCGACGTGGATGACTTCACTGCACGTCTACGTGCGCACGGTGACGATGTTGATGTGGACAAAGTGCGTGAGTGGTTGGATGACGACGAGGGCGATCCTGGGTATCAGACCCTGTCTGATATCAAGATTGCATCTTCAGTTACAGGTGTCAGTACCCTGCTTGAAGATTCCGATGAGGACGGCGACGATGATGTGGACTCCTCTCAGCACGACACAACTCCAGCCATCCCCAAGCTGAGCGCATTCCAGGAACACCTAGAGTTCGTTCTGGACTACCTGGAACACCCGGACTGCGACAGGGAGATGGAGCCCTTGGGACTTGTGGAGGAAGTGCATGCTTTCAGGCAGCGCATCATAAATCATCAGAATCGTCGTTCCTTGCGTCAATCAATGATTGACAGCTTTTTCAGGCCCGTGATCCCCGCTGTGCTCAGCCCTGGCTCCATTCCGTTGCCTCCCTAAGACAGGCCCTCATGCTCCAAGCCACAGCCCAGCACATCAGCCATGGTGGAGTCACCGCTCGACGTGAGTTTGCGTCTATCTTCTGAGTCATCTGCAGTGGGTACGCCAACACCACGACCCAGCGACGCACCTCTAGATCACCTCCCAGCAATACTCTCAGACAGTGATTAAACGGCAAGAACTTCTCCACTAGACCACACGGGAATTTAGTGTTGTGCAGTGAAAGAAAAACAGTGCATACAGTATTGTTAAGAAATTAGAAATATGAGTGAAAAGACAAACAATTTTTGGACCAAATTTAAAGTAAATTAATAAACTTGTGTGATTTGTTTTGAAATTGGTTTCATGAGTGGAAAGACTTAAAGTGCAGAGTGCAACACTTATTAAGTTACAATGGAGCTTAAGTAAGACAAGAGTGCGCAGTGTGAAGAGAATGGACTTCTGAGTGCGAATGACTAAGTTCAGTGCAAGACTTCATGAACAGTGTACTGCAAGTGCTTCAGGAAATCCTTCTTACTGTCAGAGTCTGAGAGGAGGTGGTTATTCATCGAGATGGCCAGGGACTTGCTGTAAGTAGGCAGAATGTTTCATACTGTACTGTACTGTATTTTCCATATTGTACTTACCTCAAACACCTCATTTCATTCTTTTACGTCCCTTATTGGTGTGAATATGTGGTGTCTTAGGTACTATGCATGTGCAGTAGGGAGGTGTTTTTCTGAGTTAGGCTAGGTTAGGGTCCATAACTACCAGTCCAGGAGCCAGGGACTTGTAAGTACCCAGAATGTTTAATATTGTATAAACCTACCTCAAAAACCTCATTTTATGGTTCTTTTGCATTTATTTCAGTCTTTTATGTCCCTTATTGGTGTTATTTGAGTCTTAAATAGGTGCTATGCATGTCCAGAGGGAGTTGTATAGGTGTTTTTCTGAGTTAGGGTCCATAAGTACAAGTCCAGGAGGCGGTGCCCACTATCCGGACAGGACCACTTTCCGGACATGCCTTTGGCTCTATTACGTCGGATAGTGGAGGGATTACTGTAGTTATAGCAGTCGATGTCAACTAATATAGTAAAAGTTTCAGTAGTCTTGGCAACAACTAAGAATAGCAGTATGAAACATAATAGCAATATGAAATATGCAATAAGAAATAATAGCAATAGGAAAACATAGCAGAACGATAAATGGTGGTGGTGGTGGGGGTGGTGCTGGTGGTGGTGGTGTTGATGATGATGTCAGTGCTAGTTGTGGTGGGATTGTTGGTTGTGTGTATTTACCCATTTGTAGTATGCAGGACTTGAGCAATGCTCGTGTTGTCCTGTCTCCATATCCACATGTATCTAGTCTACTTTTACACACATGAATGTTTTTTGCCTGCACCACTTCATTGTCTAAGTCATTACAAATATTTTTGTACAGTATTTACCTAATATACCTAATTGTGATATTCCCGAAATGTGCTATGCTCGTGGGTTCCCATCGCTGTTTCTCAGTAAGTCAGATTTAGCTTTAAACTTAAACGTTTAAGTTTTTAGACTGGACGATCTCTTGGTCCAGGCTATTCCACAGGTCTATACGTCTATAAGGAAAACTATATTTTTTGATATCCTTCAAGCAGCTTGAATTCTTCAATTTCATTCCGTGTCCTCTTGTTGCTCTCTTATTCCATACAAACAGGTCTTCTCAGTCAATTTTATCTACTCCTATCATGGTCCTGAGCACTGCAATCATGTCTCCCCTCTTTCTCTTTTCCTCTAAGGAAGGCAAATCCAGCTTTTCCAGCCTCTCTCTGTATGACAGATCTGCCAGACTGGGGACCATCTTGGTTGCTGTTCTTTGTATTCTCTCAATCTTGTTTATATCTTTCTTTTTGTGTGGGGACCACACTACCGCTGCATATTCTGACCTGGGGCAGATCATGGCCACTATCAATTTTTTCATCATCTCCTCATCCATATAATGAAATGCTACTCGTATTTAAGCAAGAGTTTATTCGTCTCTCTAACTATCTTGTTAATATGGTTTTCAGGTGACAAATTATCTTGGACTAGCACTCCCAAATCTTTCTCTTCTCTCATTTTTGTGATTAATTCATTACCCAACAAGTAATTCAGTGATGGCCTTCTGGTACTTTTACCCATTTCCAATATTTCACATTTCTTTATGTTAAATTTCATTTCCCACATCCGGCTCCAATCATGTATCCTATCCAGATCGTCCTGCAGCATTTTACAATCCTCCTCAACCCCTGACCTCCTCAACATCTTTACATCATCAGCAAACAGACTTGCATAACTGTTCACTCCATCTACCATATCATTTACCTAAATCAGGAACATTACTGGTGCCAACACTGAGCCTTGAGGGACTCCACCTGTTACTTCCCTCCATCTGGACATCCTATCCTTTATTATTGTCCTCATTTGTCTGTCTTTCAAAAAGTCTTTCATCCATTCCAGGAGTTTCCCCTTCAGTCCTCCCATATACTCTAGTTTCCACATTAGTCTCTTATGAGGTACCTTGTCGAAGGCCTTCTCTAAGTACACACAATCCACTCAACCATCTCTATCCTGTACCACGTCAATCGCTCTTGAGTAAAAACTCAAGTTGGAAACACATGACCTTCCACTTCTGAATCCAAACTGACATTCTGCTAAGATATTCATCTTTTCTAGATATTTTATCCATCTGTCTTTCAGGATTCTCTCACACAATTTTGCGACCATGCTGGTTAGAGACGCTGGTCTATAATTTAGGGGTTCTTCCCTGCTCCTTCCCTTGTAAATTGGTACCATATTGTCCCTCTTCCATTCCTGAGGCACTTTTCCTTCTTCCAGAGAACACACAATGAAGCCGTGAATCTTATCCGCCACTTGTTCCCAAGATTCCTTTAGTATCCAGTTAGAGATCCCATCTGGTCCTGGGGCCTTCTTCACATCTCGAGTTTCCAGTAATTTGTACACTTCTTGCACTTCAACTTTAACTTCATTTAACACTTTATTTCTAGTCACTCCCTCCTCCTCCACCAAATCTATATCTCTTGTGAAGACTAATTGGAAGCATTTGTTCATTTTTTCAGCTTGCATAACTGCATCTTTATAGACATTTCCTTCTACTTTTAGCTTATTGTTTCCTTCCTTTTGTTTCAATTTGCCATTAACATACATGTAGAACAGTTTAGGTTCATCCATACATTTGTCAGTTATACATTTTTTGAACTTTCTTTTCATCCTCTTTATATATTCTTGTATATTCATTTCTAGTTCTTTTGTATTCTTCCTTTGTTCTATCATTACTTCTCTTTCTCCATTTGTTACATCCCTTATCCCTTCATTTTTTTGCTATCACACACTTTCATTGAATCGTGTGTGTGTGTGGGAATGCAGGTGAGAGGGTAACTGATAGTGAATGGGTGACTGAAGGAGGTAGAGGGAATACAAATGTATTTATTGCCATTACAACTGTAAATTGTTTCTCTGTATTTGTAATAAAAATTATGTTCACTATAAATATGTTTGTAGTGATTTCTTTACTCGTAAACATATTTTTTTGAGTTACTATAATTACTGGAACTAAAGAAAGCTTCCTCCTGTTTCGTGAATCCCTCCCTTGCTGGCTATGAGGGGCAGAAGTATTGCTCTCGTCACTAGTCTTGAGCAAAAACAGCGTGTCCCCAACATGACTGCTAGGGAGGAACTGACAGGAGGCAAGTGGTGATGGTGCTGTATGCCTCCTGATAGACAGTGTTGCCAACGTGCATGATATCAGGGCTGTACGTCCCTCACAATTTTTGTGGGACGAATTTGAAAATCGGCCTTTAAGAGGCATACAGCAGTCCCTCCCCCAGGCCGCTCAAGTGGTATACAGCAGTTTACAGGTTAATGACCTAGAGCTGCACGTACAGCACCCTACTTGGAGAGAGTTGGAACATACAGTATTTGACCTCTTCCTTACAACTAATCCCTTCTTTTTTTTACACCGTTAATCTTTTCTCTTCGTTGGGCTCCTTCAGTCACAACCATGTCACCTTAACATGTCCTATCACCCCAGTAAGGACTGTGGATCCTCCCAAGAGGCAGCAGCTGTGGCACTTTGAGTTGCTGCTTCCTCAGGTAGTACTTTTTTTTATTTTCCCTGAAATGATTATTGCTTCTATGGCCAAGAGCCATCTGAATGTCTCTTGCGCATTACGGAGGGTACTCTTTCGGGCATGGAAGCATACTGTACATGCTTTTCTGTCATCCTGCGACTAATGCAAAAAAAAATTAGGTTAGTCACACTTGTTCTAATGCCGTCCACAACAAGGAGAGGGCCTACAAAAGGTACCAGAGTCAACCCATCACTGAATCTCGTCTCTTTTATGTTTCTGTCTGGAATCATGCAAAGTTTGCTCTTTGCTCTGCTAAAAATATTTTCATTCTTACTAAATGCTCTGAACTCTCTTGCTTCTTCTGACACCTTGTCAGAAACCATTCCAACAATTTTACCTCATCATCCTTCCCTCCTCTTTTCTGCTCTGTTGATTCTGTAGCTGTTTCTTCTGTTGATAAAGTAGAACTCTTCACTCAGACTTACTCCTCCAGTTCCACCTTAGATGATTCCGGTGCTGCTGCTCCATCACTTGCCTCCTCTGACTTCCTCATGGCTGACATTAAAATTTCTGCAGTTGATATATTGTCTGCCATCACTGGTCACAATACTAACAAGGCATATAGGCCTGATGGGGCCCCTCCTGTTGTCCTCAACATTTGGCCCAATGCAGTATCCGGTGCTGTTGGCTCAGCTCCATCAAAGCAATATCCAGTGAAATTATGGAACATCTAGTGCCAAAGGAGGAAGTAGCCGGCAGTTCTATGCAGTATCTGGCAGCTAGGCATATGAACCAGCTCATATGTGGTAGCCAACTGTTGCCCAGGAAAACCCCGCAACCAACCAATCAGATTGCATTGCGGGAGCAGCCCACTCGGTGCTCTGAGCTTACCATCGCTCTTTCATTCTCTTCTGTGGATCTTGTACAGTGAAGATGTATCAGTACGCTATGCTCCTGCAACCATGTGGTGGCAAAACCCTAGTGCTGTGACTTACTCTGTGGCCTTCCATGTCTAGCTCGTTGTTGTTGCAAAGCTTGTGGCCTGTCAGTGCTGTATTCTAGTGCTCTGATGTGATTCTGAAATTACTGTATTTGTAATTACTGCCACTACACCACATGGAATTACAGTAAGTGCACTGTACTGTACTGCATGGTGTACAACTCTGCCCTCCACTGATGGCAACACAAGGTGAGTACAAAGTACTCTGTGTACTGTATTACTGTACTGTATCAGTACTGTATTGTATTTTATGTTTAATTTTCATCTTTTACTTATGGGAAAGTTTTTAGAATAGTGGGTTGAGATAGATAGTAACACTTTATCCAGGTCATTGCCAAATGTTGAGCCGATGGGGGGGGGGGAACTAGGCAATATCCAGGATTCTGCAATAACATACATGGGGGTTGGCTGAATTACGCTGGATAATTGAGAGTTTTATGTACATTATATACAGTACAAGAGAACTGAAATGTGTCAGAAATGTATTATGCTTTACATTTACATTTTTTAAGGCTTTGGCCATACGTGCATATGTAAGTCTTGTCCACCAGTTGATGGCAACATAAAGTTGATACTCAGTCCCTCATAGCTCCTACATCAAAAGTGTGCCACCAAGCAGTTTAGGCAAGTTTTTTAGTGACCATGTTCCTTTACATTTGCCAGCCTTTTCCTTTAGCCATGGCTTTGAGTTTGGAGCTTACTTTTCCTAGAACAGCTGCCATCCAAGGTTAACAAATCTGACATACCCCAGAGGATATATTTTACTTCTTTAGAAGAAATATGTATGTGTTGTCTCACCCCAGATTTTGTACTGTGTAGTTGTGGATTACCTTCCAGCCTAGGAGTGTTGTGTTAGGCCCAGCTATTGGGATTTGGTTCCACTTCACTCCCCTGATAGAACCTCTTAGGATTGGTGGTAATAATCCATCTCCTACCTATATGCAGAAATAGTCGAGGAAAATGTGCTAAAAATCCTCATAAGCTCGTAAGAAAATCTATCTATCTATTGCCAGACGCCTCAATCCCGTTTGGAGTGGCCACAAACAAATCGCCTCCAAGTCGCCCTGTCCCCTGCCATTTCACTGCCCTGCTCCCAGTTCACACCCCGCTCTCTCATATACCTCTCCACCCCATCCCTCCATCTCATCCTCGGCCTCCCCCTCCCTCCTCCCCCCTCCCCCCTCCACCTCACTCACATACACTCTCTTTGTCAGTCTTTCACCCTCCATTCTCTCCACATGGCCAAACCACCTCAGTGTGTTCCTCATAACGCTTCCTATCACATCCACATCCACGCCACAACGCTTCTTTATATCCTCATTCGTCATCCTGTCTCTCCATGTGACTCCACAGGCTCCTCTTAAATAACTCATTTCCACTGCTCTCACTCTTGACTTGTGTCCTTCCAACAACATCCAGGCTTCACTTCCATACTTTAGGGTTGGTATCACAATACTGTCATGGAGTAACTTTTTCACTTCCATGCTCACTTCCCTGTTTCATATCACTGCTTTCAAAGAACCAGCAACCTTTCTTCCTTGCTGTACCCTTTCAAGCACTTCACCCTCCAAACCTCCATCCTTACTCATCACACTACCCAAGTACTTAAATGTACTCACATTTTCCAATTCCTCACCATCCAACCTCGCTGTACATTCACTGACTTCATCCTTCTCAAAGACCATCACTTTACTCTTCCCTACATTCACCTTTAGATTCCGTTTCTTACACACTTTCCCAAACTCATCCACCAAGCCTTGCAGCTCCCCTTCGTCTTCACTCAACAACACAGTATCATCTGCAGACAACAGTACAGGGAGTTTCCAAACACTATCCTCTCTCACCAGGGCCACTCCAACATCCACTACCCTACCTTGTACATCTTTTATTACCCCATCCATGTACAGATTGAACAACCATGGAGACATGACACATCCCTGTTTCAACCCAACTTTCAAAGAGAAAAATTCACTTAGTTCATCATCCACATGCACTGCAGCCTTCGCACCATTGTACATACTCTTCACAGCATTCAGCAACTTCCCATCTACTCCATTTATTCTTAACACTTTCCACAATCCTTGTCTATCCACCCTGTCATATGCTTTCTCCAAATCCATGAAAGCCACATACAACTTCTTTCCCTTCTCTAGAAACTTTTCCACTAAAGATCTAAGAATGAATATCTGATCTACATAACCTCTTCCCTTCCTAAAGCCTCCCTGTTCTTCTCCACCTAATTCTTCTGTTCTTTCTCAAACTCTGTCAATAAGTATCCTACCATACACTTTTCCTATTATACTAAGAAGACAAATGCCCCTGTGATTACCACACACTTCTTTTTCCCCTTTTCCTTTGTACAAGGGAATAATTATACCTGACTTCCAATCCTCCGGGACTCTACCTTCCTCCCAGGCCAATCTGCACATCTTCCACATCCATTCTACTACTATCTCTCCCCCATGCTTCAGCATTTCACCACACACTCCATCAATTCCTGGGGCTTTCCCCGATTTAACTTTCTTCTTTGCTTCCACAACTTCTATCCTACTGATTTCTTCCTGTCTTCTCACCTCCCTCCTTCTCCCAGCCATTCCCCAGCCACTTATACTCGCATTACTTCCATCCTCTATGTTCAACAATTCCTTAAAGTGTTCTCTCCATCTGCTTACTTTTTCTCCCTTCTCCACTAGTAATCTACCATTTTTATCTTTCACTCCCCTGCTAACTTCACTTCCACCCTGTCTTACTCTTTTCACCTCTTTCCAGAACATTTTCTTACAATCCCTCCACTTTACACTCAAATTCCATCCAAATTCCTCATCCACTCTCTTCTTACTCTCTCTTACTAATCTTTTCACCTCTCTCTTTCTTTCTACATATAACTCTCTCTTCCGCCTCTCAACTTCTTCCACGCCCCTATTTCTCATCCATTCATTGTATGCTTTCTTCTTTTGTGCCACAGCCTGTCTCACCTCTTCAGTCCACCACACTGTTCCTTGCACCCCCCTTTGTCTTCTCTTCCTTCCACACACCACATCACATGCTGTACATATTTCTTCTGTAAATATCCTACACACACCTTCCATGTCTCCCATCTGCTCCAATTCATATTCGCCCAATCGTTCCTCCACTTCTCTCTTATACTCTGCCTTTTTTTCATCCTCTTGTAACTTTTCCACTCTCCTTGCAACTACTCCTTCCTCTCGTCTTTCCCTTCTTCTATTCCTCCATCTTACTTGAATCCTAATTCTGGCCACCACCAAGTAGTGGTCAGAAAGTCCACTCCCCCAACCTCTATAAGCTCTTGCATCCATTACACATCTTCGCATCCTTTCATCCACACACACGTAATCAGTCATTGCCTTCCTTTCATTCAGTTCACCACCCACCCTTCTCATCACTCGCCATGTATACCTGTGGATCATTTTATGCCTGAAGAGGGTATTGGCTATCACCAACCCCCTCCCAGCACAAATGTCCACTAACGCACTCCCATTCTCATCTATCTCAGCAGGCACACCCCACTCACCAACTATTCCATCCACATAATTATATGTCCTCATAGCAAAACAATTAAATGTCCTCCAGGCTTGGGTTTGACATCCGGAGCCATGACCAAATGCACATGTACATCTGGTTCTACCACGACATCTCCAGCCCAGACTCCCCTGAGCAAATATTGGACTCTTTATGGATGACTTGCCCTGGCAGGAACCCTGATAAGAAGGGGGTCATCTGGGACGGTGGATGGGAGGCAGGAAAAAAGTACTACCTCAAGATTAAGGTTGGTTTTGAAAGTATTGCTAGCTTTGTGAGAGAGGTGACAACTTGGTTAGTGTGGGAATGTGGAGATGGGAATGAATGATAAAGGGTATTGTATCTCAAACGTGATTTAGGCATATAATGCTGTTTTGCTTGCTGGCTGAACAGGAGCTTTGTAGACAGGTGCATAGTTTTGTGAACATCTATATGTGTTGTATTTTAAAAGTAAATTTAGATGAAAATAAAGTTGAGAAAGTAGGTAGCTCCTATGATGTGTTTGTGAATGGAGAGAGATGAACTGGTAAGAGAGTTAAAGTACTCTGGTGCAGAAATAGAAACAAGCAGTAAATAGGCTAAGGAAAAAGAAAACAGAGTGACACAGGGAAGGAAGATGGCTGGTACTATGAAGGCCATGATACTGAGGAGAGGTCTAAGTGTAGAGGTTGCAGATGGATTGCTTGAAGGTGTGGTAGTGCCCACATTAATGCACAGTTGTCGGACTTTGATACATGCCATGAGAATTAAAAGTCAAGGGTAAGAGCAGTGGAAATGGAATTGAAAAATAGATGGAGTGTATAAAGTGGAAAGAATAAGAAAAGTAATAATTAATTCCTGAAAGATGTGAAGCAAGGAAAGCTGTGATAGCAGAGTTGAAGAGAGTATGTTTTGATGGCATGGTCATATGGAGAGAATTGATGTAAACTATTGAGTGTAAGGTGGGATGATGCATTGTGGGCCAAGAAAAAGGTGAATGGATTTGGTAGTAGATGGTAGGTGGTGGCGACCATCATGCACTCACTTGATGTAGTGCTGCCTACTTCTTCCTTAGTCTTTATCATTCTTTTTCTGTGCGTGCCCTCCTCTCTTCCTATTTCTCCCATCTTTCCAGTCACTTCTTATTACTTCTCTTTCCTTTACAGGTGGCATCACATTGAGTGACAAGCCAGATGGTTTCCTGTAAGCCAAGAAACCATTTACAACGCTGGGTGGTGACCATATAACCAAACCATATGTGCTCCCTACGAGTCAGCAAGTGGGTTGGTGAAGGGTTAGTGTGCCTCCCCGTAAAACAAATAACTCAAAGTCATGGCCACCTCTTACGGGATTATGGCATCTGGCAATAGGTAGATAGATAGATATGGTAGTAGTAGTAGTAGCAGCAGTGGTAGAGCAACCTTGGTCTGTCTGGCCAAACAGACTCATCAACTGCAGGCAAGCAGTTGCTCCTGTAGGGCCTTCCCATGCAGTGAAATGATGTTCTCTGCGGCAGACAGTGCCTCACCACAGTGAGGCACAAGGAAGAGTGTGGAGGTTTGGTTCCTAGATGGATGCCACATTAGCATCACTCTGCTCAGTTAACAGGGGCACCACAGTAGACTTCACATCATACCATTAACCCTCTCATACACAAGGGTTCGGTAAAAAATCCAACTGCTCGCACATTTAAGACAGGTTGCATCCAAGTGAAATCCAACCACTCACACGTTTTCGATGCAGGTTGTGTCTGACCATACAGGTTGCGGTATTTTTTTGCCACGATTTTTGGTTGCGTCTTAACCTGGATTGTGGACGCAACGTGGGTCCAGACCAGATGGAGTGTTGATCAGCTGTCTCCCCACACCCACACAGAAGGGTCCCTGGGCCAGTTTGCCCTCAAATGTTACAGCCTGTGGATGCTCCTTTACGCTTGCCTACAGCATCATTAGTTCTTTCGGTTTTCTCGGTGATTTTGGTAAAAAAACAGTCTTTATCAGATAAGTGTTTTGTGATATTTTATCAATTTTTATTATTGAATGATGATTTTCATGGCCTATAAAATGATATTCGTGATATAAATCTGTGTGGTGTGGTCAGAGACTGTAAGATGGTTCTGTTCTGTATGTCGTAAAAATCTTTCTGATGGAGCTAGAAGTGTCATTTTTAAAACGAAAATCATTGCAAATAAATGCTCTACAACTTTCCCTCAACAAGCATTGACAAAATGTTTATACCAATATATCTTTGAGAAAGTCAGATTTGAATAAATGAGTGAACGATAAAAAAGGGTAATTTATCTTCACTGTCTTTTTTTTTCCATTCAGTAGGAAGATCATTTATTCATTTATAACTTGCAGCTCTCACTGTCAGCATGAAAAAGAGCTTCAGGTAGCTTTACATTGAGTGACAAGCCAAATGGTTTCCTGTAAGCCAAAAAAACACTTCCAGTGCTGGGTGGTAACCATATAACCAAACTGTATGTGCTCCCTACATGTCAGCAAATGGGTTGGTGAAGGGTTAGTGCCCCTCCCCATAAAACAAATAACTCAAAGTCAAATGGCCACCCCTAATGGGATTATGGCATCTGGCAATAGATATAGATAGAACTTGTAGCAGTTTACAGGAATAAATAAGGGCAGAGGAGAAAGTTGAATGAAAACATTTTCTGATGTCACGCACATCGCTGAGTGAGGGGTGTGTGGCATGTAAGGTCTGGGCCAGCACGTGGGGGTCATGCATGCAGTACTCGGAAGTGGTTGGATGCAGTCTGCGGCGAAAAAGTTCGAGAGGGTTAAGGATAGAAATGGTTAATGAGTGTACAAGAAAATATGCCATGAACGTTAATGAGGCTTGGGTACTAACAGGAGATCAAATTGGTCAGCTGAATTTTGTATGGAGCACATGACAAGAATTTGGCACCACTTTGTTTTTCGTGATAGTAAGTGGATTGACTATCTGGCAGGTTATGTGAAATGTATCTATAAAGAAAAATGCTTAAAAAATAAACTATGTGCGGATGGTTTAAGCATGTGAAGTTAAGCAAGGATTCATATGACTTGAATTATATGTGAATGAGAGTGTAACAGTAGATAAATGGTGCAGTTGCAGGTACTGAAATGAAACTCAGTACGTGGTGGTTTCATATTTACTGAGCTGAATGGTACAGGCATGTGTGTATCAGGTTCTGTCTGCTACTGCTTGAGAGAGGGATAGCAGCTCAGAGCTGGTCAGATTTCGGTTAGCTTGTAATTGCTCTGATCCAATCACAACAAAATTTCCAACAGCCATACTATGCATTTCTACAATAACATCATAAAACTAGTTGTACATTAAGGCATATAATGTACATTACATTACATTCCATTACATTCTTGCTTTCTCTTTTCTTGTTTTCTGAACCCAACCTCATCCCATCTATAAGTGATGGTGATAAAAGTGCAGGAGACTCTTACTTTAATGGACCTCGATAGACCTGATATTGGATGTAATGGACGCTATGAAGGCCACTGAACTTCCATTAGCCATAATGAACAGTGTCCATTATATGGGGCACAATGGGTCACAATACATTTGTTTCCTACCCTTATTATCTCAACTTGGCTTGAAATTGCCCTCTCCCCTTTGTGATTGCCAGGTTATGATAACAGACTTCTGTATAGTAATATTGTATTAATCATGAAGAAGTGCTATGACAAGGATGTAAAATAAGCTTCTAAAAAGCTCCAAAAGAACAAAATTATGGGCCAAGTTCATGTAAAATGGGTATAGGTTTCATTTTTATAACTGGAGTATGCTATTGGTGTTATTTACAATCAAACATGTGCTTGAAATCTCACCTCTGGGAGGGACCATTGGACATAACAAACCATCACCTTTATCGAATCAAATTTCCCCCCCAATTAGTCCCTTATTGGAAGGGTCTAATGTAATGGTAGAAATAATGTTGTTTACATTTTATGGATAGAAGGGATCAGATGCTAAAAGCCTGCGAAATCCCTTCACTATAATGACATAGTTTTCATTCTCTTCTTATCAGCAGACTGTTTAATTTGCTGGAATCATTGGGTATAGCTTCAGTAATCCATTCTTTATAACAGAGTCTCCCCTGAACCGGGTAAAATTGTCTGACAGTTGCAAGAGTAAAACAGAAGAAGACATACTTGAGGTGACAGGGTAAAGCTGTCCTTTCTAAAGAAGGTTTAAGAAAAAAAAAATCAGATAGTCATGTCATACATAATGCTACATTTCAGTAATACTAAGTCATCACGTTATAGAAATTCATGTTATAGGGCAGTAAAAAGACAATGATGAGTCAATGTAGATGCCTCTCTGAAGGTACGAGTAAAAGAGAATGTCTATCTATCTATCTATAGCCTGACGCCCTAATCCCGCAAAGGGTGGCCGCAGACAAAACGCCTCCAAGTCGCTCTGTAACCCACCATTTGACTACCCTCCCCCCAACTCATCCCCCCCTCCCTCATATACCTCTCAACTCCATCCCTCCACCTCATCCTCGGTCTACCTCTCCCTCCCTCCACCTCACCTACATACACCCTCTTAGTCAGTCTTTCATCCTCCATTCTCTTCGCATGTCCAAACCACCTCAGTGTATTTCTCCTAATCTTCTCAACCACATCCACATCCACCCCACAGCGTTCCTTCACTTCTTCATTCGTCAACCTGTCCCTCCTCGTCACTCCACATGCTCCTCTCAAGTAACTCATTTCCACTGCTCTCACTCTTGACTTGTTCCCCTCTTGCAAGGTCCATGCCTCGCTTCCATACGTCAGGGTAGGGATCACAATACTATCATGCAGTGACTTCTTAACTTCCATACTCACCTCCCTATTTCTCATCACTGCTTTCAGAGAATGGCAGTCATATAATGCTGCTAAGGGAAATAAGCTGATAATCATCACTTAAAATACACCTCATCGCTCTTGCAGTGTGTGGAAAGGAGGCCCACAGAACTGTTAATGGTCTGACAAAAAAAGTAAAAACAGTTTCAGTCAATCCAACATTGCTTTCTTTGAAATGTTGAGACCTGAGGGTAAGTTACCATAGTTCAGTCTGTACATTTAAGACTTAAATGTCAGTTTCAGTCAATCCAACATTGCTTTCTTTGAAATGTTGAGACCTGAGGGTAAGTTACCATAGTTCAGTCTGTACATTTAAGACTTAAATGTACAGACTGAACTATGGTAACTTACCCTCAGGTCTCAACATTTCAAAGAAAGCAGTGTTGGATTGACTGAAACTGTTTTTACTTTTTTTGTCAGACCATTCACAGTTCTGTGGGCCTCCTTTCCACGCACTGCAAGAGTGATGAGGTGTATACAGATATAGCAGATGTATTTTAACCTATTATTGCTTGGGAGTATACTATAGCTCCAGCCAATCAGGACAGTACACCTGAGGAGGATGGGAAAGCTGGTGACAGGGAGAGCTGGAGCTCCTATTTCACTAGCCTTCAGGACCAGCTTCTGACCATTTCCCTTTGTTTACCTTTTTCAGCACGTCACTAACACTGGCACTATAGGCCAGTATATTCCCTGAAGCATATTCTCTAACTGTCCACATTCCTGTTTTTACGTTACATACCACACGTGGCCTACCATGACACTGGTTGGTGCCAGCAAGAGCATGTGCTCAGAAAATCTTTACCCCCCATTGCCTAGTAGCACATCTGTGGGGAGGCATGGGGCAGGCTTCATGAGTGTGGCTTTTGGGCCAGGATGGGGCTGGGACTGATCCTGTTCCCCTGCTGGGCTTAGGGCTGTGGAAGCAAGGTCTGTGCTCTGTCTCCACCTTTTTATGCCATCCATCCATCCATCCATCATCTAATCCTACGTTGCCCCGTGAGGAGCATAGGAGCCCGGGGCTAGGAAAGTTTGTCCTGGCATTTAAGATGAGAGTGACCATCCTCACTCATCCCTAAGTGGCATTACATGAGCAGTAAACCCCAACCACTCCTTGGATATAAACCTTCACCGGCTCAATCCGATTGGTCTACCTTTATTATTCACTAAACCACCAGGAGCCAAAATTTGGTTATATGGTTACCACCCAGCGTAGTAAATGGTTTCCTGGTGTACAGGAAACCATTTGGCTTGTCACTCAATGTAGAGTCACCCACAGGCAGAAAGAAGAGGAAAGATTGAAGGAAAGAAAGACACAAGAGGGAGTGTAAAGTCACTTGCAGGCAGAAGAAAGAAGAAAGAATGAAGGAAAGAAAGACAGGAGAGGATGGATGGAAAGAAGGATGGAGGAGAGGAAAGGGCAGACACCTGAGAGCAGCACTACATCAAGTGAGTGGATGGTGAGTGCCCCCACCTACCACCCTTTTATACCAACTATAGAATACAGAGGGTGCTAAAGATCAAACAGCATGGAAAGCTGGTCTCAGGTGACCAAGGCAGACTCATGCAAGAATGTTGAAACATTATGAACAAAGCATATTATATTCCTGTCTCATAACTAAAACTTACTGAATATCATGCAACAAAGACATAGTATTCAAGTTCTGGGAGTAACTTGGTTCTTTCAAGTGAAAACATACCAACTATAGTCTTTTTGCATAGGTTCATTTATGGAAAACCCAACTTTTTATAAGTTAAACAAAGTGGAGCACTCCCTTTTTCCCAATGGAATTTTTTTTTCATTGGTTTTGATTATAGACTAATTTTTTTTCATTCTGCTAGGTGTCACTAAAAATGTCTTCCTGCCATCTTGTTAGTTGCCTACTTTCTGCTCCTCTCCTTTCCGTCTGCACATATCACTTTTAATCAGTATCAAAATATTCTTAGTGCCTGTATCACCTTCAGTGGAAAAGAATAAAATGTTTATGTAAATATGCATACAGACAGCACCAGGTTGTCTCTTTTGTTGCATATAAGTACTGTTGTTTGCAGATGATACTGTGTTGTTGAGTGAAGACGAAGGAGAGCTGCAGGGCTTGGTGGATGAGTTTGGGAGAGTGTGTAAGAAACGGAATCTAAAGGTGAATGCAGGGAAGAGTAAAGTGATGGTCTTTGAGAGAGGTGAAGTCAGTGAATGTACAGCGAGGTTGGATGGTGAGGAATTGGAAAGTGTGAGTACTTTTAAGTACTTGGGTAGTGTGATGAGTAAGGTTGGAGGTTTGTTGGGTGAAGTGCTTGAAAGGGTACAGCAGGGAAGAAAGGTTGCTGGTTCCTTGAAAGCAGTGATAAGAAACAGGGAAGTGAGCATGGAAATGAAAAAGTTACTACATGACAGTATTGTGATACCAACTCTAACGTATGGAAGTGAAGCTTGGACGATGTTGGAAGGGAACATGCCAAGAGTGAGAGCAGTGGAAATGGGTTAGTTAAGAGGAGCCTGTGGAGTCACATGGAGAGACAGGCTGACAAATGATGATATAAAGGATCGTTGTGGTGTGGCTGTGGATGTGATAGGAAGCGTTAGGAGGAATACACTGAGGTGGTTTGGCCATGTGGAGAGGATGGAGGGTGAAAGACTGACGAAGAGAGTGTATATGAGTGAGGTGGAGGGGGGGAGAGGGAGGGGGAGGCCGAGGATGAGATGGAGGGATGGGGTGGAGAGGCATAAGAGAGAGAGGGGTGTGAGTTGGGAGCTGGGCAGTGAAATGGTGGGGGACAGGGCAATGTGGAGGCAATTTGTTTGTGGCCACCCCGAATGGGATTATGGCATCTGGCAATAGATAGATAGATAGATAGTTTATCTGTCTCTCCACATAGCTAACACCAAATTGTCCTTTCATCTTATTTTTACTGTACTTGTCTCACTCTTGACTTGTGTCCTTCACACTATTTCATGTTCTTTTTTTATGTATAATATTTTGTTATAGCCTTTTTTTTCTTGTTTGTCTAATACTAGGCAGTGTTAATTGCTTTTGGAGAGATTTTAGAGACAGAGTGGTTAGATTATAGCCTTCGTTTGCCCCTTTACCATAAGATATCTTCTCTAAGATGAATAAAATTGAATGGAGGGAACTAGAATAAACCACAAAAAGCCTTTATTAAATCAGTGATTCACATTTTTACCCTTACTGTACATTTTTTCCTTACTGTTCCCAATTTTCTTATAATTGCCTTTTTTCTTTCTTTAACCTTTTTTTGCATTGCTGCCATTTTTTGTTTTTTAACCATTTTCTTTAACATTTTTTCATACTGCTCCTTTTATTTTTTTTAATGTCATCTTTTTTCTTACTAGTGCATTATAACATTTTTTCATACTGCTCCTTTTATTTTTTTTAATGTCATCTTTTTTCTTACTGGTGCATTATTCCATAATTTCCATTTTTCTTCCTGTTGTCATTTTTCATACTGTTGTCCTTTTTCTGCCACTTGTTCTAGTTTCCTTTCTTTTTAATGCTTCTTTGTTTATCACTGGTACCTTTTTTTACTGCTACATTCTCAGTTTTACCTCTTTTCGAACCTTTTTTTTTTTTTTTTAGGTCTCTCGTAACTCTGTGGACCTTCACCCCACCTTCGTGGAAATCAACGCAACGCAGGAGGTGTATTCAACAGAGTGTGACATGTCTCAAGACTTCTTTGAGCACACACTGCAGATAGACTGTTGGTCACCCTCACCTGTTAACCACTGTCCATCAGTTACACTGAACTGCAGGAGAGGTAAGATTGATGGAGAGAGTAAGTGTAGCTTTGTCTGTTTGTCTGTATCTCTGTCTTCCTACCTGTTTGTCTCTCTATCTGTCTATCTACTGCATAGTCAGACACCTTTATCCTGGAGGGATGACCACTAACAAATCACCTTCATGTCGCCCTGTCCTCCGCCATCAAGATGCCCTCTGTGCATCTCACACTACGCTCACTGATATACCTCTCCTATTCCTCAGCCAATCCTTGGTACTCTGTCCCATTCTCCCACACCCCCTCCACCTCACCCACATACACTCTCATAATCATTCTTTCTTTCTTCAATCTTGCCACATGACCAAACCATCATAGCATAGCTCTAACAGTTTCCAGCACATCTGTATGAACACCACATCACTGAATAATTTCCTCATTTGTCTGCTTGTCTCCAGAGCTGGATTTAGACATGTGAAGCCCTTAAGCTCTGGGTAGCTGTTGAGGCCCCGTTTGGCAAGTGTTAACAGAGAATAGGGCTATGTAACAAATTAACTTGACAAGAATGCCCTCAAGATGCAAAACAAATCCACGCAGAGTGGGTTAAAAATGTAGTGCTGCTCTCGGGTGTCTGCCCTGTCCTGTCCTCCATCCTTGTTTCCTTCCATCTTCTTTTGTCTTTTTTTCCTTCATTCTTTTCCTCTTCCTTCTGCCTACGGGTGACTTTACACTCCCTCTTCTGTCTTTCATTCCTTCATTCTTTCCTCTCCCTTCTGCCTGTGGGTGACTCTACACTGAGTGCCAAGCCAAATGGTTTCCTGTACACCAGGAAACCATTTACTACGCTGGGTGGTAACCATATAACCAAATTTTGGTGCCTGGTGGTTTAGTGGGTAATTATTGTGCTCCAGTCGGATTGAACCGGTGAAGGTTTATATCCAGTGGGTGATTGGGGTTTATTGCTCATGTAATGCCACTCAGGGATGAGTGAGGCTGGTCACTCTCATCTTAAATGTCGGGACCAACTGCCTAGCCCCGGGCTTCTACGCTCCTCATGGGGCAACGTAGGATTGGATGATGGATGGATGGATAAATCATTGCTTACATATATAGTAAAAAAAAGAAAAAATGAGAGGCCCCTTCATACTGTGAGGCCCTAAGCTGTAGTTTGTTTAGCTTATTCTTAAATCCAGCCTGCCTGTCTCTTTCCATATAGCTGCCCAAATAACTCATTTCCTCTGAAAAAATGCTAGAATGTTGCTGTTTACACAAAAATCAAGAAACAGCCAAAAAGTGCTAAAATCTCTACAGTATCACTAAAGAATTGACAGAAGTCAGTAAATTGTAGCCAGGTAGATATTAATCCATTAGGTCCAGGGAATTTATTATTCATTTTGTACTTGACATCTCATGGCAGTTTTACTAAGTTAATGATAGATTTTTCAATTTAGAGGAGGAAAATACAGCTTCAGTAAATTTCTTTATACGCAAAAGACCATTCCCAAGATCTTGGCAGCGTTGTTGTTATTGCTCAAACCTAGTCTGTCTGATCAAACAAACCCAGCAACTGCAGGCAAGCCACTGATGCCATGTAGTTGTTCCACAGGTTCCCTACACTGATGATGATGTGTCTGCATCATAGTGTGGCATGTACTGTGCAGTGCCTCATTATGTGTTTGTGATTCTGTGTAGGCCTGTTCTGCAAGCGAAGCACATGTCATCTGTGATTCTGCCCAACCCGAATCTAAGCTTGTAACTGAGGAGGACTGGGTGATTGTTCTCACCTAAGCCTACCTTGGTGAACTCAGTCATCTCTGTTTGAGTATACCTCTGATGGATGGATATTGGGGGGAGTGGAGGGCTTGTTATTTAGTATTCTGATAAAACTGTTGTATATTCCTCTGAAATGGGTACATAGGCGTTTCTTTGTTGCTAATGTTCGAATGTCTGAAAGTAGGATTCTGTTTTAGAGGGTTTAGCAGTGATTGTATGGTGATTGTTTTATATGCATAGCTGTATTGTATTGCTCAGTCTTGTTAATGATAGGCACAAGCTGCTGCATAAAATTTTGTGCCTCATATCATGATATTCTCTAACATGGAGGACTTTAGCTTCAGAGTGTAAGTGAGCGGTGGGAGTACATATTAGAGAGAAGAAACACAGTGAGTTGCAGGGTCCCGATGGGAAGTGAAATGCTTGAGAAATTTGGTAGTTTTAAGTATATTGGAGCTGTTTTGTGTAATTGTGGCAAAGTTTAAGATGAAATCACACTTTGAAGGGTAGGAGAGTAAGTATGGAGGTAAAGAGGGGCCTGTGCAAAATTGTTATGCTGTTAACACTCATATGGGAGTGAAACCTGAGCAGTGACAGAGAACTTTCTAGGTTGCAGCTTGTTGAAATGAACATTCTTAAAACAAATGCAGGTTTGGTGAGGATGGAGGACATAAGTAATAGTGAAAATTATGGGCATTATAGAATGGAAGCAAGAGCTGTACAAGTGAGATGTGGAACTGCAGAATGGATGAGAGGAATATGTTGAGATGGTATAGACATGTACAAGAATGCACAGAGGCAGGGTGCCAAAGAAAGTTTGTGAGAGTGAGGACAGCATTGGTAGAGGCAGACCTATTCATTATGGAAGAAGAGATTGGAAGAGTACCTTGGCAAAAGAGCAGGAAGAGAAATGTCTGAGTGAGTGAGAATGGTGTGTGAGCATAAGGTAGCCTGGAGGCATTACTGTCATGGCCATTCCTTGTTAGGGGGTTTCCTGGAGGAAACAGGGCATCAGATGATGATGATTAGGAAGCTTCCTAGCACCTCTTCCTTACCAGTTTATATCAGGTATGGCATATTGATATACTTATGAGATTTATACAAATCTAAGTTGAAAGGAAAAAGGGAAAAAGAAGTATGTGGGAATCATAGGGGCATTTGTCTTCTTAGTGTAACAGGAAAAGTATATGGTAGGATACTGACAGATTTAGGTAAATAACAGAGGAATTAGTTGGAGAAGAACAAGGAGGTTTTAGGAAGGGAAGAGGTTGTGTAAATCAGACATTCATTCTTAGATCTTTAGTGGAAAAGTTTTTAGAGAAGGGAAAGAAGTTGTATTCGGCCTTCATGGATTTGGAGAATGCATATGACAGGGTGGATAGACAAGGATTGTGGAAAGTATTAAGAATATATGGTGTAGATGGGAAGTTGTTGAATGCTGTGAAGAGTATGTATGAGGGAGCTAAGGCTGCAGTGCGTGTGGATAGTGAACCGAGTTAATTTTTCTATTTGATGGTTGAAACAGGGATGTGTCATGTCTCCATGGTTGTTCAATCCGTATATGGATGTGGTTATAAAAGAGATACAAGGTAGGGCAGTGGATGTTGGAGCGGCCCTAATGAGAGAAGGCAGTGTTTGGAAGCTACCTGTTCTGTTGTTTGCAGATGATACTCTGTTGTTAAGTGAAGACGAAGGGGAGCTGCAAGGCTTGGTGGATGAGTTTGGGAGAGTATGTAAGAAACGGAATCTAAAGGTGAATGTAGGGAAGAGTAAAGTTATGGTCTTCAAGAGAAGTGAAGTCAGTGAATGTACAGTGAGGTTGGATGAGGAGGAAATGGAAAATGTGAGTGTGTTTAAGTACTTGGGTAGAGTGATAAGTAAGAATGGAAGTTCAGAGGGTGAAGTGCTTGAAAAGGTACAACAAGGAAGAAAGGTTGCTGGTTCCTTGAAGGCAGTAATAAGAAACAGGGAAGTGAGCATGGAAGTGAAAAAGTTATTACGTGACAGTATTGTGATACCAACTTTAACGTATGGAAGTGAAGCTTAGACGTTGTTGGGGGGACAGATGTCAGGAGTGAGAGCAATGAAAATGAGTTATTTGAGAGGAGCCTGTGGAGTCACATGGAGAGAGAGACTGACAAATGAGGATGTGAAAGAGCATTGTGGTGTGGATGTGGTTGTGACAGGAAGCATTAGGAGAGACACATTGAGGTGGTTTGGCCATGTGGAGAGGATGGGGAGTGAGAGACTGATGAGGAGAGTGTAGGCTGTGTGAGTGAGATGGAGGTGGGGAGAGGGAGCGGAAAGCCAAGGATGAGGTGGAGGGATGGAGTGGAGAAGTATACGAGAGAGGGGGGTGTAAATTGAGAGCAGGGCAGTGAAATGGCGGGGGACAGGGTGACGTGGGGGCGATTTGTTTGTGGCCACCCCGTATGGGATTAAAGCATCTGGCAATATATATATATATATATATATATATATATATATATATATATATATATCAATCAATCATTTCCTGTGGCACCCTCGGGGATGCATAGGGCCTCGATGAACTCACACCACCACATCCTATCTTGTGCTAACTCCTCAAGATCTCCCCAACACTCATCTCCAGCTTCCCGTCTCATTGTCCTCACCCACGTCTCTTTTGGCCTTCCTCTACCTCTCCTACCAAGTGCCACCCACCCTGGTGTACCTCGTACTATTCCCTGTCTCCTATACACATGTCCTAGCCACTTCCATCGTGAGAACCTAACATATTCATCGACCGGCTGCACTCCCGTTATTTCTCTAATTCTACTATTTGGTATCCTTTCCCACCACTTAACTCCTAATATTCTTCTAAGTGCTTTGTTTTCAAACACCAAGAATTTATTTTCCACAGTCACTGTGCTGTACCAAGACTCGTGTCCATAAATTAAGATACTCCTAACCATTACCTTATAAAGTTTGATTTTTATATGCACAGAAAAATTGTTATTATTCCAAACATTTTTAAGCATTCCCATTGCCTGATTAGCCTTCTTTAACCTTTCCTCGAATTCAAAGTTCAAAGAACCATCCTTGGCTAAATAAGTATTACCTAAATATTTAAACCTATCAACTTGCTTTACAACCATACCTCCAATTACACATTCCTGCGCATTTTCCATATTCATATTGATTATTTCAGTTTTTCCACAATTAATAACCAAATCCACCTTGCGACCTTCACTCACCAAACAGTCCAACACTCTCTGCATCTCTTCTGGCCCATCACAAATCAAAACTATATCATCTGCATAATCTAAATCCAAAAGTTTCCTGTTCTCTCCCCAAAGTATACCTGCACCGGTTTCTGTTCCAACGCGTTTCATAATGTAATCAATGACCAATATAAATAGTAAAGGCAATAGAACACCACCTTGAATTACTCCGGACCTGACATCAAACAAATCACTCAGACAACCATCAACCATCACTTTACAAAATGTGTCCTCATGCATGTTCATAATGACCCTCACAAACTCCTCTGGTATTCCATAATGTCTCATGATCTTCCCCATAGTCTCTCTCGAAACACTATCAAAAGCCTTTTCAAAATCAACAAAACAAAGACTTAACGGTACTCTCATTTCATTAACTTGCTGCATCAAATGCCTAACTATAAAGATCTGATCATTGCAACCATGTCCCTTTCTAAAACCAGCCTGTTCATCCCTCAGAATACCCTCAGCCACCGGCTCCAACCTATTTAACAACACTCTACTGAAAACTTTCAAAGCTATCGGTGACAAAGAGATTCCCCTCCAATTACCACATTCACTCAGGTCTCCCTTCTTTGGAACTTTAACAATTATATATATATATATATATATATATATATATATATATATATAGATTATGTGGTCATAGTCCCTCTCCCTATCCCCAGTGAACCCTAATTACAGTATATCGAACTTGTCATATGATAATTAGTTATACAGTGAGTTTTCACTTAATGTAACCCCATCGCATAGCAGTGTACCTGGTACTCCTTACCCTTGCAACACCACAAACAGCTTTAGCATTGATAACCAGTGTTCCTTGTAAACACTCCACAAATTTTCCTAAATACATTTCATTGACCCTGACTCCTGTACTACCTGTTATTTATATCTATCCACCATTGCTTTGTTTTCTTAGCATCTTCATTTTCAGTATTTTACATTGAGTACTCCTCCAGTTTTAATACCCCTTCTTTCCAGTTCAGACATCAATTTTTTCCATTACAGAAACTTTGTGTGTGTGTGTGTGTGTGTGTGTGTGTGTGTGTGTGTGTGTGTGTGTGTGTGTGTGTGTGTGTGTGTGTGTGTATTTACCTATGTGTTGTATACAGGAATTGAGCAATGCTCGTGTTGTCCTGTCTCCATTTCCACATTTATCTAGTCTACTGTACCTTTACACACATGAATGTTTTTCTCCTGCACAACCTTTTCGTCTTAAGTCGTTCCAAATACTTATGTATTTACCTAATATACCTAATTGTGATACACATGAAATGTGCTATGCTCGTGGGTTCCCATCGCTGTTTCTTAATAAGTCAAATATAGTTTTAAACTCGTTTAAGTTTTTAGACTGAACGATCTCTTTGTCCAGGCTATTCCATAAGTCTATACTTCTGTAAGGAAAGCTATATTTCTTGATATCCTTCAAGCAGCTTGACTTTTTCAATTTCATTCCGTGTCCTCTTGTTGCTCTCTTATCCCATGAGAACAGATCTTCTTTGTCAATTTTATCTACTCCCACCATGGTCCTGAATACTGCAATCATGTCTCCCCTCTTTCTCCTTTCCTCTAAGGAAGGCAAATCCAGTTTTTCCAGCCTCTCTCTGTATGACAGATCTGCCAGACTGGGGACCATCTTGGTTGCTGTTCTTTGTATTCTCTCAATCTTGTTTATATCCTTCTTTTTGTGTGGGGACCACACTACTGCTGCATGTTCTGACCTGGGGCGGATCGTGGCCACTATCAATTTTTTCATCATCTCCTCATCCATATTATGAAATGCTACTCTTTTGTTAGTCAAGAGTTTATAAGTCTCTCCAACTATCTTGTTAATGTGCTTTTCTGGTGACAAACTATCTTGGACCAGCACTCCCAAATCTTTCTCTTCTCTCATTTTTGTGATTAATTCATTACCCAACGAATAATTCTGTGATGGCCTCCTTTTACTTTTACCCATTTCCAATATTTTACATTTCTTTACATTAATTTTCATTTCCCACGTCCGGCTCCAATCATGTATCCTATCCAGATCCTCCTGCAGCATTTTACAATCCTTCTCAACCTCTACCTTTCTCAAGATCTTTACATCATCAGCAAACAGACTTGCATAACTGTTCACTCCATCTACCATATCATTTACGTAGATCAGGGACGTTACTGGCGCCAACACCGAGCCTTGAGGGACTCCACTTGTTACTTCCCTCCATCCAGACATCCTATCCTTTATTACTGTCCTCATTTGTCTGTCTCTCAAAAAGTCTCATCCATTCCAGGAGTTTCCCCTTCAGTCCTCCTATATATTCTAGTTTCCACATTAGTCTCTTATGAGGTACCTTGTCGAAGGCCTTCTCTAAGTACATACAATCCACCCAACCATCTCTCTCCTGTACCATGTCAATCGCTTTTGAGTAAAAACTCAAGTTGGAAACACATGACCTTCCACTTCTGAATCCAAACTGACATTCAGCCAAAATATTCATCTCTTCTAAATATTTTATCCATCTGTCTTTCAGGATTCTCTCACACAATTTTGCGACCGTGCTGGTTAGAGACACTGGTCTATAATTCAGGGGTTCTTCCCTGTTTCCTCCCTTATAAATTGGTACCACATTTGCCCTCTTCCATTCTTGTGGCACTTTCCGCTCTTCCAGGGAACACACGATTAAACTGTGATTTTTATCTGCCAGTTGTTCTCTGCATGTGTGTGTGTGTGTGTGTGTGTGTGTGTGTGTGTGTGTGTGTGTGGTGTGTGTGTGTGTGTGTTTGTGTGTGTGTGTGTGTGTGTGTGTGTGTGTGTGTGTTTTAATCCCTCCATCCATTCATCATCGAGTCCTTTATTGGCCCTTCAGGAGTATATAAACCCAGGTGTACTTTTCTCTTTCCATATATTTAAGGCAAAAGGGACTAGGCACCTGTCCCTGAGTGGCATTATGTGAGCAGTAAACCACAAATACAACATGTGGTTGAAACACCCTATATCACTAGATCAGACAGTCAGACATCCATTAGTAAGTTGCTCCAAGGTCATAAATGGTTTCCTTGAGTACAGTAAACATTTGACTTGTCACTTAGTGTAGTCTCCTGAAGGTAACACTACATTGTGTGAGTGGATTGTTGATACCCCAGCCTATCTTTTTCCAGTATTCAAAAAAATAAAAATAAATAAAATAATAATAATAATAATAATAATAATAATAACTTTCCACATCATGTTTCAGAGCCGACCCACTATCTCATCACTGTTGTCAGCAACGTAATGGCCTTTGTCAGTGTGGGCAGTCTCCTGGGCATTGCTCTGGCCTACTTCTGGATCCACCACTTCGACATCAACATCTACCAGCTCCTCATGCCTAACATGAGGGCCGAACAGTTTCTAATTTCGGGGCCATAGACAGACAGCCTTACAGTTGGTCCTCATGTAACCCAGTGATCCCAGGCATGTCCTGTTCAGTTTATTCTTGTCATCTGATGAATTTCCTCAGGATAGACTTTTTCATTTGGAGGAATTAAAGATAGCCTTCATAATTCCCCTCATTACAGGAAATCTCTTCTAAGTTAGATAAAAGTGTTCAGCAGTGACCTGATTAAACATTAAAATCGGCCACCTGATGCAAGAAGTTAAAAATCTAGGATATATGCTGTAAGTGAAAGATACCCCAGGTCCATAATTGAAGGATTAAAAGCATGAAGAACACACATTTAGGGCTTCAAGGTGACTTTTAATGTCTTGTAATGAACTTTAAGTGAAGGATAGACATTAAATCATCTATCTTTCTACCTGTCTATCTATTGCCAGATGCCTTGATTCCATAAAGGATGGCCAAAAACAAATCACCTCAATGTCACCCTGTCCCCCGCCATTTCGTTGCCCTGCTCCCAGCTCACCCCCCCCCCTCTCTTATATACCTCTGCACTCCATCCCTCCATCTCATCCTTGACCTTTCCCTCCCCCTGTCCACCTCACTCACATACACTCTCCTCATCAGTCTCTCACTTTCCATCCTCTCCACATGGCCAAACCACCTTAGTGTGTTTCTCCTAACGCTTCCTATCACATCCACATCCACACCACAACGCTCCTTCACTTCCTCATTTGTCAGTCTCTCTCTCTCCGTGTGGCTCCACAGGCTCCTCGCAAATAACTCATTTCCACTGCTGTCACTCTTGAATTCTGTCCCTCCAACAAGGTCCAACCTTCGCTTCCATTTGTTAGAGTTGATAGTACAATACTGTTGTGTAGCTTTTTTACTTCCATGCTCACTTCCCTGTTTCTTATCACTGCTTTCAAGGAACCAGCAACCTTTCTTCCTTGTTGTACCCTTTCAAGCACTTCACGCTCCAAACTTCCATCCTTACTCATCACACTACCCAAGTACTTAAAACACACTCACATTTTCCACATCCTCCTCATCCAACCTCACTGTACATTCACTGACCTCACCTCACGAAGACCATAACATTACTCTTCCCTACATTCACCTTTAGATTCCGTTTCTTACACACTCTCCCAAAACTCATCCACCAAGCCTCACAGCTCCCCTTCATCTTTACCTAACAACACAGTATTATCTGCAAACAACAGTACAGGTAGTTTCCAGACACTGCCTGCTCTTACTAGGGCTCTCCAACATCCACTGCCCTACCTTGTATCTCCTTTACAACCCCATCCATATACAGATTGAACAGCCATGAAGACATGACACATCCCTGTTTCAGTCCAACCTTCAAGTTGAAAAATTCACTCAGTTCACTATCCACATGCCCTGCAGCCTTAGCACCCTCATACATACTCTTCACAGCATTCAACAACTTGCCATCTACTCCATATATTCTTAATACTTTCCACAATCCTTGTTTGTCCATCCTGTCATATGCTTTCTCCAAATCCATGAAGGTCGCATACAACTTCTTTCCCTTCTCTAGAAACTTTTCCACTAAAAATCTGAGAATGAATATCTGATCTACACAACCTCTTCCCTTCCTAAAACCTCCCTGTTCTTCTCCAACTAATTCCTCTCTTATTTCCTTAACTGTCAACATGTATCCTACCATATCTATCTATCTATTGCCAGACGTCTCAATCCCGTTTGGGGTGGCCACAAACAAATCGCCTCCAAGTCCCCCTGTCCCCCGCCATTTCACCTCCCTGCTCCCAACTCACACCCCCCTCTCTCATATACCTCTCCACCCCATCCCTCCATCTCATCCTTGGCCTCCCCCTCCCTCTTCCCCCTCCACCTCACTCATATACACTCTCTTTGTCAGTCTTTCACCCTCCATCCTCTCCACATGGCCAAACCACCTCAGTGTGTTCCTCATAACGCTTCCTATCACATCCACACCACAACACTTCTTTATATCCTCATTCGTCAGCCTGTCTCTCCATGTGACTCCACAGGCTCCTTTTAAATAACTCATTTCCACTGCTCTCACTCTTGACTTGTGTCCTTCCAACAACGTCCAAGCTTAACTTCCATACGTTAGAGTTGGTATCACAATACTGTCATGTAGTAACTTTTTCACTTCCATGCTCACTTCTCTGTTTCTTATCACTGCTTTCAAAGAACCAGCAACCTTTCTTCCCTGCTGTACCCTTTCAAGCACTTCACCCTCCAAACCTCCATCCTTACTCATGACACTACCCAAGTACTTAAACGTACTCACATTTTCCAATTCCTCACCATCCAACCTCGCTGTACATTCACTGACTTCACCTCTGTCAAAGACCATCACTTTACTCTTACCTACATTCACCTTTAGATTCCGTGTCTTACTCTCCCAAACCCATCCACCAAGCCTTGCAGCTCCTCTTCGTCTTCACTCAACAACACAGTATCATCTGCAAACAACAGTACAGGGAGTTTCCAAACACTATCCTCTCTCACCAGGGCCACTCCAACATCCACTACCCTACCTTGTACCTGTTTTATTACCCCATCCATGTACAGATTGAACAACCATGGAGACATGACACATCCCTGTTTCAACCCAACTTTCAAAGAGAAAAATTCACTTAGTTCACCATCCACATGCACTGCAGCCTTAGCACTATCGTAGATACTCTTTACAGCATTCAACAACTTCCCATCTACTCCATATATTCATAACACTTTCCACAATCCTTGTCTATCCACCCTGTCATATGCTTTCTCCAAATCCATGAAAGCCGCATACAACTTCTTTCCCTTCTCTAGAAACTTTTCTACTAAAGATCTAAGAATGAATATCTGATCTACACAACCTCTTCCCTTCCTAAAGCCTCCCTGTTCTTCTCCAACTAATTTCTCTGTTCTTTCTCTAACTCTGTCAATAAGTATCCTACCATACACTTTTCCTATTATACTTATTGGCCTTAGTGAGTGCTTTATTGAGTGGCTGAGAATAAGCGATGGTTCGAACCGCTCAACACACAAAAATGTGATTCCATCAGTCACTGTCGTGTGTGTGTGTGTGTGTGTGTGTGTGTGTGCTTGTGTTTGTGTTCTTTCCTCCTTTTATTAGCAGCCGTGGCTCAGTGGGTTAGAGCGCTCCGCTCTGACCGAAGGGTCGGAGGATCGAATCCACCCAAGGGTCATTGGTAGACATCAGGAAGGGCATCCGGTCATAAAATGCTACACTCTCCAATCCAAAGTCCTCTACCCAGGGGCAATGCCTTAGCCCTTCAGGGATACCAGGCATAAAAAGAAGAAGAAAAAAAAAAAAAACTAAAAAGACAAATGCCCCTATGATTACCACACACTTCTTTTTCCCCTTTTCCTTTGTACAAGGGAATAATTATACCTGACCCCCAATCCTCCGGGACTCTACCATCCTCCCAGGCCAATCTGCACATCTTCCACATCCATTCTACTACTATCTCTCTACCCCATGCTTCAGCATTTCACCACACACTCCATCAATTCCTGGAGCTTTCCCTGATTTAACTCTCTTCATTGCTTCCACATTCTATCCTACTGATTTCTTCCTGTCTTCTCAACCTCCCTCCTTCTTCCAGCCATTCCCCAGCCACTTATACTCGCATTACTTCCATCCTCTATATTCAACAATTCCTTAAAGTGTTCTCTCCATCTGCTCACTTTTTCTCCCTTCTCCGCTAGTAATCTACCATTTTTATCTTTCACTCCCCTGCTAACTTCACTTCCACCCTGTCTTACTCTTTTCACCTCTTTCCAGAACATTTTCTTACAGTCCCTCCACTTTACACTCAAATTCCTTCCAAATTTCTCATCCACTCTCTTCTTACTCTCTCTTACTGATCTTTTCACCTCTCTCTTCCTCTCTACATATAACTCTCTCTTCCTCCTCTCAGCTTCTTCCACGCCCCTATTTCTCATCCATTCATTGTATGCTTTCTTCTTTTGTGCCAGAGCCTGTCTCACCTCTTCAGTCCACCACACTGTTCCTTGCACCCCCCTCCGTCTTCTCTTCCTTCCACACACCACATCACATGCTGTACATATTTCTTCTGTAAATATCCTACATACACCTTCCATGTCTCCCATCTGCCCCAATTCATATTTGCCCAATCGTTCCTCCACTTCTCTCTTATACTCTGCCTTTTTCTCATCCTCTTGTAACCTTTCCACTCTCCTTGCAACTACTCCTTCCTCTCGTCTTTCCTTTCTTCTATTCCTCCATCTTACTTGAATCCTAATTCTGGCCACCACCAAGTAGTGGTCAGAAAGTCCACTCCCCCAACCTCTATAAGTTCTTGCATCCATTACACATCTTTGCATCCTTTCATCCACACACACATAATCAGTCATTGCCTTCCTTTCATTCAGTTCACCACCCACCCTTCTTATCACTCGCCATGTATACCTGTGGATCATTTTATGCCTGAAGAGGGTATTGGCTATCACCAACCCCCTCCCAGCACAACTGTCCACTAACGCACTCCCATTCTCATCTGTCTCAACAGGCACACCCCACTCACCAACTATTCCATCCAGCTTCACATTCCCAACTTTGCCATTCATATCACCGATCAAAAACACTCTCTCATTCCTTCCAAACTTTTCCATGCACACTTCTACATTTGTCCAGAACTCTTCTCTCACTCTTCTAGCACGATCTTGCGTTGGCGCATACACACACACAATCGCCCACATTTGTATTCCAACTTTCAACTTTACCCACACAATCCTTGACCCAACTGATCCATACTGTCTAATGCTCTTCTTCCATCTTTTACTCACAACTATACATACTCCTTCCTTTGCCTTCTCTTTTTCACCTACTCCTGCACATATACCCCATCCATACTCCCATTCTCTCACACTTTGTCCTCTCCATTTTGTTTCAGTTATTCCACATACATCCACTTTTGCACCCTCAAGCACCTGGACAATCTCTCTCTCTTTCACCTCGTCATTCGCTCCCTTACATTCCATGTACCCATTACCAAGTCCTTTGTCCGATCCTGGGTCGTCATCGTTTGGTCAGTCCTTGTTCGAGGCTTTTTGTTTGTTTTTTTTAGTTAGTTGTTTTCCGGGGAGGGGCACTAACCCTCCGCCAACCCTTTTAGTCGCCTTTTACGACAAGCAGGAATACTGGGGGAGTATTCTTGAAAAAAAACCCTACCCCCAGGGGTGGAGGCCTTTGTAACTGAAACAGAACAACATCTCAAAACACAAAACAGTACACCCATCACAAACATCAACGCCGCTGTGTACACTTTCAATGCAATTATACAAAATGCAGACAAAAGACATCCCTAGAGGCAACAGAAAGAGACACAACCTGAACTTCACACCAGAAATTCAAGGGCTCATCAGACAACGGGACACACTGCGACACTCCCCAACACCCCATACACAAGACACCATACAACAAATACAAGAACTCAACACTCAAATACACAATTAAATATCAGAACAGCAAACACTAAACTGGAAAAATTACCTCCAAACACTTGACCACAAAACAAACATCAACAAACTCTACAAAACACTAAATAGCATTACACTTTCCAACAGCAACACCACACAATCACATGCTGCCATCACAACAACAGACATCATATCCTCAAACAAACAACAAGCAAATACTCTCATCAATCACTTTTCACAAGTCAGCCACTTAAACCCCCATCCCGAAGACCGACGTATCATCCAACGTAAGAGAGTTCCCCACAGACCCAGACTACGCACCTTTCACTTACAACCAGACGAAGCACATCATTAACAACCTCAAGCACTCATCTGCCTGTGGACCAGACAACATAAGCAACATTCACCTTAAACACCTAGGACCACAAGGCATACAAGCACTCACCAACATATACTACAGCTACTCACACAACATAATACCCAACATCTAGAAGCATGGCAATATCATCACTATCCCTAAACCCAACAAAGACCCCACGTTACCATTCTCACATTGCCCCATTACACTCCTCTGCACCCCCTCCAAAGTCACTGAACGACTGGTACTACAACTAGTCACACCTCACATTCCCCTAGCCCAGTCACAACATGGCTTTAGGCCACAACACTCTACAAACACCCTTCTTACATACGTTACACAGAGAGTTTTGAATGGCATGAATTCAGTTAGGCCACCACACAGAACACTTCTAATCACATTAGACATTAGCAAAGCTTTTGATGTCATCCCCGCCACAACCTCACAAACAAAATACTCAACACAGACATGCACAATAACACAAAAAGATGGCTGGCAAACTACTTAGCAGGCAGATGTGCACATGTAACATTTGCCAGTCAGTCTTCTAACATCAGAAACTTCACAAACGGCATCCCCCGAGGATCTGTTTTGTCCCCTACACTCTTTAACCTATACATGCACGACGTACCCACATCCCACACACCACAGATATACATAGCTTCCTATGTAGATGATATAACACTTACATGTATGCACCAAAATGGAAACACAGCTGCACACATCATTCAAACTTACCTCAACACACTACACGAATGGTTCACCACAAACAGGCTCAAAAAGCCCCAGCCAAATCTACAGTGACTCTTCTCACAAACTGGACAGCAGAACACCGTCACATCCCACATCTCACATCTCACCATAAACAACACTCCACTACCACACACACACACACACACAAAATCCTTGGTGTAACATACAATACATCAGTGTCATTTAAACAACACATCACAAATATTAAAAATAAAATAACATCAAGGCTCAATGCTTTGAGGTCACTTGCCCATACAACATTCGGACACAACAAAGAAACGACCACCACAGTATACAAACAATACATACGTTCAGTGATGAACTATGCAAGCCCTGCCTGGGCTTCTAACCTCACCAAAACACACTACAACACTCTACAGACCATACAGAACAATGCCCTAAAAATAATCACAGGCTGCGCAGCTACTACACCCACAGACCACCTACATCAAGAAACCAAAGTCCTCAAAGTCAAAGACCACCTAGACATGAGAGGCACCCAGTTTCTTGCTGCAGCTTCCACAAACCCACGACATCCACTACAGTACATGGCAGCACATCAACCCACACCAAGGAACATCAAAACAACACCCAGCACACGATACTGTACACAAATACTGTCATCTCGCCCACCTCAGACCAGCTTCCAGAAGCATATCCACACTCAGATCACTCGCTGCTCCATTCAGTCACTTAAAGACAACACACAGCTGCATGCACGGCCTCCTGACATCCACCCTTCTGAATCCTATCTTCCTCGTGAGGACAGGCTCCACCTGGCCAGGCTGAGATGTGGGCGCCATCCAGACCTTTTAAGCTACCAGAAGAGGCTGGATGACTCCGTCGCTGATATCTGTCTGGGATGCAACACAGCACCCCATACTATGAAGCACATTATGGAAGACTGCATTGCACACAATCACCTACGCCAGCAACACAACATACACTCTTTGAGAGCTTTGTGGGAAAGCACGGTCTCGATCATGGCCTTCCTAAGGGACTCGGGGCTGTTCGGTCAGACTGCCTAGGGAACAACTACTACCACTACAACAGGCACGCAACTGCCCCTGCAGTGCTGTCCAGGGTAGTGAACCGATATTCCCATGCAGTAGACAGTGAGGTGCGGGAAAGGGTGTGGAGGTTTGGTTCCCGGATGGATGCTGCATTCGCGTCTCTCCAACCGTTGACAGGGGCACCATATTAGGTTCCACATTATCCCATTATTTGGTGATGTGGTTACCACCTGGTGTTGTAAATGGTTTCCTGGGTTACAGGAGACAGTTAGGCTTGTCACTCAGTGTAGAGCCACCATAATAGGAAAGAAGAAGAAGAATAAAAGTGACAGGAGGGATGGGATGAATCAGAAAGAGAGGATGGCAAAGAAAAAGAATAATAAAAGTGAAGGAAGAAATAGGTAGCATTGCATGAAGTGAGTGGATGCCTACATATAACACAGTAAAAGATTACTAAGGTGTTATATGCCTCAGTACTAACAAGGCATATGGGCCTGATGGAGTCCCTCCTGTTGTTCTCAAAAACTGTGCTTCTGTGCTTACACCCTGCCTAGGCAAACTATTTCGCCTTTGTCTGTCAACTTGTACCTTTCCTTCTTGCTGGAAGTTTGCTTTCATTCAGCCAGTCCCAAAGAAGGGTGACCACTCCCAACCCTCCAACTATCGTCCAATTGCTTTAACGTCCTGTATTTCAAAAGTTTTCGAGCCAATTCTTAATAAAAAAATTTTAAGGCATCTTTCCTATCACAACCTTCTTTCCGATCGTCAGTATGGGTTCCGTCAGGGACGCTCCACTGGCGATCTTCTCACCTACCTTTCAGACTCCTGGTCATCCTCCTTTCGGGACTTTGGCGAAAGCTTTGCCATTGCACTTGACATCTCAAAGGCTTTCGATCGAGTCTGGCATAAATCTTTAATTTCCAAACTGCCCTCCTACGGTTTCTATCCTTCTATCTGTGCCTTCATCGCTAGCTTCCTTTCTGGTCGTTCTATAGCCGCTGTCGTAGACGGCCATCGTTCTTCTCCTAGATCTATCAACAGTGGTGTTCCTCAGGGCTCTGTCCTATCACCAACTCTCTTCCTTTTATTCATCAATGATCTTCTAAGCTGTACATCTAACCCTATCCACTCATACGCTGATGACTCCACCCTTCATCTTTCCATTCGGTTCCCGCAACGCCCATCTCAACAGTTACTTCAAGAAACAAGGGATGAGGCTATGGCACACCTAATGTCTGACTTGGCTCATATCTCTGACTGGGGTAAAAATAATATGGTTGTCTTTAATGCATCTAAGACTCAGTTCTTACACCTATCAACCCAACAAAATCTTCCTCAGGTATACCCACTAATGTTTAATAATCAGATTAATCCTGCATCATCCTTGAACATGCTTGGGGTTTCATTTACTCGGGACTCATCTTGGAAAGATCATATTACATCTCTTGTAAAATCTGCTTCCAAGAGATTGGGTGTGCTAAGCCGACTCCGCTCTTTCTTTACCCCTGCACAATTGTTGACTCTATACAGGGGTTTTATCCGCCCCTGTGTGGAGTACAACTCTCATGTGTGGGGAGGCTCCCCACATACAGCTCTTCTCAATAGGGTGGAGTCAAAGGCTTTTCGTCTCATTAACTCTCCTCCTCTTACCGACTCCCTTCAACCTCTGTCTCTTCGCCGCACTGTTGCATCTTTATCTCTTTTCTATCGCTACTTTAATGGTCACTGCTCCTCTGAACTGTCTGCTTGCATTCCTCCACTTCTACGATGGGCGCGTAGCACCCGTCTGGCAGCAAACTCTCATCCCTTTTCTGTCCAACTCTCTAATGCAAGAGTTAACCGTTACTCCCAGTCTTTCATTTATGCAACAGGTCAGCTCTGGAACTGTCTCCCTCTGTCTGTATTTCCTCCTGCCTATGATCTCCAGTCTTTCAAACGTAGTGTGTCCAGGCATCTCAAAATGATCGGATCTTGAATTTGGCTCTCTATTGTATTTTGTTTTTCTCTTGGAGGGAACTGTTACTGCGGGCTCATGGCCTTTGGTTCCTTCTTCCTCGCATAAAAAAAAAAATAAATAAATAAAAAAATAAATAAATAAATTGCACAGGAAAAGGTGCTTATTAACCATTTAGTGCAAGCAGTTGTAATATTTTGTTGCTTATTCCAGTGATTACCAGTAAGTTAAGTTATACTCTATTTAATAAAGGATAAACATGAGGACACAACTGTATTTTTTGTTTTTACTGGGGTCTTTTATGAACCTTTTTCATTTTGGGGTGTCCCCTGTAGTATTGAATAAAATAGTTTGGTGGTAACAAGTGTGAAAATAAAAAGATATATAAAAAGAAGTAGAAGAAAGTGATTGAGATGGTGTGGACCTGTTGAGAGAATAGGCCAGAGGAGGTGTAAAAGTATTGAGGTACCAGGCCACTGATGAAGGTAGATTGAGGAAGATATGGGATGAGTTGATAAGCTAGTCTGTGCTGACCTCAGATCTTGGTTGTTACTTGGCAGCTGGCATAGAACGTAGCAAGGCGGAGAAATGCTACTAGATCAACCTGTTTGACCAGTACTACATGGCAAGGAGAAGTAAACCCCAAAAAGATGATGATGATGCAGGAAATAGTAGTGTTTCCATTTCTTTCATTACAACAGATCTTTCTTCAGGGGGGGAAAAAAAAAAAAAAAAAAAATACCAGTATAAAAATTGAATTGTAAAAGATGTCATCATGCTGCAGGAACTGTAACAATTGCCATTTCTTCCATTATGATGGGTCTTCTAAGCTGAAAATGAAATTATCTGGCAGTACCAATATATTGTGGAAATGTTTCATTGTACTTGGTGGTAGGTGGTGGTGGTGATGGTAAGTAGTGGCAATCATCATCCACTCACTTGATGTAATGCTGTCTACTTTTTCTGTCTATCTGTCTATTGCCAGACACCTTAATCCCATAAGGGATGGCCACAAACAAATCGCCTCTGTCACCCTGTCCCCTGCCATTTCACTGCCATCCCCTCAGGTCACACCCCCCTCTCTCATATACAGTACCTCTCCACTCCATCTCATCCTCAGCCTCCCCCTTCCTCTCCCCTTCCCCACTTTTTCCTTCATATTTATTCTTTTTCTGTGTCTGCCCTCCTTTATTCATATTTCTCCCATCTTTTCTGTCATTTTTATTGTCCTTCTTTCCTTCTCTGGTGGTATTAGATTGAGTGACAAGCCTAATTGTTTCCTGTAAGCCAGGAAGCCATATACAATGCTGGGTGGTAACCATATAACCAATTCATATGTGTTTCCTACTTGTCAGCAGTTGGGTTGGTGGAGGGTTAGTGCTCCTCCCTGTAAAACAACTAACTCAAAGACAAATGGCCACCACCTCTTACAGGATTATGGCGTCTGGCTATAGATAAGATAGCTAACCATCGTACTGACTGGGTTGAAATAGCAGTGTTCATGATATAACATAGTAAGTGGACAAAGAAATCTTGGAATTGAGGAATTGTTGGTTAGATTGGTTATGGCAATGTACGAGGGTGCATGCATCCAGGTGAGAGTGAACAGAGCGGTTTGCATGATTAAGTTCCCTGAACATTGGTGTGCATTAAGATTCAGTTTTAAGCTCTTTATTGTTTAGTGTGCTTGAAGCCCTCATGTGACTTCAGAATCGGACTCACATGTGAGGTGTTGTATGTGATGACTTAATGTTGGTTGTGGAGAATGAGAAGGCAGCAAAGGAAAAATTTAGGAAGTGGATAGATGGAATGGGGTACAAGAGTTAGAGAGTAAGCTTGGAAAGTGATGAGCTCTAGGAGTGGTGACAGTAATGTCATAGCAGGAGGAATACAGCCATGTGCAGTTTGCCACAAAGGTGTGGGAAATACAGTAGTTTCATTTAGTGCAGTGTTTGTGATATGTGGGTGTATAAGAGATGAAGTGGTATAAGAGGTAGGCTACAAAACAATGCTGATTTTTTAATGTGAAGTGTATAAAGGAGAGCATACAGAAGGAGAGAGTTTGAAAAGACATAATCTTGCTGGAGAATCTCTTGAGCCTGTGGAGGAGTTCTGTTATTATAAGGTATGTACTGGAAGTGAGACTGGAACTAGCTCAATAATAAGGGCAGATATTTTCTAGAAGTTTAGGGAGCCATTGGCTTCTGACACTGAGAGAGCTCTCTCTCTCTGTGCAAAGGCGTCCTTCTATGCAGCATGTGTTAAGAATTGTAATGCTGTATGGTAATGGGACTTAGGCAGTAAAGAAGGAGGATATTTTTGTTAAGAGTGAACATACAGATATGCAGTACATCCTTGAATACAGCCCAGGGGGTGTAAGCAGGGTCATAGCTAGTATTTTTAAAATGGGATAGCTAAGCTCACATGGGAGGGCCCAAGGAAAACTATGCAAATGGGGTCTGAAGGTATACATGTCGAAAATTTTGGGTGACCACTAGGGTTGCCAGACATATTTTAGTGGTGGTTAGGGTGGCCCTGGCCACTTCTCCAGTACACTACTGGAGGTGAGATTGCGAATGAAGAGTTGAGAGGAAGGATGGCACTTGAAAGTGTCAGTGATGTGATGAGAAGGGGTAGAGTGAGATGGTTTGAGCATGTAAAAAGGATGGAGGATGACAGGTGGGTGCGGAGGGTGACAGCTATGAATGCTGAAGGTAGAGTTGTAAGGGGCAGACCAAATAAGATTTGGGATGAGATCATGAAGCGTGACCTCAGGGATAAGGGAGTGAACAGAGAGGCTGCTAGAGACAGCAACATGTAGAGCTGCCATTAAGTGACCTAGCTGACGCATGCAGGCACATTGAAGTCTTTATATGCAAAACGAAATGAAACGATAATAAAATAGTCATTCAGTATTACATCATTCAGATTTCCTGTGATAACTGGTGATGCTTATAACAGTGAGGAATTTTAAAGTTATTTTTGTCCGTTTCTTTTTACTGGTTTTTGGAAGTCATATACCGAGCTTCGTGCCCATTTCAATCTCTATCTTGGCACAAAACCATAAGCAAGCCTTAATTTTTTACTCATTGAATACCTGACAGAGACAGATTAATTAAGGGTGTAATATGGCTGGAGCTGATAAATTCTGGAACGTATTTGAGCCAGGATTCGGGGGGCTTGAATGGTGAAGGAATGGGAGTGTGGTCCATTCAACTAGACAATTTTTTGTTAGAGTCTCATTCTGTCAGGTTCATTCTGGCTCTCTGGATCCTACCTCACCCCACTCTATGGTGGGAAAGGTCTGGATGATATCTACTGTATTGTATGTCATATTCATAGATTTGTCTATCTAGAATTCTAGATCAGTTATACAGTATGTCGATTATCTGAAGACAATGAAATAAAAGCCATGTATCTTCAAACTGAAGAGTTCAACTTGCGGTTCGAAGTGTCGCCTTTGCTGAATATTATCGTTTGGTGGAAACAATAATAAAATCTAAAAACGCGTTATCGCAGCGAAAGGAATCGTATTGCTGTTAAAGCAATAATACGCATCTTTGGATAATAATTTAAACCAGTAAATAATAATAATAATAATGTGGGGGGAGTGCAACTAACTTCAACAAATAATTATATCCCAATAGTAAAAGGATTTTCAGAATGAAAAGATCAGCCATTATTACTCTTCACTCTGAGGGATCTCCCCAGAGATTAATAACATTATCTGGAGGAAGTAGAAAATTGATGTAAGACATCTTTGTGAAGGGATTTAGTTAAGCAAATCCTCAACAGTCTCCAATGAACTCAAATGCACGAGAATCTTTACTCCTGTGTACGATTATTTGCCTGAAAAGTTTACCTTGTAAAAACCTTTTCCTCTTAATTATTTTCCGTATTGCAGCGTCCTAACCCCTTGGATGTTACTGATAGAAAGTGTGTCGAGATTAAGAATATATAAATGGTATACAAGGGAATAATAAACTATGTAGAATATACACCGCTGCGGAAGATGAGCTTCGAACTCGGCTTAATAGATGAGATGTTCCCGAGTCGAGATTTCGACCAGCAGCAGAGTAAACATTGCACGTGTGCATCGTAGATACACGCTGCTGCAGATTTTTGTTGTTTGTTTTCCAGTTTGTCTCGTTCACACACACACACATGGTAAGGTAAGATATCGATATTTGAATGGTCAGGGCTGCAGCGGAAGAGCCCGTCGCAGGAAGTAATAATTGTAAATACAGAAAAAGGCATGTTGTTAGTAGTGTTAGGGTTGCTTTCTCTCTCGATGGCGGTTTTCACATCACTTGTTGACATTAAATACACAACAGTTCACTCGATATTTTCGGGACGTTCAACGTTTTTTAATGTTACCAGTTAATTCATAGTTGAGTATTACAGTAAGTTTTATTTTGTCTGATAATATGTTTCTGATGAAATCGTGAAAACGAGTAATACTGAAGTTTACCGCCTGAGTCGGAAATCAAAATAATCGCCCATCATCCAGCGATACTACGAACTTAACTTTAGTACATCCGAAAAAATTATGGTAAAAATATTTGAATAGTGTGCTTACAGAATTAATAATGCAACGCTGCCGAATTTTTGGTCAAGTGGGGGACATTATTCCATCCATTTGAGAGTAGTTGCAGCCGGAGGCTTATCTGAACCTAAACCCAGTGAACTGCAGGCTGAATTTGCCCCTCCCCCCTCTTCTCGTGCATGCAGCTCACCATCGTCCTTGAGGGGGATGGGTAAGGAGTTAAGGACTCTTGCATAACCGGGCACCAATTTTGTTCTTTTGGAATACACTTTGTCATCCAGTCATATTGCCACGTCTGATCGAGTGTCTCTAGAAAAGAATCGGCAGTCGGCACCGTCGCAACTTCGTTATCCTTCCAAACAAAATCAGGTATTATGGCAGGTTAACGTTGAGTTAGGTGTAGGTTGGCTTAATGTCAAAACACGGCATTTCTGATGAGTTTATGATAAAGACGAATTCTTTCATCTACTCCTGAGCAAAGGTGCGCCGTTGCCGAATCATTTTTTGCTGAACTCGCTCCGACCTTGCCAATATGACTTGTACCGGAAGGGGGGGAGGAGAAAAAAAAAAAAGCGGAGAAACCTTGTTATATCGGTGCCACCGCATGAAGGCGTTCCCCTCTAGAGTGTGTTGCTTACGTTGGATATTCCGGTATATTATGATTTCTTATAACCTTACTTCCAAAAACAAGAGTTAGGCTATAAGGATTTTTGGTATTATTTAGGAAATACACCCAGCTAACGTAGAGTAAAATTCATATGTTCGCCATTTAGTTTATGCAGTTTCAATCATTTTTTCTTTTACATACATCAGTCGCAAATGCACTTTTTATTACTAAGTAGGAGTGGGAGTAGGGATTGTTCAGCTTGTAGCTCCGTCTGTTCTCGAATCTATGTCCAGATTAGATTAAGTTAGATTAAATTAGGTAAGGTTAAATTAGAGTAAATTAGGTTGTTAGATTAAATTAAGTCAGTTTAAGTTGTATGCAATGAAAGATGGAGATAGGAGCTCCCCCACCCATCTTTTTTTACGTATGAAGAAAAGTATTTGCGACGAATGGTTATATGAGAAGATTTTTAGAAGTGCTTAAATTCAGCAGTGAACTTATTAATTTCATTCGCCGTTAGATGGGTGTATTTCCGAAACTTTCCAGGAAGTTTATGTTGTACGGCAAAGTATTAGCATTTTTAGGTAATAATACTCCTTGTGAAGAGATTAACAAGCGTATTTACAATCTTTCGTAATTAGTATGATGGGCGTGTGTGTGTGTGTGAAAACGAAAAATATAAATTCTCAGTTATCAGTCATTCCTTCTGTACCAAATTTCAGTTACTCAAGGGAAATTATAATGAGATGTTTTCTGTTTTGCGGGAAGGACTGGTAAGCATGAGTGCAGAAATTTCCGATATATCTTGTTCTTGCTGCAGAGTACATTATGAGTTTGGGTACTGGTACGAGAGGGAGTCGATTGTAAACATGTTAGACTCTTACCCCTGTTTAAGAGCTTATTTAATATTTATGTGGAGTACTATACCAAATATTATTCATTATGTTTATTCATTGCTGTAATTAATGTGTACCGACGATGTAAAAATACCGGTGTTATTTTTTTCATTGTGTAAACTGTTCTTGTTCCGCATTATTTTGAAACATTTGTGGCAAGTAATGATGGCGATTGGATAAACTTCACTAATAAATTTCTAGGGTTTTCCATATTCTTTAATTAATCGGTCTAAACCTAACTTTAAAAACACAATACCGTACTGGTAACAAAGGTGAATCACTTTACAACAGTATATTATGCTCTTACTTTCACTTTCCCTAAAATTATCATCTCCATTTTGAAGGCCGAATTGTATTGATAGACTAACACTGGAATACAATAGTCACCAAGAAGTGCTATGGAAAGGCTGTAGTAATGTATTGCATTTATCTACTGCTGTGCTACATGAAATATGCTGCAAAAGGACAAAAACCTTGGTCAGGCTAAGGTGAAGGGGGTATAATTGTTGAAATAGCAAGGCTTCGTTATGGAAGGTGCACAGGTACTGTTTTATCACGTTTAACTTAGCTACGGAAGGAACGATGGATGACAATTTTAGTATTTATTTATTTTCTTCACCTGGAAAGCAACCATCGATATACGGTATGAACTTACCTCCAGTGGGTATCATCTACTAACTTTATTATTAACGTCTACAAATGTATTCTGCTAATGCATTTTGGGAAAAAATTGGTAGTGCATTTTTGACATTGCTTATTTTATTATGTGCAGGTTCATTCTGTTTACATTTATGACAAGGTAACATTTGCAAGGGCATTGTTTACATAATGACAAGGTAACATCTGCAAGGGCACTGCTTACATAATGACAAGGTAACATCTGCAAAGGCACTGTTTACACATGCAGCTGCATTTTATATAATTGCAGCTGCATTCTATTTACCCCTCCAAGTTGGGTGTTTACATTTGCTACTGCCTTATAATGACAAATCGATGACATTCGTACGTAGCTTCTGTTGAACAAGCAACTATTTTCCGCTTGATTTGGTAGCATTTGCAACTATTTTCTGTTGGCATTTGCAGCTGCTTTATGACATTTTCAGTGTTGTTCATGGTGGCATTATTGCAGTAGATAATTGATGACAATCGTTATTATTATTATTATTATTACTACTACTACTACTGCTACTGCTGCTACGTTCTCTTGTAATTCGCATTGTATTCAGTCGTATCTGTTATTCTTTTCTTTTGTGGAAAACTTACGATGGTATTGAAATTTACATGATTTTTTTCATTATTTCAATCCAAACGTTCGTCAGTTGCCAGCATATTTTCAACTCTCTCTCTCTCGTAAGAAACTGCACCTTTTACACTATAATAAGATAGATCATACATGTCCATATAGTAATATCTACTGGGTTTCCCTACTCATTGATTTAACATATTTGAAATGATAAAGTGACAGTATTCCCTGTTAAGCAACCCCTGTACAGAGGTTAGCCATAATACAGGTTTATTATTATTATTATTATTATTATTGTTATTATTATTTTTATTATTATTATTATTATTTATTATTATTTTCTTATTAGGCCTATTGGTATTTCCCAGTTGTTGCAAACCTTAAGGAAAAGGGAAATCTCAGACGTCTTATAAGATTTGGAATAGTGTGAGGTTCTCGGTTTGGGCTTAATTGTACATTTATCCGAGTTACCCGCCTAATTCTCAGTTTCTCTCTCTCTCTCTCTCTCTCCGGACCCTACCTCGCCCCGTTCTTGGATAGGAAAAGAGGTCGGGATGATGATGGTGATGATGATGATAGTGTTTTGCAAATAAGACAGTAGTATTTAATGTGGGAATTCATGAAAGTGACATTGCTTGAGAGGATATAGTATTGGTACATGTAATGGAGGATGTCGGAGTGGAGAGTGAGAAGTGCTTGCAGAAATGAAGGCATCTTTTATTCAAGTGACAGTGTTTGGTGCTTTTGAGTAACATAGTAATTGGTAGGGGAGGCTGTACAGGTTTGGAGTTCATTGTGCATATTGGAGTGAAGGCTTATTCGGTTGAAGAGGCCGGTTTGTGAGTGATGTGATATTTAATGTGGGTGACAGTTCGATACAGCATCCCACCTTAGGGATTTAAATTAGCACCTGAACAAAAAAAAAAAAAAAAAAAAAAAAAAAAAGGAGTGGCCTGCTGTTGCTGTGGAGGAGGGGCGGGGAGGTTGTGTATGTGTGTGTGTGTGTGTGTGTGTGTGTGTGTGTGTGTGTGTGTGTGTGTGTGTGTGTGTGTGTGTGTGTCCCACTTACCCTGTATACTCAGTTTACTGTAACTTGGCCTTAAATTGCAAGCAGTCCATCTTGAATGATGATATAATTATTACCAACTATACTCCTTTTACTCCAACTTGACCCAAACTTGCCATCTCTCCATCTTAAATGCTGAGTGAACCAGTACTGGAATATGAAAGCTGGTCACGAAGAAGCACGAATACAATGGCAAAGACATAAAGCTGTAGAAGTGTCTTTTTTTCTGCTATTGAACCAGGTGAAATAAGCTGTAAAAGGACGAAAATCTGGATCAAGTTACTGTGAATCATACAGGCATTTTTTAGCACCGCACGCTGATTTTCTTCTCAGTATTATCCCGCTTCGTTACTTAATCCTAACCCTAGCCTAACCTAATCTAACCCAACCTAAGCTAACCTAACCAGACCTAATCTAACCGAGACCCTTCTAGAGAATAAAAAGTGGCCAACTCAACCACTGTGCGGAAATGTGCGTCAGGAGTGAGTGGAGGGAGGAGGAAATGGCGTGAGAGGGTGGTGTGTGTGTGTGTGTGTGTGTGTGTGTGTGGAGGGGTGAGATGTGTATGCGAGTGTGTTATAGGAGGTGAGGAGAGGCGCGTGTGTCCATTCTGCGTATAGAGGGGTTGAGATATGTGTATGTGTAGGGGAGTGATGGGGGGTGGGTTAGCGTGTGTGTGTGCTTGTACGAAAAAATATATGTATGTTTACGTGTGGGTGAAATGTGTATGCGCATGTATATGTGTGTGGGGGGAGTTGTGTATGGTATGTGCATGTGTGTGAGGGGGTTTGTCTATGTGCTTGTGTCAGTGGTTGGGATGAGGAGAGGTGTGTGTGTGTGTGTATGTGTGTGTGTGTGTGAGAGCGGGGGTGAGAGAATGGGGTGAGGTGAGGCGTGAGGGCGGTAACAGGACCTCTTAGCTGCCTTCCTGCCTTGCCTGACACCCTCGTCACTCCATTGTCTGCCTCTCCTTGCCTCACCCTGACTCTCCTTGCCACTCTTTGCCTTACTCTGACTCTCCTTACTTCTCCCTGCCTCACCCTGACTTTCCTTGCTTCTCCTTGCCTTACCCTGACTCTCCTTACTTCTCCCTGCTTCACCCTGGCTCTCCTTATTTCTCCCTGCTTCACCCTGACTCCTTGCCACTCCTTGCCTTATTCTGACTCTCCTTACTCGTACTTCTTCCTGCCTCACTCTGACTCTCCTTACCTTTCCCTGCTTCACCTTGACTCTCCTTACCTTTCCCTGCTTCACCTTGACTCTCCTTACTTCTCCCTGCCTCACCCTGACTCTCCTTACTTCTCCCTGCCTTACGCTTACTATCCCTGCCTGACTTTGTGCCTCTCCTTGCCTCATGACTCCCTCCCTCACTTCACTTCTTCCTTCCTCTTCCTCTGGTCCTCGCTGCTTTCCTCCACCCCTCCCCCGTCTGCCTCACCCTGCTTCCAATTTTACCTTCTCACCCTACTTCACTTGTTCCATCCCTGCATCTCCTCACCTTGCCTCACTCTACCATACCTTACCTTTCCTCACCTTGCCTTACCTTGCCTCACTTTTCTTCACCCTTCCTTGCCTTATCTTGCCTCACCGTGTCTAACCCTATCTTGTTTCACAATGCTTCACTCTGCCTCACCCTACCATTCCTTACCTTACCTTTCCTCACCTTGCCTCAACCCTCCTTGCCTCACCTTGTCTTACCTTGCTTCACCTGTCCTTGCCTTACCTTGCCTCACGCTACCATTCCTTAACTTTCCTCACCTCTCCTTGCCTCACCTTGCCTTACCTTGCCTCACCTTGCCTAACCTTACCCGGTACCTTGTTTCACCTTGCCTCACCGTGCCTCGCCTTACTTAACCTTTCCTCACCTTACCTCGCCCTGCCTTTCTTTATCTTGCCTCATGGTACCTTTCATCACCTTGCCTCATCCTACCTTGCCTCATCTTGCTTCATCCTGCCATCGTTCTTTGCCTCACCCTGCTTCACTCGGACTCTCCTTGTCTCGCTGAAAAAAATACCCTTGCTTCACTTACCTCACCTTGTCTTGCAGTTTTATACCACGAAATGTAATCTAATAGTGAATGCCTGCAGAGAGAGAGAGAGAGAGAGAGAGACAGACAGACAGACAGACAGAGAGAGAGTTGTGGAAGACTGGAGTTCGTAGACAAGGAGAAAAGGCACTGAGGAAATTTGAGCTGACAATTATGTTCTACTTTCTCTACGCCCTGCCTCTCCCTACCTGCCTGTCCACCTGCCTATCTCTGCCTTAACCTACCTCTCCTATTATCTTGAATCACTCTGCTTCTCTCTGCCTCCTCCTCCCCTTCCTTGCTTCTGCCTACCTCCCTGCCTTTCGCTGCCTTCCTGCTTGACCCTTCCTCACCCTACCACCTCCTGCCTTATCCTTTCTCCCTGCCTCACCCTACTTCTTTCTTATTCTGAATCACCCTTCCTCAACCTGCCTGTCCTTGTCTTACTACGCCTCACCTTGCCTCATTCTTCTCACGAAGTCACGAAGTACTTTGGAAAGAACGTGGAAAGAACGCGGAGAGGTTGCATTGTCTTTTTCTACCAGTGAGCTACATTAAATTAGCAAAAAAGGGACGAAAATGTGAACCAAGTTAAGGTGAAAATGGTATAGAAAGCCCCCATAGGTGATAAGAAAACAGTCCTAGGGAAAGGGTGGGAAAAGTTGAATGAGAAATGTGATCGTGAAACTTGGCGCGTGATTTCCGTAGAGTTTTTCCTATTTTTAAACCCCGGCGTGTGATTGTCTTAGATCTTTCTTGACTTTAAACCCTTTCACTCAGAGGAACGGCTCTCTTCCCAGTTCCGTCTGAAGAAAATTTACAACAGGCGAAATACAGTGAAAACCGTATCTCTGGTAGTGTGTATTTCAGATGGTTCGATTTTTCCGCTTTATATTCAGCAAACGTTGGCAAGATAATTATTTCGTGTATGTTCAGCTGTGAGAGGAATCGTAGTAGTAATTAGTGAATTTTAAAAACCGTCTTATTAATGTCTTGTTGTGGACGTACATGGTTAAAAGACGATTTTGTTCAGCTGTGAAAAATTATTGCAACCTAACACTAATATTTAACAGTTTTATTTATTTATTTGCCTGTGAGAAATCATACGGGTCTTGAAAAATTGGTTAACTTTCGGTATCTATGTTTATCAGTCTATCTGTCTGTCTGCCTATTTGTCTGTCTGTCTTTGTTGCCGGACGCCATAATTCCGAAAGGGGTCCACAAACAAATCGACTCCACATTGCCTTGTCATCTGCCATTTGGTCGCCTTCCTCTCAGCTCACACACTTCTCTCTTGTCTCTCTCTACTATTATCTGCCTTATATTCTTACGTGATGACATTATCTAGCTATCTGTCTGTCTGTCTGTCTGTCTGTCTGTGTATCTATCTGTCTGCCTGTCTATCAGTCTATCTATCTATCTGTCCGCCTGTCTATCTGTTTATTTATCACTCTGCCTGTCTGTCTATCTATAGCCAGATGCATTAGTTCCGAAAGGGGTGGCCACAGATAAATAGCCTCCATGTCACCCTGTCCTTCTTCATCAAGCTGCCATTTCTCCAACTCTCACGTCTCTTGTCTCCATTCCCATCCGCCATCTCATCCTCTTTCTCCCCCTCCCCCTTCAGGAAAATAAAGGGAAATACAGACGATTTCTCTCATCCCAGCAGTTAGTGGGTTTCAAAGCGTCTGAATTAACCCCATAATTTTGAGAAAGACATAAATATAGTCCTTTCACCTTAACTTGGCCCAGATTTTCGTCCTTTAGCCTATTTCACGTAGCTCAGTGGCAGAAAGAGACATTGCTCCTACTCTGCATCCTTTCTATAGCACTTCTTCGTGACTAGCATCATATTCTAGTATTAATCTCCTGTTCCATTGGGGATAAAAAGGCAATATTAAGGCTCTCTGTCCATTCCAAAGCACTTCTTCATGACTAGCATCATATTCTGGTATTAATTTTATGTTGCACTTCAGAATTCAAGGAGGAGGGATGGTAATTCTAGCCAAGTTAGAGTGAAAGAGATAAAAAGACCATATTACATCTCCATCCATTCCATAGCACTTCTTCGTGACTAGCATCCTATTCTAGTGTTACTTTCTTTTACAGTTCAGAATCTAAGTTCGAGGGAAAGTAATTTTAGGTCAAGTTAGAGTAGAACAGGTAAAAAGAATAATACGGCTCTATCCTTTCCATAGCACTTCTTCGTGCTTAGCACCAGGGTTAATTTCAGGTTCATCTCAGTATTTCAGGGCAAGTTAGAGTAAATAGGAATCGAGTTATTAGGGTAAAAGGACAATAATATGGCTTTGTATCCTTTCCATAGCACTTCTTCTTGACTAGCATCTTATTGTAGTATTAATCCCTTACAGTTCACAATTCAAGGAGGAGGGATGGTAATTTTAGGCCAAGTTAGAGTACTGAAAAAATTTAATTACATCGTTCAGGATAAAAAAAGACTATATTACGGTTCTGTATCCTTCCTTAGCACTTCTTCGTGACGTGCATTCTAGTGTTAATCTCCTGCTGGACTTAAGAATCCCAGACGGTTTTGTTAAGCTTGGGGGAGGCTTGTCATTCTCTCTCTCTCTCTCTCTCTCAGGCTGAAGAAAATCGTCTGTTTGATGACGTCCTCGGGCAGAAAGGGCTGACCACTTCACAGCGATGACGTGAATTTGTAGCTTATCTATCTATCTATCTTGTTCCTTCTAGACAAATTTATTCGTCTAAGGAAAGCCTGTTAATAGTGAAAGGGTAAATGAATACTAGATTTATCTTCTTTAATTATTTTTTTAATTCAGTAAAATTTTGTACAGCTAGAAAGGATATATTACATTAACCTCTAGGCAATGGACTTATTTTTTTTATTTCATTTATTAATTTATATATTTTAATTTTTTGTTTCCTTTATTTATTTATTTTTTTTGTTTATTTTTTATATACTTGTTTATTTATTTTGTTCTTTTTAATTTTCTACTTCAGGAAGATTTTATTCAGCATAATTAGGGGAAAGCTTTTCAAAAACATGTGGTTATACAGAAAATTCGTTGCATGTTGCCTCCCAGGTCTAACTTTTTCTAACCATCTCCCTTCTCAATACTTCCCTTCTCATTTCTAACCTAACCAGCTCCCTTGTCAGTTCTAACCTTGTCAGCTCCCTTGTCAGTTCTAACCTAACCTAACCAGCTCCCTTGTCAGTTCTAACCTAACCTAACCAACTCCCTTCTCAGTTCTAAGCCAACCTAACCAACTCCCTTCTCAGTTCTAAGCCAACCTAACCAGCTCCCTTCTCAGTTCTAAGCCAACCTAACCAGCTCCCTTCTCAGTTCTAAGCCAACCTAACCAGCTCCCTTCTCAGTTCTAAGCCAACCTAACCAGCTCCCTTCTCAGTTCTAAGCCAACCTAGCCTAACCTAATCTAGATCTTCATTATTATAACTCACTCCCAAACCAAGGAAAATCTTCAGGCCTCTGTAAAAAGGTGATTATAGAGAAATTATGCGATTGTATATAAGGGGTAAGTAGTTGAATCACATAACCAAATCAGGCGTCACAAGCCCGTAGAGTTTTTCGCACTTAACCTCTTTCTTGCGATGATGAGTTTCTTAGTTTATTCTCTTGTTTGATTTATTGTCTCTTATTCGGCGTAGTGAGTGCCTGTTTTATCAACCCTTGCATGGTAGGAGGAACTCTAGTACTGTATCTTGTTCCAGCCGACGCCACTGTGCTTAGGTGAAAGTGGAGAGTCCGAGAGAGTTCCTGAGGTCACCTTGAACCCTGTCATCCTCGGAATAACTCTAGTATCACCTTCAGTAATAGTTGAAGGTGTTTATCTAATTCCACTACAGTTCGTTCCCCTTAACCAAGCTGAGATTTTCGTCCTTTTGCAGTTTATTTCCCGTAGCTCAGTGGCAGGATAAGACAATATGCTTCAATATCCTTGCCATAGCACTTCTTCGTGACTAGCACCATCGTCCAATGTTAATATATAGTTAATGCTGGCTCGTACAATATTATATACACGATATTTTTTACTTATTCTTTGTTTTTTATTTATTTATCTATATTTATCTATTTATTTATTCATTTATGTATTCTTTCTTTATTTATTCATTTATATATATTTTATTTGTTTTTATTTATCTATTTATTTATTCATTCGTTTTTTTTATTATTTATTATTTATCTCAGCTACCGCGTGATTAATTTGCTATCCGATTTTTTTTCCACTTTCATTTCACAGATTGATTTTTCACTCAGACTTATCAGGATAAAATTGATTTCTTACCCACCTCTGCCCTCTTTAATCTCTCTCTCTCTCTCTCTTTCTCTCTCTCTCTCTCTCTCTCAGAACTAAAGAAGGGTAAAGCTTCATTTATAAATACTGTATATTACACTGACTGCCTTTCCATACTTCTTCGTTAATGACTTTCCTCCCTTAATTCCTATTCGCTCTCCTATTTTCTCTCTTATTTGGCCTCTCACTCGCTCTCCTATTCGCTCTCCTCTTCGTTCTCCTATTCGCTCTCGTATTCGCTCTCCTATTTGCTCTCCTATTCGCTCTCCTGTTCATTCTCCTATTTACTCTCCTATTTGCTCTCTTATTCTCTCTCCTCTTCACTCTTCTGTTTACTGCTATTTGCTCTCCTATTTGCTCTCCTATTCGCTCTCCTATTTGCTCTCCTATTCGCCCTCACTCGCTCCCCTATGCGCTCTCCTATTTGCTCTCCTATTCACTCCCCTATTCGCTCTCCTATTTGCTCTCCTATTCACTCCCCTATTCGCTCTCGTATTTGCTCTCCTATTCACTCCCCTATTCGCTCTCGTATTTGTTCCCCTATTCGCTCTCCTATTCGCTCTCGTATTTGTTCCCCTATTCGCTCTCCTATTTGCTCTCCTATTTGTTCCCCTATTCGCTCTCCTATTCGCTCTTCGTACGCAGATATCCCCGACAAACAAGTAGATTCCCCCCTCCCTCCCTCGGCCGTCTCAGCAGGATAGGGGGACGATAGGAGTGAGGGCGGGGGAGGAAGGGGATTAACCGTCTGATATTAGAGTATTTACCCCTTTGACCACACCGACACGCGGGACACACCACTCTCGGTATTCCGGTCACTTCGATACACCGATTCGTTTTAGATTTTCATGTGGACTGTTTTAGGTCACGTTGCACTAATGATGATGATGATAATAATGATGATGATGATAATGATAATAATAATAGTAATGATAATGATGGTGATAATAATAATAATAAAGAAAATAATAATAATCCTGCTACTACTACTACTTCTACTACTACTACTACTACTATTACTACTACTAATGATAATAATAATAATAATAATAATAATCTTCATTATCCTAGAATTTGGTCTTTGCCTTGAGTAAACAAATTTGAAGAAAAAATTATTATTATTATTATTATTATTTTTTTTTTTACAATTTCACAGTACAGAAGACGATTATTTTTACACCCTAGAAATTTTACAATCGAGAATTTTGTTATAATTTAATTCTTCAATTCAACGACAAAGACTGACTACTTTTTTTTTCCCCCCCGTCTGGCTGTAGCAAAAGTTTCTTCACCTTCGGAACCTCTCGGACTGAAAGGGTTAATGTGCCTTTATCTAGGTGAAGCTGAGTTGGTGCTAGAGGTGGGCCTGCTAGGACTGATCGTGTGTGTGTGTGTGTGCGTGTGTGTGTGTGTGTGTGTGTGTGTGTGTGTGTGTGTGTGTGTGTGTGTGTGTATGTGGTAGGTAGTAAATAATCTCTTCCTCAGCCCAGCCCCACACCACTCGTATTTGGACAAGGTTAGGTTAGATCAGATTAGATTACAGCTAAAAAACGAACGGGTTAATCTGAGTTAAAACTGAGAGGCAAGCTAGTTAACCTGAGTTGTAAATGAGAGGCGAGATGGATAACTAAGTTAAGGAAGAGTCGCAACGGTAAGCGAGTTTGTTAGGTAAGGTTTAAGGGTGCAGGATGGTTAGGTAGGTTGGAATTGAGGGACGAGCTGGGTAGGATAGGGTAGAATTGAGGGGTGAGTTGGTTAGGTTAGAACGGAGTGGCAATCTCTCTCTCTCTCTCTCTCTCTCTCTCTCTCTCTTTCTCTCAGTAGTTGGTCGTTAATCCACCCTGCCTTCTCAACTCTCTCACTCACCTTTGGAATTAAGCCGCTTTCCTAATCCCGGGTTCTTCCGTACAAATTTTCCGCTACGGTCAGAATCCCACGCCATGAGGTCGCTATCGGCTTTGCGGTGGCGGTGGTGGTGTGGTGATTGTGGTGGGAGGATGAGGGAGGTGTGGTGTGGTGAGAGGGTGAGGGTGGTGTGGTGTGGTGAGAGGGTGAATGTGATGTGGTGTGGTGAGAGGGTGAGGGTGGTGTGGTGTGGTGTGGTGTGGTGAGAGGGTGAGGGTGGTGTGGTGTGGTGAGAGGGTGAGGGTGGTGTGGTGTGGTGAGAGGGTGAGGGTGGTGTGGTGTGGTGAGAGGGTGAGGGTGGTGTGGTGTGGTGAGAGGGTGAAGGTGGTGTGGTGTGGTGTGTTGAGAGAGTGAAGGTGGTGTGGTGTAAAGAAGATGGATGGTGTGGTGTGGTGAGAGGGGAAGGTGATGTAGTGTGGTGTGGTGAGAGGGTGAAGGTGGTGTGGTGTGGTGTGGTGAGAGGGAGAAGGTGGTGTGGTGTGGTAAGAGGGTGAAGATGGCGTGGTGTGGTGAGAGGGTGAGCGCGGTGTGGTGTGATGAGAGGGTTCCGGTGGTATGGTGTAGTGTGGTGTGATTTGGTGTGGTGTGGTTTGGTTTGGTTTGGTTTTACTGTGGTGTGGTTTAGTGGTTTTTAAGATGGTGTGGTGTGGTGATTGTGGTGGGATGGCACAGGTGGTGGTATAGGAACATCACCACCATCACCATCTGTCACTTCCTCATCACTGGCACCTCTTAATATTTCCTCTTAATCTGCTTCCTATTCCAGATGGCACAGTGGCTTTCGTTGCTCCATTTTCTAAGCGATTTATTATACATTTTATAGGATTCTCTCTCTCTCTCTCTCTCTCTCTCTCTCTCTCTCTCTCTCTCTCTCTCCGGACAGTATTACCCTACTTGCTTTAGGAGAGCATTCTATACTCCATTCACCTTAGCCTGGCTCAGATTTTCGTCCTTTTGCAACTTATTTCTTGCAACTCTGTGACGTAAAACTTAGTACCGCAGCTGTACTCTTATAGCCTTTCCTTAGCACTTCTTCATGACTAGAGCCAGTATTTAATGTTATTTTAATATTAATCTCTTGTTACAACTCAGTATTCACGATGTAGAGATGGCAGTTTTAATCCAAGTTAGCGTGAAAAGAGAATAGTAGTGATGGATATGGTAAAAGATATATGTAACTCCCTTACTTCGATTTTTTTCGTAAGATAAATTAAATCGTCTTAGCAAAAATAAATATCATCGGCCAGAAGGAAGTAGGGGAAAATCACTACCGTATATTCTTAACTTTGCCTGAAATTGCCATCTCCCCACTTTATATACTGAGTAGAAAATGATGCTAGTCATGAAGAAGTGCCAAGGAAAAAAAGCAGAGCCGTAGTAGGGTCTAATTCTGCCCCTGAGCTACATGAAATAGGTAGCGAAAGGACGAAAATCTGGGCCAAGTTAAGGTGAAATGAGCATAGAATTCAGAAATGTTACCTTCAGACAGATATATAATTTTGTGTATATTATCGCATCCCTCAGACGATTTTATTCTACTGTTTTTAAGGAAGCACCCTGACACCTCTTCCTAAGCGAATTATTTAGCTTGTTATACCGTACTTTCCTCTTCCGTGTCATTTAAATCATTCAGATACCACCATACTCTGCGTAAATTACGTAGAAATTTATAATGACCACCAGTATTGAAAGATAAATCGCTTAGGAAGAGGTATTAGGGAGCTTCCTCAACCGACGAGAATACGGACCAAGGAAGTCTATGGCGGGTATTCTCATGGGTCAAGGAAGCTCCCTAACACCGCTTCCTAAGCGACTTATTTTGCTTGTTACGCCTTGTTGTCCTCTTCTGAGTTATTGAAATTTTGATAATCACTCTTTCTGCATAAATAACTTTCAAATCGATATTAGCCAGCCATATCCAAAAATAAATTACATAGGAAGAGGTGTTAGGGAACCTGTTTAACTGATGAGAATACCTGCGTATAATTAACCTCTCCAGTGTCAGAAGTCTAGCCTGGGATGAATATAATCAAGAGAGAGCAAGAATAACATTTTTAAAAATACTTAATCCGATTGGAATGTTTAAAAATCTGTATCACATTTTGGTGTTGTGGTTATATGGGTAGATAATATATGTTTTCTTCCGTTTCTCGGGTTTTCCTATTTTGTAATATCAATGGTGACTGGGGGAAAGAAAGTCTGAAAACAGGAGGAAAGGATAGATTAGTGTGGGAGGTGACGGTGGTGGTGGTGGTGGTATGAAGTGGAGGAGTACAAAAAAGAAGACAAACATCAACAGACCTACTATTTCTTTCGTGTCTGTTTGGTATAAAGATGGTTATAACTAAAAAAAACTATTCTGTCAGGTAAAGACAAGGATAGCTAAGCAGGAAGGCTCCCCCACCCCCACCCACCAAACCCTCCAGCCGGAACCGGTAGGAAATAGTGAGAAGGACCACCATGTAGCAAAGAAATGCTTTACTGTAATGGAAATTTCACAGGAAAGGGGAAGAAAGTTTTATTCAACACTGTCTGCCTGAAGAGTAAAGTAACATTAATTCAAAAATATTTGTCGATGTTGTCTTGCGGCTGCAACATCCAGGCTTTGAAAATGGAAAAACAAATGTAGACGCCACAGAAATTTGTTATTATAGGGTGAACATACCTACCTTTGGGTTAGATGACATACTTATACAAGCGGTTTTACACTTTATTACGGTGGAGGGGAATTTGTTCCATATATTTGTTGAAGAAGAAATAACATCATGTGACTGAAATCGTTAGCTGATAATGTTATGCTCAGTACCTCTAGTATAATTTTTGCGATCGACTGTGAAGTATTTATCAATGGCCATATTATCATGTCCTTTGAATGTTTTGAAGACTTTAAATATCCGCAGGAGGAGGAGACGGAGGAAGAAATGGTGGGGGGGGGTGGAGGTGATGGTGAGATGAAGTGGAGGAGGAGGAGCAGGAGGATGTGGACAGGGAATTAGGTGGAGGAATAAAGTGGAACTGTACATGAGAGAAATGGGTAGGAGAAGACCGAGAACGAGATAAAGGGGAGGAGGAGGAGGAGAAGGAGTGCATAACGGAAGGAGGAGGAGAGGGAGATCGAGAAGGGTGGATAAAATGGCTTAGTACATGAGGGAGGGCAGCTTGAAGTGGCGGGAGGGAGGAGTGATGAGTGCTGATAGAGAGGGTGGGGGGCGTTTTTGTCGCGGCCACCCTGGATCAACTCTGGGATTAGGTGAGAGAGAGAGAGAGAGAGAGAGAGAGAGAGAGAGAGAGAGAGATTGGTAAAATTAAAATGGCCACTGGCGAGAATGTGTGTGTGTGTGTGTGTGTGTGTGTGTGTGTGTGTGTGTGTGTGAGAGAGAGAGAGAGAGAGAGAGAGTGGTAAAATAAAAATGGCCACTGGAGAGAATGTGTGTGTGTGTGTGTGTGAGAGAGAGAGAGAGAGAGAGATGGCTTACCTAGGGATTATGGACAAGCTTAACCCCACCAATATGAAGTACAAAGCTCAACCCCAGAGTTCATCCTCGTACTCTCTCTCTCTCTCTCTCTCTCTCTCTCTTTGCTGTGCTATCCTTGTCTTTAACTCACAGAACATTGACTTACCCGATAGCAGACAGCCTCGAATCTGTACCTTCATTCTCTCTCCCTCCCCACCTTCTCTCCTTCCCTCCCTCCTTTCTCCCCTTCCCTCCCTTCCTCCCTCCATCTCTCCCTTCATTCATTCTCGTCCCTCCCTTAATTTCTACCCGCTTCTCCCGCCCCTCTTCTCCCCCTTCACAACACCATTCCCTCTCTTTCCTCCTATCCTTCTTCCCCTTCCTTCCCCTTCCTCCCTTCTCACTACCCACCTTTCCTCCCCCATCTCATTCCCTCTCGCCTTCTTACCCTCGTTCCCTTTCCTCCTCTATCCCTTCTCCCCCTTCTTTACTCTTCCCCCTCCCTCTCTCCCCTCCCTCTACCATCTCTCTCCTCCCTCCCTCTCTCCCCTCCCTCTACCATCTCTCTCCTCCCTCCTATCCTTCTTCCCCTCTCCTTTATCCTTCTTCCCCTCCCCTCTCTCTCCTCCCTCCCCAGCAAAGATAAAGAGACGACTGTTGTAAATAAAGAAGGGAAGGGGGAGAATGGAAAGGGGGGAGGGGGGATTATGGGATGCTTTGGAGAGGAGGGGGAGGATATGGAAGGGGGGGAGGCTAAGCGGCTGGGAAAATAATGTTGGATATTCTCTCTCTCTCTCTCTCTCTCTCTCTCTCTCTCTCTCTCTCTCTCTCTCACACACACACACACACACACACACACACACACACACACACACACACACACACACACACACACACACACACACACAGGTCTTCATAAGGCATTAGACAATAAAAATGACCAAGTTCAAGCTTTTCTGGGCCGTGCTGCTGCTGGTGTGTGTGTGTGTGTGTGTGTGTGTGTGTGTGTGTGTGTGTGAGAGAGAGAGAGAGAGAGAGAGAGAGAGAGAGAGTTTAGGTGAAGGAGGGCCATGATGGAAGACATTCATAGGATCAAAGCTCGGCAGGTTACCTCAATTTACCTGGGGACTATTTTTCCAGTTAATTCCTACCATTACCTAGCGATTTTATTGAGCTTAGGGTTTTTGAAGTACTGAGACTAGCTAAAGCCATGATAAACCCTTTCATTTTGAGAGGATGGAGAGCGAGAGACTGACGAGGAGAGTGTATGTGAGTGAGGTGGAGGAGGGGAGCAGAGGGATGGGGAGGCCAAGGATGAGGTGGAGGGATGGAATGGAGAGGTATATGAGAGAGGGTGTGTGTGAGCTGGGAGCAGAACAGTGAAATGGCGGGGGACAGGGCGACATGGAGGCGATTTGTCTGTGGCCACCCCTTGCGGGATGATGGAGTCAGGCAATAGATAGATAGATAGCTTATGAGAGACAATTCCTAACCTTGAATAAAATCGTCTGGTAGCAACAACAGCAAGCTAAAAAAGACGAAATATTAGGCGGTTCGTCTCCTTGTGCCTGCGCCTCACTCCTGTCTCAGTTTGGATGCGGTGGATAAATAAACCGAAAACCATCGTCATCATCATCATCATCACCACCACCACCACCACCACCACCACCACCACCACCACCACCACCACCACCGTCATCATCGTCATCATCATCATCATTATTATTATTGTTATGATGATGATGATGATGCACTCACCATCCTCTTATCTTGCCTCCTCCTTCCTGTTTTTCACTCTTCTCGCATCCTCTCACCCCCTCTCTCGCACCCCCTTACCCCCTCTCTCTCCTCTCTCTTTTTCTCTCTCCCCCAACTGACCACAGGAGTTAAAGGATCAACTGTTACCCTTATCCATACACCCCTTGCCCCCCTCCTCTCTCTCTCTCTCTCTCTCTCTCTCCTCTCTCTCTCTCTCTTTCTTTCTCTCTCTCTCTCTCTCTCTCTCTCTCATTTTTTTTTAAGCCACATTAATGGGTGCATGAATGTATGACCCATTTCTCTTGGTACTTTGATTTTTATTTATTTTTTTTTTTTTACGTTTTCTTGTTATGGATTCCGTCTGTCTCATAACAGTGAAAAATAAGAACTATGATAATGATGAAAAAGTCATTGTTTTTTTATGTGTCCCTCCCTATAGTGAAAAAAAAAAGAAAGAAAAAATGGATTATATTTCTCCTGCCTTTGTATTTTTATGTTTCTAGATCCACGCCACCCCTATTTATGAACACTGGGAGCAGGTTTAAGACAGTGATGAGGATTTGCCGTAATTTATGGATGCACTTTTGAGTTGTCGTGTGTGGTATATATGTTTCTAGACTTAAATGGTGATTGAATCGATCCGTAGGTGATAGCACGGTAGGATAATGTTGCTTTACGGTCGCGTGTTCTTGTCTCTAGAGCTTTTCCAACTCTGACCGTGGGAAATAAGACAAGGTTGGTGGAGGCGGTGATAAAAGGGTAAAGTTTTATTTATTTATTTATTTTTTTCACAAGCAGCCCCCACGTACCACAATATTACAAGTCTCCATGGCAGGAGGAAGAATCATCAGACTGAAGGTGTTAAGCACATCTAAGGGCAGTGCTGCTTATTATGTTGTTGACTCTGCGTTCTCAAAGGGCTTCACCATTTCACGCACGGCTGAACGTAATATGTACATCTTCACCGCTACGCACCTAATCCCGGAGTTCATCCAGAGGGGCCGCGACAAAAACGCCTCCAAACTCCTCCCTGGCCACTCATACCCACGGCAAATCGGTCATGAAATTAATCCCGTTCCAAGTACTATTATAAGGCTAAAATTTTCCGGAACTCTGACTGCCTGGTGGGTCGGGGGCAAGAAGGCGTGGAGCGGTCAGGTGGATTGACTATACGTATTTTCAGTGATCTACGATGCTTCTTAAATTGAAAGGGGGAGAGGTGTACCCTGCTAAAATTGCTTGGGGGACGTGTGTGTGTGTGTGTGTGGATAGGTGTTTTTTTATGGAACTTGTTTGGTGGCAGCAAGAATATAATGAAGAAAATTAGCACTGAAGCGGTTAATAAATGAATGAAAAATAATACACATTTTCAGAATTACATCTCGGCCAGTGATAGCAAGAACGAAGTGGAAAGCGTCGCAATGGAGGGGTTAATTTCTTCACTTTCTGACGTCTTAATTTTTACCTTCCATCCTATAGGCGATTTTAAGAAACTTTCAAGAAGGATTACTGGTTATGAAGGAGTAAATGAAAGCAATCAGATCCCTTAAGTTTAAGTAAGTTTGTCTTAAGGTAAATATAATTGTCGGGATCAGGCTGGAATTAAATAGAAAATAGGTCATTGAAGTGAAGGGGTTAATGAGCGAGGGGAAGGTGATAGTGTTTATTGTTATTATTATTATTATTATTATTATTATTATTATTTTGCGTGTCAGCCCTCTGAACCACGTGACATTGTTTTATTTTTACTATATCCAGACGATTTTATTCAGCTTACGAGGATTTTTGGAACTGGAGGGGTTAAATAAAGCCTTCATTAACCCCACCATTACAGGGACCCTTTCCTATTCATCTCTATATCTATTGCCAGACGCCTTAATCCCGTAAGAGATGGCCACAAACAAATCGCCTCCTTGTCGTCCTGTCCCTCACTATTTCACTGCCCTCCCCCCTGCTCACACCCCCCTCTCTCATACACCACTCCATTCCATCCCTCCATCTCATCCTCGGCCTCCCCCTCCCTTTCCCCTGCCCTCCTAAATGCAATAAAAGTGTGTGGTGAGGAGAATATGATAAGAATTACTACTTTGGCTGGGGAGATAAATATTGTTAACTTTTCTTTTTTTCCCCTTTATTGTGTATTCTTTTCTTATATTGACGGGTTAGTTGATTATTTATTTATGTATTTATTTATTTATTTATTTTATTCAGGGTACTACTATACGATTTTTGCATAGCGTAGGAGAGAGTTTCTGTTGTGAAGCAGTTAATAAAGCCTATATCTAAATCCTGAAGTTCGAGAAGTTTGTAAAGTTAACCTAGAGAGTGCAAGAAGGAAGTAAAATGTAGATCTTGAGACTGAGTGGGTTAATCACCTTTTTCCCCAAACCCCCCTAACGTGGCAGGGTGTATTGTCAGACTAGACTGTTTTATCTTCATTCTGGTGGGGCAGCGACGTGTGAAATTGGTCCTACGTTAAGTGGTTTGCCCTTTCTTATTGCTACTACATTAAGTGGCCTGCCTTTTCTTATTGCTACTACATTAAGTGGCCTGTCTTTTCTTATTTTTACTACATTAAGTGGTCTGCCTTTTCTTATTGCTACTACATTAAGTGGCCTGCTTTTTCTTATTGCTGCTACAAGTGGTCTGCATTTTCTTATTGCTACTACATTAAGTTGCCTCCCTTTTAGTGCTGTTACATTAAGTGGCCTGGCTTTTATTGCTACTACATTAAGTGATCTGCCTTTTCTTATTGCTACTACATTAAGTGGCCTTCCTTTTATTGCTACTACATTAAGTGACCTGCCTTTTATTGCTACTACATTAAGTGGCCTGCCTTTTATTGCTACTACATTAAGTGGCCTGCCTTTTAGTGCTATTACAGTAAGTGGCCTGCCTTTTACTGCTACTACATTAAGTGGCCTGCCTTTTAGTGCTATTACATTAAGTGGTCTGCCTTTTAGTGCTATTACATTAAGTGGCCTGCCTTTTAGTGCTATTACATTAAGTGGTCTGCCTTTTATTGCTACTACATTAAGTGGTCTGCCTTTTCTTATTGCTACTACATTAAGTGGCCTGCCTTTTCTTATTGCTACTACATTTTTGGCCTGCATTTTCTTATTGCCACTATGTTACCTCAAATGTAAATGGTATATATCTAGAAAAAATTTTGCGTCTTTCTCAGTCAAAATAATGTATGGTTGTTTTGCTGATTAATGTAGTGGCACCGACATAACTGCGGCTCCACTGCCAGGTTATGCCATTCTCTCTCTCTCTCTCTCTCTCTCTGTCTCTGTCTCTCTCTCTCTCTCTCTCTCTGTCTCTCTCTCTCTCTCTCTCTCTTTCTCTCTCTCTCTCTCATAGTTTTTGTTACCACCAGACGATTTAATCAATTTGGGAAATTTTTTGGTCGAACTGTGAGGTTAGATTCTGCTTTCACAGACCCAAGATCCCCCCTGAAGTTATTTTTGACGTTATTATAGTCGTATAGAGGGACCAGGAATAACAGAATGCGCCAGAGAGAGAGAGAGTGAGAGAGTATAACCTTGTGGAGCCACCCAGTTATGTCGGTGCCACTACGTTAATCAGTAAAACGACCATACCTTGTTTATATTGAGAAAGAGGCAACATTTTCCTAGATATATACCATTTACACTTGAGATAACATAAAAAAAAAAGTATGCATTATTATCCTTAGAATAAAAACAGTGTGCCATAATTCGTAGCCTGCCTTTCCTGTCTCCTGTCTTCTGCTGTCTTCTGTTGTCATCTGCTGTCTTCCTCTGCTGTCTTCTGTTGTCTTCTACTGTCTTCCTCTGGTGTCTTCCTCTGGTGTCTTCCTCTGCTGTCTTCTGCTGTCTTTCTCTGTCACTCAGAGTATTCCTGACATTTAGACGAATGGATTGTATTGTCGTCAGCTTAAAAGGGTCTCAGGAAACGCTACAGTGACAACCTTGGATTGTATGAAAGTGGGTTGATTGGAAGAAAAAAGAGGGAAACAGGGAACTAGTTGGAGTGAGAGACTGACTAGGAGAGTGTATGAGAACGGTGATTGGAAGGTGAATGAGATGGAGACCAAGAACAAGTCGGTGAATGAGAGACTGACTAGAAGAGTGTTTGAGAGAGAAGACTGGAGGGTGAATGAGATGGAGATTGAGAACAGTGTGGAGAATGAGAGACTGACTAGAAGAGTGTATGAGAGTGAGATGAGTGAACCGAGAACAGTGGATGAGGAGGGACTGACAAGAAAAAATGTTAGAAGGAGGAGAGGAAGACCGAGATTGAGATGTAGATAAGTAGTTAATAAGGGATATAGTCGGCCTGTTTTCATCTGACGGAACTGAGCCACTCCAACAACTGAAATAGTTAGTCGTGGTTGGATTAAATGCGGTGAGCCTTAATTATGAGGTAGACCTGAGTCTCCTTAATTACTAGTCAATTTAGACCTCCAGTTGGGCGTCACATAACCACCAACTGAGCTGCAAGGGGTTAGGGATCTTATTATGGTAGAACGGATCGGTTATCCTTACTGAGTAGGGATATTATATTTGGAGGCCCTTTTGTCCATGCCCCTGTTCACAAGATGCGGTGTCAAAGTTTAAATAGATTGGTAGATTAAACTTTCACCCCTTCAGCACGAGGTTGTCTCTTTTTTATTCTTTCTCCAGACAGTTTTATCAGCTTGGGGGAGACCTCTGAACGGGTGGACATACACTTCTCTATATACTTGAAGCCAGAACTAAATTAAATGACATTATGGAGGTAACAAGAGTATACTAAGTTATGGCAGTATTGAAAGGTTTAATATTCCGTTTTAAGGTAATTACGCAGTGTAGTTTGATATTAAAAAGACTGTAAATAGTAAAAATAGAGTTACCCGGTACTTCGTTTATAAAGGCTCCAGCTTTCCTGCATGCGCCAGCCTTAGTCACCTAATGGGGGCTGTCCACGCTGCTCGATCTCTGGCAGCCTCCTTGTTCAGTCCCTTATCTCTGAGGTCAAACTCTATGACCTCGTCCCAGGTCTTTTCCTCGGTCCGCCTCGCAACCCTACCCTCGACGATCATACTCCTCACTTTCCGCACCCAACTGTCATCCCCCATCCTCTCCACGTGCCCAGACCGGCGTGTAACTATGAAAAATAAATAGCTAAGGAAGAGGTGCTACAAAGCCTAGTATGCCAACACGAATGATATATGATGTCCACAGGTAATGTATAGAAAAATGTGTAGCCATCATCATCATCATCATCATTACTCCCGCCACCACCTCCGTCGTCATCATCATTATTACCACCACCACCATCAACAACATCAACAACAACAACAACAGAAACAACAACATTATCAGTCACCATCATCATCATCATCATCACCACCAGGACACAAAAACGATCATTCAGCTTTTTTCCAACAGGGGTCGAGTCCATAGGTCGGTTTTCACGATCATATCTCTTCGCTCCTCGGGGTGAAAGGGCGCATTCATGGTAACTTCCTGTGGTGTGCTGATTAGGGGGGTGGTGCTGTATTATTCTCTCTCTCTCTCTCTCTCTCTCTCTCTCTCTCTCTCTCACACACACACACACACACACACACACACACACACACACACACACACACACACACACACACACACTTGCATTTTCTTCTTGTTTATGAATCCTCTGTCTTTGTATGATCCAACCCTGTTTCCAATTGCATAAGTGCTGTTCAGTAGCAAATAGAACTAGGAGAAAGAAACTACCTCACGTCCCCCATAAAAACAATAATAATAATAATAATGGTGGTGGTGATGGTGGTGGTGGTAGTAGTAGTAGTAGTAGTAGTAGTAGCAGTAATAGTAATAGTAGTAGTAGCTGATGATAATAATAATAATAATAATGATAATGATGATAATTGATGATTATGATGATGACAGTGGCAGTAGGTAGCCTAGCTGTAATAACTGCAGCAGTAGTACCGGAAAGTAATAATAATAATAACAATAATAATGATAATGTACAAATCTCAAGGGACAACATTACAATCACGGGTTAATTTAAAGACAGGAGAACGGAATAAAAGCAGCATAGAATAAAGCTGACCTAATCTGACCTGGCCTGACCTGACGGAGCTAAGCCTGTATTTGGGTCACTCTCCATCCCCCCCACCCCCCAGGAGTGTGAGCCCGTGTAAACAGTGGGTGTAATTAGGTCGATGGTCACACAATGAAGGTTATTTACACGACCAGCGTATTGATTCATGGTGATGAGGCTGTTAGTGTGGAGGCGAAGGAGGGGAAGAAGGGAGGGGAAAGAGGGGAAGGTGATAGGGGAAAGAGGGGAAGATGGTAGGAGAAGGGAAAGAAGGGAGGGGAAAGAGGGGAAGATGATAGGGGAAAGAGGGGAAGATGGTAGGAGAAGGGGAAGAAGGGAGGGCAAGAAGGCAAGTAGGGGAAGAGGGAGGGGATAGAGGGGAAGGTGGTAGGGGAAGGGGTGGAAGGAGGGGAAGATGGTAGGGGAAGGGGTGGAGTGAGGGGAAGAAGGGAGCGGAAAGCGGGGAAGAAGGAAGGGAAGAAGGCAAGTAGGGAAAGTGGAGGGATAAGGGAAGGAAGAGGAGGAAACTTGGAGAGGCAAGGGTGGAAAGAAAGGAAACAAAGGGGGGAGGTGGAGGAAGAATGGAATGGAAAATGGAGAGGAAATGAGGAAGGAGAAAGAGAGGAAGGGGAAAGGAAGGGAGGTAAGAAGGAAAATCAAGGAAGAAGGGAGGGGTGAAAGGAAGGGAAGAAGGAGAGAAAGTGGAGGAAGGGATGGAAATAAAGGGAGGAGAAGGAAAGTGGATGTAGGGTAGGGAAAGGAAGGGAGGAAGGAGGGAGGGGGAAGAGAAGGTTAATGGAGGAGCAATAAGGAATGCGCAGGAAAGCCAACGGCAAAAGATGTGCTTATCTTTTCTGAACTGTTTATTGTGAAAAAGGACCTCCGCACAGAGCATAATGTAAAGCGAATTCGTGGTAACTTTCCTTAGAAAAAAAAATTAATAATATATTTATTGGAAGAATGATTTAGTATGCTTCACTGCAATGGCATCTCAAGTGATAGGAAAGAAAACAGATTTTGTAATATTTAACTGTGATTTTTTTTTTTTTTAACTAGGGATGAGAAACTAAATACGTATACAAGTTGTATGTACAGGTTATTGTTGTATCATAGTTTACATTGCTGCGAGCTGTTTGTTCCTGGTGTTTGCAGCCCTGTTTAAGATGGAATAATTTGCTTCATTTAACTGGAAGCATTGAGTACCCATCTTGGTTGCCTAAGCTTTTGTATAAGTCCAGCAACCCATCTGTCCTTCACTCCACTGGTACAACTCACTCCACTCATCTAAGCCAAGAGGCATATATCTAACAAATATTTCCTTCTACTCTCTCCACTGTATTTTTTTTATCATTTCTGCATGCACCTCATCAACACGTACTCCATCCCCTTCTTCAGTCTCTTCACAGCATTCGTCACTCTCGCTGTTGTCGTATCATCGTGCATTTAGGTTATAAGAACATTCGAACAGGATAACTGCAATGGACCTGTTTACTTTTAGAGGAACTTCCTGTTATTTCGGGTAAGGTGTAAACATAAGAATCGTATGCTTAATTATTAAATCGCTTTTTGGAATACTAGCTCACAGTTTTTTGATAAGTGTTTCTGAAGCACGTGACGAAAAAGGAACGTGTTTGACAGTCCGGTATCGTTACTGACTGCGCTCTGTAATTTGGGATGCAGGCTACCTATGACTAATGCCCACAGGCGTTCCATGAATAGCCATCAGGAATTAAGGGCTTTTATTCCACTTCGCAGGATTATTTTTAAGCATAGGGCGATGACAGTAATATGCTCAAGCGACAATTTGGGGACCTCACAAATGTAGGAAACGAAGTGAGACGAAAATATTAGCTACTGTGGAAAAATATACGCATTACTCCAAGCTGTCACGGAAGTTAGTGTACGGTTCTACTTTGTTCTTTGGATGTCGCAATTCCCGTTTCTTTAGAACCAAATAAGCATACAGACGGAATGAGAAAAATGGTGTAAGTGAAACGAAGCCCCCTCTATCCCTCTTCCTCCCCCTGTCCATTATTGCCCTCCAACCGAAACTGGCAGGAAAAATGTACAAGGAAGACCATGCACTTTGGGAAACTGACACGGAAACTGTAAGGAAGAACGAAATAGATCTACTCCGAGTTAAGACTATGCAGGATTTATTTTTCTTTTGTCTGACTCTGGGCATATTATTATAGAGCTTTGGTTCCCTAAGGCCCAACAGTCCTCCTTCGTGCAGCAGATGGCGTCACACACCTGTCCTTGTTTTGCGCTGTTAGTCCACCCACCGTCCATATTGAATCATGCCAAGGCTGTCTCACTCAGGACTGGTGTGATAGTATTAGTGAGGATGTCTTTATGAGGTGGTATTGGGTATTGTGGAACTCTCGTAAAAGCTATCATAACGAAAATCAAATCCACAGTCTGTTCCCCGTCCCAGCCCAGGAACGATTTCAGTATCCTTTCGGTCAGCAGTCCATTTCTCCACCACTTGGCCACCATTACCAGCATGCCAGAGTACAGAATATGGCCGCTTGAGTTAACATGAAATCTAGTGGGTAATTCTGCCTCTAAATCGGAAACAGCTCAATTAGTTTGGCGATAATGGTGGGTAGGATGGGACAATGGTGAGGCTGATGAGTAGGGTGGGGGAGGGTGGATGGGGTAGGAGAAGGGTGGGGGTAGATGGTGTTGGGAAAGAGGGAGGGGGAAAGAGCCAGCCAATATGGCGTGGTAATGGGCAGAGAGAGAGAGAGAGAGAGGAATTTAACCCTTTCAGTTCAGTGATGTCTTAATTTATTCTTCCTTCAGACAGACGATTTTATTGAGCTTAAGGAAAACCTCTCTTATTGGTTGAGCTAATACTGCCGTTACCTAACCCCTCCAAAATAAAAAGTTCTCCCTAAGTGGACTAAACCGTCTGCTAATACCAACACAATAATGAAAAATAAGTGCCCATACTGAAGGGGTTAAAAGAGAAGTAGACGGTTGTGGGATGAGAGAGGGTGATGTGGAGAGAAGAAGGATGGGAAGAGGGGAAGGATTTGTGATGGAGGGAGATGGTTGGTGAGATGGGAAAGGTGGTGGTGAGGTGGAGGGAGACTGGAAGGTGTGATGGAGAATAGAAGAGGGGAGTGGAGGAGGAAAAATGAGATTGGATAGGGAAATTGGTGAGAAGGGGGAGGGAGACTGAGGAGGGATGATGGAGAAGAGACGAGAGTGGTGGAGGAGGAGGAAGGGGGAGATGGGGTAGGTAGAACAGTGGACAGGAGGGGAAGGGAGAGGGGGTGGGTAGAATGATGGAGAGAAGGCATTGTAGTAGGGTGGAGAGTATTAGGAAGGGAACAAGTCTAGTGGGGAGGGGACGAGAGATTAACTAACGAAGGAGAAAAGGTAAGGATGATCAGAATAAAGAGCAAGAGAGTAATGGGAGGGGAAGAGGGAAGGGGAGGGGGAGGGTCGTAAAGCTAAAGAATATGTTGTGGTGATGGGAAGAGGAGAGGAGGGGGTGGGTGTTGAGTGGGGGAGAGGGAAGAGGAGGGGGCTGGTGTTGAGTGGGGGAGAGGGAAGAGGAGGGGGGGGTGTTGATAGGAAGGGGGATGAAGAAGGGGAGGGTGATGGGGCTACCGGTAAGTTTGTGATGGTTGGAAGAGGAGGGGAGGGGGTGGGTGTTGAGTGGGGGAGAGGGAAGAGGAGGGGGCGGATGTTGATAGGAGGAGGGATGAAGAAGGGAAGGAGGATGGGACTAATGAGTGTTGTTGTTGTGGAGGTGGTGGTGGTGGGGAGAGAAGGGGGGTAAGGATGGTGGGGTTTAGAGAGGGGGAAGGGAAGAGAGGAAGACTTAAGCCCATTCTGCGACAACAAACCACAGCTGACTCTCTTGTTACGTTATGGCAGTTTCATTTCTTACACACTTGCTTTGTCTACATGTCGCTAGTTGTGGTAATGTAATGACGTTTAATAGTGCTGATTAAGTTGTCGGTACGTTCCATCAGTCTCTCTCTCTCTCCTCTCCTCTCCTCTCTTCTCCTCTCCTCTCCTCTCCTCTCCTTCCTGAGTGACGCCTGGGAAGAGGGGCAAAAAGCAGTGTGATAAGCAGCCTCTACTTTGTGACTCCACGGGGGCAACTTGAGAGGGCGGGATGGACCTTTGGCAGCCTGGTCGTTCCCCGTATAGTCGTCCAGCGGCAAAAGGCGACATAGGATCCCCTGAAAGACGACTCCACCACCATTGAGGCAGGGGGCCATTGAAGGAGGCAGACTTGTATAGCTCCGGCCTCGTCACGCCTTCCAATAACAGGCTGGGGTCTCGTTTTTCAGGGGACTTTTACAGCCGTTTTCCGAGTCCCCTAGGAAGATTCTTAGCACTTTTTCTTAGCGATTTTTCCTGGCACTTTTTCCTAGCACCTTTTCTTAGCGATTTTTCTCAGCATTTTTTTTTTTTGCAATTTTTCTTAGCGATTTTTCTTGACAAGTTTCCTTAGCACTTTTTTCTTTGCGATTTTCATAACACATTTTCGTAGCGATTTTTCTTAGTACTTTTTCATAGCGATTTTTCTTAGCACTTTTTCCTTAGTGAATTTTCTTAGAATTTAGCATATTAACCTAAATTATTCTCCTTTATGTTGATTATATTCCGAACACCTTCATAGTTGTATTACTAATATCCATAGAGTTGAAAGAGAAATTGTGTAAAATGCAAAATAAGTCGCTTAGGAAAAGGCGTTGCGACGTTTTCAAAGCCACCTGGAATACGACCCTTAAAGATCCTAATTTTAAGTTGTTTTTAAGTATATTTCTGTGCATGTTTATCTTCGCTCTTACACAGTCAAGCTTGAGTGAAGTTTAGTGAAAAAATACGAAAAACACAAAACATTCCATATTCACTGCAGTAGAGTCTTGTTTATCGTAAATATTGGTTAAGAACTTTTATAAATGCCATCCCTATACTCTTCTCCCTCCCTCCTCCCTGTTTCCTTCTCTCCTCCCTCCCTCTCCCTCCCTCTGCACCTCCTCCCTCCCTCTCCCTCCCTCTGCACCTCCTCCCTCTCTCCCTCCATCTTCCTAAATGCCATCCCTAAACTCCTCTCCCCCCTCACTCCTCCCTCTCTCCATCTTCCTATCCCTCTCCCTGCCTCTCTCCCTCCATCTCCCTCTCTCTGCCCCTCTCCATCCCCCTGTCTCCCTCTCCCTCCCTCCCAGTTGTCCTTTCACCAGCATCTCCATTAGTCCGTGGGAAGCCATGATGTCACAATCTGCACCGCACTTTTTACTCCATTTTCATTTTCATTTTTTTTCTACGTGTTTTCTTTTGAGACGGTGGCCTGGTGGTAGGAGTCTCGGGATGGATGTGGCTAGGCGTCAACGTGCCAGGGTTCGATTCCCAAAGGTGCCTGGAGGATTTTCTGTCATGTAAACTTTGCCTTAATGATCCTGACTTCATCCCAGCGCCTTTTGGAACAGGGAGGTGGGGGTGATATGGGATTGACTGGTGCTGTTTACTTCTGGGGAGATTGGTGCTATTATCGTCTTTTATTCCTAATCTTTTCTGTTCGAGGTGATGAGTCTAACCAAAGAAAATCGCTTGCCGCTTGAAAGAATAAAGAGGTTAACTTTTTTTATGTTTGCTTACGTAGAGGTAGACCGAGAACCAAGTGGAATTGCAGGGTGGTAAAGCGGATGTGGAGTGTTGTGGGAGAAAGTGTGGATGAAGGTGGAAGAGGTAGACGGAAAACTAGGTGGCAGGATAAGGTGCTGGAGTGTATATGTGTGAAATGGTATGGTAAAAAGGGTAGGTAGAAGATGAGGTGGACTGAGAACCAAGTGGGAGGACGTTAAGTGGTGGATGGTGTATATGAGGAACGGTGGACTAGTGGAGGAGGGACAAGAGGAACAGGTAGCCTCAGACCCAGATGGAAGGGCAAGGTAGTGGAGTGTAGGTGGAATGTCTTTGGAGGAGGAGGAGTTGCTGTGTAGGCGCCGAGGTACCTTTCTGCTCCATCTGGGTGGGTCATCTCCTGCACTTAAAGTATTTGACGGTAGACGGTAGGGAGCTAGATAGACAGTCATTCAGATAGATGGATACAGATAGATAACTAGACAAATAGATTGATAGATGGATAGAGGAAGATAGATAAATAGACATTAATAGATTGATAGATGGATAGAGAAAGATAGATAAATAGATTGATAGATGGATAGAGATAGATAGATACACATACATAAATAGATTGATAGGTGGATAGAGACAGATAGATACATAAATAGATTGATAGATGGATAGAGACATAGATACATAGACAAATAGATTGATAGATGGATAGAGACAGATATAGACAAATAGATTAATAGATGGATAGAGGCAGATAGATACATAGACATAAATAGATTGATAGATGGATAGAGACAGATAGATACATAGACATAAAAAGACTGATAGATGGATAGAGGCAGATAGATACATAGACATAAATAGATTGATCCAGTGATAATTAATAATACAAGCCACTGAACCTAAGCTGGTGTCCTCATCCCCCATCAGCTAAATATTGCTAATGAGCGGTGGTTGTTGTTCAGCTGCGGTCTTCCTGGTTCAGCAGACCCGTCGACAGCAGGTAAAGCAACTTTCCGTATGGGATCGTGCCCTAGGTTCCCAACACCGTTGATGTGTCTGCGTCCAAGCGTGCTGATGTGGAATGGAGTTGTGTCATTAATTTTGGTCTCCAGTAAGAGGACGAGCATTTAGAGATATCAAGTTAGAAGGCGCTAGAATGTCGCTGTATATACACAAATTAACAGAAATCGTCAGATGAAGTGCAGAAATGACCTCGTTTTTTTTATTAATTTGTAATAAGTATCTAGAATATCACTCGATTCCCGACGCAGGCTTTACTATTTAGTGTTTGATAAAATGCAAGAGTCTTTAGATCTGGTGCCAAAAGTGCTAAACTGGCAACATTTTTCCATGGATGTAGTAGCGTTCTGACCCCAGTTCGCTACCTTTGCTGACAAGCCTGTGGACGCCGTGGCTAAGCAACTGGGCTACGTTTTCTTGTGGAACGAAGTCACCTTTGGTTGTACAACTTTACGCACACACTAAGCTGGTGGGAAAGGCAAAGCATATTGATTTTTAACGTTCTGGTTTCCACCTTCCTACCAAGAAAATGATGAAGAAAAAGGAGGAAATGTTGACTTTCAGCTTCACTTCCCCTTCACGTCCCCTCCCTAACTGGCCACACACTCGTCCCACCGGCATTCTGGTGCGCCTTTCTACAGCAGGTACCTCGTAAGTCCGGTCCCAGGGTGGAGTGTTGGGTCGGCTGGAGAGGCACTTGATGGTGAAGGAGTCGAGGGCTGGCCAGGGCGGGAGGTGGCATTGAGGCGGCCTGCAGGTGTTCCAGTCAGACACATCTTTTTTATGTACAACCAGGAGTTACCAGTCAAGATCGTGGTCAGGCAGGAGGTGTGCTTAGAAAATGAATAAGAGCGAATGTAATAATAATAATAATAATAATAATAACCGCCAGACCTTTCTTTTATGCATCACGGTCAGAGAGGAAGTGTGCTTAGAATATGAATAAGACTGAATGTAATAATAATAATAATAATAATAATAATAATAACCTCTAGATCTTTTCTTTCGTGCATCACCTGTCAAAATGATTCAGGAAGGAGGTGTACTTAGAAAATCAATAAAAGCGAATGTAATAATAATAATAATAGTAATAATAATAATAGTAATAATAATAATAAATGGCCGCCACACCTTTTCTAATACATAGGAAATAAATAGAAATGCAAATATGTTAATTGAAAAGTTAAAGGAATACCACTTACTTCCCAGTCGCCTTTTATGCAGTCCCTCGCCTCATCAATACTTCAAGGAGCAGTTACGAAATATCGGACGAGAATTGGAGAATATTTTTAGCTTATAGAGGCGTGTCAGCAGGAAATATTAATGATGTATGACGGGTAGTGGGGGAAAAAAGTGTAGGTAGTAACTGCTAGACGGCTGACAGGGAGTGAAGACATGTTGATATAGTTAATGTTTGTAATTTTATATGGAAACCTGAAGTACTTCTAAATTTGTTATATAGAAATTTATCTTGCTTAGTTGTACCTTCTCTCTCTCTCTCTCTCTCTCTCTCTCTCTCTCTCTCTCTCTCTGATGTAAGGAGTCTATCTTAACTCCAAAGTCTCTCACAGCCTCGCCACCACCCCCCTCCCCCCTCTTTCCCTTTCTCCTTCTCCCTCCCCCCTTACCTTTTCTCCATCTCTCCTTTCCTCCCCTCCCTCTTTTTCCTCCACCGCCCCTCTTAACTTCCCCACCACTCCTCCTTCCCCCATTCATCCTAATTGCATTCCATTATCCCCGCCTTCTATAAATATTTACTTTATTTTCCCCTATTAAAAAAAAATGCCTCTACGTAATTTTCACTGGTATGTACCCGTATTTATATTCAAAGATCTTTATTACTTTCTTTATCATGGAGGGAGAAGATTGGCGAGGATCCGTATTAATATTCGTAGATCTTTATTAATTTCTTTATCACGATTCCGAGGGCTTGAATGGAGAGGTGTCATGTTTTCTCCCGGGAACGCTGATGTTAGTTGTCCTCTCGTGTTTTCCTTTTTCCTGATTCTGCTCAAAATTCAGATCATTTATGACTGGGAAGTGTTAGGATGATGGTGGTGGTGGTAGTGGTGGTGTTGATGGTGGTGGTGGTGGTGGTGGTGGTGGTGATGGTGATGGTGGTGGTGGTGGTGGTGATGGTGGTGGTGGTGGTGGTGGTGATGATGATGATGGTGATGATGATGATGATGATGATGGTGATGATGGTGGTGGTGGTGGTGGTGGTGGTGATGATGATGATGATGATGATGATGATGATGAATAAGAAGGAAATAAACTTGTCATTTCACCACAAGAACATCATTTTATTTTATTGACGTTAAATTCAAATCAATTTCTTCAGCTTAGGGGAGACTTATCGAAATGTTCGTGTTAGATATAGCCTTACTGTAGATATGAGATAGGAATGAGTCTCCTTGGTTACTAGTCAAATCCAAATCCTTCAGTCAGACTACACTTGGCCATTAACGGCGCTGAAAGGGGTTAGGGATCTTTTTGTTAGGTTACAAGAAATACACAATAGCGAGAATACAAAAGCAGCTGTAACCCTAAGCTCGTCAAAACGTGAACTCTGTGGACTGCAGACTAAGGTTGCCCCCTTTCCACAGTCTACCATTCTCCTTTTGGGGGATGGGGAACGAACTGAGGGATGTTTGTATACCCAGGCAGCTCCACCTCCCTCTCATCTCGGTGCCACCACGTGAAGGCGACTAGCACCAGACATAGAGCGCAAGACATAATGGTCGTGACGGGAGTAAGAGCCTTCAGAAAGTTGCTTCTTTTGTAGGGTAAGAAAAAATTGCGGTCGGTTAAGTTTGGAGATGCCTGGGTACATCGCTCTTGAATGGACGGCTTGAGAATTGACCAGGAAGGAGAGGAGGAGACAGGAGAGGAGAAAGGGAAGGAGGAAGAAAGGGGGAAGATAAAAGGCAGGAGGAGGAAGAAAAGAGGAGAAAATAAAAAGCAGGAGGAGAAACGGGAGGAGGAAGAAGGTTAAGAGGAAGAAAAGAGGAAAATAACAGGCAGCAGCAGGAGGAAGAAGTGTGGAGGGAGGAGGTTGAAGAAAGGAGGAAGATGGTAGTGATGGAGGGAGGAGGAGAAAGTAAGGAGAGGAGGAGGAAGGAAAGGAAGGAGGGACAACAGGGAGGGAAAAGGGAGAAAGAAAGGGCAAAGAGGAGAAGAATGATGGGAGGGAGGGAAGAGGAGAGGGGAAAGAGAGAAAAGAATGAGAAAGAATGAAGAAGAGTCCTGGACAGAACAGGAATGTGTGTGTGTGTGTGTGTGTGTGTGTGTGTGTGTGTGTGTGTGTGTGTGTGTGTGTAGACTAAGTAAATAAAATCCTCAGAATTTAACCAGAATATGAAAACTAAATTCCACGGTGACAACGAAAGGTCTGTATATTTTTTAAAACCCTTTCCCTGCATAAGGTTTTCTTTGTGCTTCGTAAAATCGTCATAAATTAAATAGAAAAAAAACACGTAAGTCTGACCATCGCAGAAAAGTTAACACCTTGGCTGACAGGGATTTCTCAGAGCTGGGTAAAAAAATTGTTTGGCGTTAAGCAGAGTACGGAAGGGTGATAGTATTGATGATTGTTAGAGGAGGAGGGGTGTGCAGGTAGCGGGTTGTAAATGGCAGTGTGTAGATTGATGTTACGTTGCGGCGAAGAGAGAGAGAGAGAGAGAGAGAGAGAGAGAGAGAGAGAAAAGGGGGGTGGGAATTAGAGAGAGGGAGGGGAAAGGAGTTCGTGAGAGACGGGGGGTAGGGGTTAGAGAGGGAGGGGGTGGTTAAGGAGCTAGAGAGAGAGTAATGTTTAATCTTGGTCCAAATTTGGTCTCACATATTTCTTATTTAAGCCGAGAGACCTGACTTTTTTTTTTTTTTTTTTTCAACAAGGAAATTTTACTTTATATTTGGTTGTGTGTTTTGTCACTGATATCATCCACGTGAAAAAGAAATGTTATATACTGTAAATTAATCTTTCTGGGCATGGTTGTGCGTCATTTGAGATTCGACATTGTCCCAGCAAACTGAGAATCTAAGCTTTTATTTCCATTTGCAAGTTTATTATTATTATTATTATTAGTAGTAGTAGTAGTAGTAGTAGTAGTAGCAGTAGTAGTAGTATCAGTTATTCTGATAATAATAATAATAATAATAATATTATTATTATTATTATTATTATTATTTTGTTGTTGGTGGTGGTCGTAATACTCTCCATCTTTATTTAATTAAAGTTCATATTTTCCCAGCAATCGTCACCTCGGCTTAATTTTTCTTCCCCTCCCTCTTCCTTGTCTTCTTCCTCACCACCCATCACTAAAACCGTCTTGGGCCAGTAAAAAAAAAAAAAAATCAATAATCTCCAACGTAAATCTGATGCTGACAAAAGAGGCACATTTTTTGAGGCTCAAGGTTAGTTCCCACGAGTCTTGGAGGAGGAGGAGGAGGGGCAGGAGGAGGAGGAAGAAGAAGAAGAGAAGGGGGAAAGGTAGAAAAGAGGAAGAGCGGAAAAACAGAGGAGCTTTGAAGAACGAAGAAGAAGACATAGCAAGGAAGAAGAAGTATAGAGGAAGATGAAGAAGACATAGAAAGGAAGAAGAGGAAGAGGAAGAAGTAGAGAAGAAGAACAAGACGTAGAAAGGAAGAAGAAGAGGTAGAAGTAGAAGAGGAGGAGGAAGAAGAAGACCAAGAAGAAGACGAAGAAGAAAGTCCTCTCAAGTCCCAAGACATCCAGGCAGCGGGTTCTTTCATCTTAGCTTCTTGTTGGCTTTAAGACGTTCCTCTCATGGGTAACCCGATGCATTGAGGCAGGGCGGCGTGGAGTGGCGGTAGATATTAGGGGATCTGGGAGTGGTGAGGTACTGGAGGAGGAGGAAGGAGAGAAAGAAGAGCAGAAGAAATGAAGAAAAGATAAGAAGAGAAATAGAGAAATAGGGGCGGTGTGCAGTGATGGTGGGTATTAGAGTGGGTATTAGGGGTGGTGGGTATTAGGGCGTGCAGTGGACCTGGGTGTTAGGGTGGTGGGTATTAGGGGTAGTGGGTATTAGGGTGGTGGGTATTAGGGCGTGCAGTGGTGGTGGGTATTAGGGCGTGCAGTGGTGGTGGGTATTAGGGCGTGCAGTGCTGGTGGGGGTATTAGGGCGTGCAGTGCTGGTGGGGGTATTAGGGCGTGCAGTGCTGGTGGGTATTAGGGCGTGCAGTGCTGGTGGGTATTAGGGCGTGCAGTGGTGGTGGGTATTAGGACGTGCAGTGGTGGTAGTTATTAGGACGTGCAGTGGTGGTGGGTATTTGGGCGTGCAGTGGTGGTGGGTATCAGGGCGTGCAGTGGTGGTGGGTATTAGGACGTGCAGTGGTGGTGGGTATTAGGACGTGCAGTGGTGGTGGGTATTAGGACGTGCAGTGGTGGTGGGTATTAGGACGTGCAGTGGTGGTGGGTATTAGGACGTGCAGTGGTGGTGGGTATTAGGGGTTCTGGGAATGGTGGGGCACTGGGGGAGGAAGAAGAAAGAGAAGGAAGAGCAGCAGGGACTAAGAAAAGAAAAGAAGAAGAAGAAGGAATGAAGAAAAAGAACGAGAGAGAAGGAAGGAAGAAAAGAGAATAGAAAGAATAGGACAAGCAAGGAAAAAGGAAAGGTGCCAAGGAAAGGGAAGCTGTAATAGAAGAAGAAAGACGAAGAAGAGGAGGAAAGGAAGAAAGAAAGAAGAAAGATAAAAAGTACCCCTCAGTCCTGATAAAGCCTGATACCGCTGTCTTTTCACAATGTCTTTAAGAGGCGCCTCCCATGGGTAACCTGATGCATGGAGGCAGGACGGCGTGGAGTGGTCGCTGACAGAGGGGTTACTGAGTACTGTGGGGAGATGGAAGAGGAAGAGGAGGTTGAAGGAAGACGATGGAGAAGGAATTAGAAGGGGAAGAGCAGAAAGATGAGGAAAATTTAAAGACTGAACAAGGAAAAGGACGAAAGAGAGAGAAAGAGAGAGAGAGAGAGAGAGAGAGAGAGAGAGAGAAAAGATGGAGGAGACATGAAAAGAGCCTGAATAATTAAAAAGCTCCTCCTCCTCCTCCTCCTCCTCCTCCCAGTAGTCCGACACCAGGATCTTTTATATTTGCTTCAAGAGGCTCCCCCTGTAGGATGTAGGAGTATTGGTGTAGGAAGAAGAGACAGAAGAGGACTAAGAGGAGGAAAGATGCAAGAGGAGGAAAAGGAGAAATATTAAAAATGTGGGTATATACTGATCCACCAGACACCAAAAAAACAACGATTCAAGTAAAGGCGTGTGTTCTTTAGTATTCGGACGAGTAGGATTCGTACGTGCCCTTTAGCCTGTCATACATATACAAGAGAAAACGGATCTTAGCCAATAAGGGGATACTGTACCAGACGCAGGCTTTGGGAATTGTCATGCATTTTCTCGTGAAATTTGCCCGTCTAGTATGTTTTATTCTTGCTACCATCAGACGATTATATTCAGCTTAGGATAGACCCCTTATAGTGGAGAGGCATAGAAAGGCTATGTGTAACTTCATTTCGGCAAGTCTCCCTATTCCAGATTGCATATTTTGAAGGTGCCAGAACTATAATAATTACTTCACCTGAGTTTAGGTTACAGAAGCGGGGGGAGAGAGAGAGAGAGAGAGAGAACTAGCTAATTGGGGTGAAACTGAAGGAGTGATAGACCAAGACAGGTGTAGTATAGGAGCAGGATTAGAGAGTATAGGAGTGAGGGTGTGTGAAAGTGGAGTGGTTGGAAGGAGGAGAGGTGGACCGAGAGTAAGGTGGATAGGACAAAGCAGAAGAGCAAGGCTGTGAGGTGGTAAGATGAAGGAGAGGTAGACCAAGGACGGGGTAGAGGACCAGGGTTAGAGAGTTAGGGCTGAGGGTGTATGAAAGTGGAGTGGTTGGAAGGAGGAGAGGTAAACCAAGAACAAAGAAAAGGGACGGGATTAGCGAGTATACAGGTGTGAGGTGGCCGATAATAGGAGAGGTAAACCTGGAACTAGTTAGGGAGGATAAAATTGTAAACTTAATGAACGAGGGAGTGTGAGACCTGCACGACAAGAAGTTGACCAAGAAAAAGACAAGGGGATAAGAATGACGAGTTTTATAGCGAGGACTGGACAAGGAAGCCTCGGATCTGGGTCCTGTATTGACAAGAACCTGTAAACCTAGACAGGAACTATTGCCCTTGTGGATGTTAGAGGTTTGGGTGAATACTGTGAAAGAGCAGAGGGTGTAAAGGTGTTGAGGGAAGTAAGGAGAGAATGATTTGATGGTATTATGTGGATGGTATGTTGTAAAAACTGGTATGAATGAGCAGTGGCAGGAATATACGAGAGAATGTAGTGTTTTCTATGCCTCTTTACAATGTGGAGAAGATAGGGATGTGTAAGGGGGTGGATGTGGGAAATACGGAGAGAAATAAATAACGATTAGGATGTGTAGCGGGAAGGATGTGGAAAATACGGAGTGATTTTTATATTTTGCTATCCATAAGGAGAAGTAAGTGAATATTTATCGTCCTCAGCCTTAGTGAATACGGCAATATATATCAAGTTTGAGAATATGACCACAAAGAAGTCTGGAGCTACATTATAAACAACTGTAATGGCTATGGGAAGAAGGTGGGGGTTGAAAGGGCAGGGAGAACAATGTGTGGTGTTTTGCGGTTCATTGGAGAGGCAGGTGGAGAGATGGAGAGAGAGGGACGGAGGAGGGGAGGAAGAAAGAGGGAGAGAGGGGGAGGGAGGAGAAGAGCCTGCCTGGGAACTCGTCCATACAAAGAGCAAGCTGGGAATAAATGAGAGTTGAAGTGCGAGCAACAATGGCGTCTCCTAATAACTCGAGTCCAGGCGGCTTTGTGTGCAGGCCGGAGTGTTGCCTGTCCCTCCACTTGTCCTGCCATGCCACATCCTGTCCTGGCATGGGTGCAGTGTTTAGCTTCTACCCTGTTCTGCCCTGCCATATCCTACCCTACCCTATCCTGTCCTGTCTGTATCAATCCCTGTACTATCCTGTCTTTCCCTGTCCTATCTTTGTTGCACTCTTCCCTACCTTGTCCTGCCCTGTCCTGTCCTACCCCACCCTACCTATGCTCCATATCTACTGCCAATAAACCTTCCTCGTACAATAAAGCAACATTTAGATACCTGGAGAAAACATCATATAAAAAAACCCGTTGCCAGACACCCAGTCCCAGAATGCATCAAGGGTGACCACGACAAAGATCAATAATGGCAAGGAAAAAAAAAAACCTATACTGCAAAAGGCGAACTCTAAGTAGGAAAAAATCGTCTGTCAGTAGCGATAAATAAGTCCTCGAAGTGGAAGTGTAAGGTGAAATAATTTTGTTAGGCCCCCCTGAATACGAGAGGCCCCATTACAAAAATAAAAAAAGATAATCTTGTAGCAGCCAGAGTAAAATAATCATCGTCGTACTGAAAGGGTGTATCCTCGCTACATTGGCGCTATTCACAGGTAAAGCTCATTATCGTCCCCTTATTTATTGCCTTCAGGTTTAATAATACTTCTTCGGTCAGTTATTCACACGGACTTCCTCGATAACGCTATTTATTCCTGCTTGCATTTCGGCCTTTTTATTTCATTTATATGTAACTTTCTCTTTTATCATCTTACTTAATTTCCTACCTGTCTGTCTGTCTTTTTTTATCTATCGTGCGTTACTCTGCCTTTATCTGTGTTCATATATACTTATCTATTGATCTTGTCTGTCATTTTATCTAACAATCTCTGGCTGTCTTTCTTTGTTTTTATCTGTCTACCTGTTTGTCTTTGTTTATTTGTCTGTCTGTGTCTCTGTCTGTAATTATGCCTGTCCGTATCTGCCTTCCTGTCTCTATAGCTATCAGTCTGTCTTACCTGTTACCTGACTCTGCATCTTGTGAGGAATTGCACTATACATAGAGGAACTCAAGCTTCGTGTCCCACCTCAGTAACGACCCGTCTCCTCTCTCTCTCTCTCTCTCTCTCTCTCTCTCTCTCTCTCACACACACACACACACACACACACACACACACACACACACACACACACACACACACACACACACACACAAAACCTTAAAACGTTTCACTGTCTCCCACTCCCCTCCAAACCTTTGTCCAACTCAACCAGGCCATGAATTGAGAACGGTTGAAAATAGTTACATATATAAGAGCCACTTCGGGTCGAGTACCTAAATGAGAGAAAGAAAGAAAGAGAGAGAGAGAGAGCTGTTCTATTTGCATACCAGCGCTCTCGTCGACTCTGAAGGGGCTTTGGGGGGCACACTTGATAGGACTTAGTGATTTTAAAAGCCCGATATGGATTTTGTGTTTAGCGTATAGTGGGTTGGAAGTGAGGGTGTTGGATGCTTTGTTGACAAGGAGTATCAAAATCATGGACCTTGTGGGAAGCATTAACGGTTTGAGCTCATTACGCAGGCACAAAAGGGGAATAGGAGAGAGAGAGAGAGAGAGAGAGAGAGAGGGTTGGAGTTAGAGAGAGCGAGAAGAGGTGTAGGAGTTAGAGAGAGAGGGGGGGTATTTGAGAGAGAGGGTGGGGGGTGTAGAAGAAGGGAGAGAGCGAGAGAGAGAGGGGTATAGGAGGAAGGGAGAAAGAGGGGGTAGGGGTATAGGAGAGAGAGAGGGGGGGTAGGAGTTAGATGGAGAGGGAGAGTTTCTGTTTAAAATTAAATGGTATATTGATTTTAAGTCACCGGCCACTGAACTAAACCCAACACAACCTCTTTTAATTATACAGTAGTGTGAGGTTCCTTAATTAAAATAGTACTTCTTTCTTTGCCTACCTATTGGCTAAATGCTTCAACCTCTTCACTATACATTTTTCTTTTTCATTAATCTCGCCACCTGTACAATATTATCATGAGAGAGACATACATTTTAGTAAAGAGATTAGAAGTAGATTCCATTTTTCTCTGTAGTGTGTGTGTGTGTGTGTGTGTGTGTGTGTGTGTGTGTGTGTGTGTATGTATGTGTTCGTAATTTGCAGTCACGGGGATAGCAACTCCACGACGATGATTTATGCCTTTTTTTCTCTTTTTTTTATTCTCTCACTTTGGCTAGGAGAACTTTTCTAACTTAAGGGGTTAGGTATAGCCTCTCTCTCTCTCTCTCTAACAAGGAGAGTTAGAACTTAGAAGGGCGTCACCATACCGAAAAAATAGATTAGCCGAAAATGGAGAGAATTACTAGGATTTTTTAGTATTAATTTTGTATGTATATATGTATTGGTCATATCTGTTAATTCACCAGCTGGGGAATGAGGTATTTATTGGCAAAGGTGTGTGTATATTCTATGATTGTGACTGTAAAATTGGTTGACGAAGATGCAGCAGGCTAGCGACACATACTGTACAGTAGGTCAGAGTGGTAAAAGTTTGGGAAGGCCTTTGTTGCGGGGAGTGAAACAGGTCGATGATGATGATGATGATGATGACGATGATGATGGTGGTGGTGGTGGTGGTGGTGGTGATGATGATGATGATTGTGGTGGTGATGATGATGATGATGATTGTGGTGGTGGTGATGATGATGATGTTAATGATGGTGGTTGTGGTGGTGGTGGTAATGATGATGATAATGATGAAGATGATGATAATGATCTTAATCTTAGTGTTATTTTAGTCCGATATCTCTAACCTGACCTCAAACTGCCGTCTCTCCGTCTTGAATGCCGAGATGTAGCAATTAATTAACACTATATTATAATGTTGGTCACGAAGAAGTGCTGTGGCTGGGAAGTAGAGCTGCTGTATTTTCTTTTCTACCATTGAGTTACTGGAAAAAAGCAAAAGGTCGAAAATCCTGGCCAAGTTAAGGTGGAAGGAGTATAATAGTAGTGATATTATTATTATTACAGGTATTTTCTCGTAGTCCAGAAAACTATTTACTGCGTTGGACGTCTGGTGGCCTAGTGGGGTCAGGCGCTCCAGCCAGTTGTGTCCCATGAGGATTTGCATCAGATGGAGGGTTGGGATTTATTACATACAAAATGCCACTCAACAGCGAGCGGCTGGTCATTCTAGCCTTAAATGTCTGGACTTAGTCGGCTACCATTGGGCCCCATTTGCTCCTGATTCCATGCGCTAAATGACTGTATTATAGACAGATATACTTATTATTTCGTATAATCACTGACTTTTGCCTTGTCTTTTTAGATTAATCTCTCTCTCCCCTTGCAGATCAAACGAACACCTTCATTTGTTACCACATGAGTCGTAATACCCACCGTCTGCATTGAAATAAGGTAAGGGATATTTTGCTTCGGTTTGGTATGAACGGGGATGATGGAGGTATCCCGCACATCTTAGCTAGTATCAGTGAATGTCCAGGTTTCTCGCCAGAAGTTTAAATTGACCGGCATTGCTCTATAATTTGTCTTGTTATTCTCTATTTATTTAATTACTTTCATGCCCCATTATAGTTTCCCTTACCATATACAAAATGTTATGTAACCTTTTACTCTCTCACTCACATTTTCTCCGTATATATCTATCCATGTATCTATGTATGTATCTATCTATCTGTCTGTCTATCTGTCTATTTATCTAGAGAGAGAGAGAGAGAATTTGCTTCAGCGGGGAAACGCCATGATAATGAAGTGCAGTGAGATGTTTATAACCACTCAGGCCAGCACTGAAATTACTTCCATATGTATAAGGACGTATTGAGACCTGAGAACACGCACAAAACACCTTCCAAATAAATCTACCTGTGAATCAAGTGAAGTGTGTTATAATGCCCATACAATACCCATTAACTCCACCTGCTAGAGTCACATAATGGGCTGTGTGTAATAACCGGAAGGCCCTTGGTATTCTCTAAACCCATTTTCCCGTAAGGCAGGGAATCCAATGTGCTGGTTTTATTACTATTGTGTGTGTGTGTGTGTGTGTGTGCATTATTTTTTTATATTCTGTGCTCTTCTTCCATCCCATTCTCCCCCCCTTCTCTCTCTCTCTCTCTCTCTCTCTCTCTCTCTCTCTCTCTCTCTCACAGGACAGGTTGACGACTAAGACAAGAGAGAGAGAGGTGGTTGGGGGGGGGGAGTCCATTCATACCCACTCGAGTGAAGGATGCAGGTGGAGGTGAGGGGGGGGGGAGAGGGAAAGGAAGAGGAGGAGGAGAAGAAAGGAGGGAGGGAAAATCAGTGTGGAGGAGGATAGGGGGGGAAGGGGGAGGGAAGAGCAGTAGATGGAGGGAATTCGGGGTAAGATGTAGAAAATGTTACCCTCATCGCCACCTCATACAATTAGATATCATAGGAGGCTGCCAGAGATCGAGCAGCGTGGAGAGCAGCCATTAGGTGACCAAGGCCCACGTTTGGAAGCATGTTGGAGCCTTTATAAACTATACGAACGATACAACGAGTCAAAACAGTGAGTCGGGGGAAAGGGGAATAATATAGCCAAAAGAATATATACGGTAAAGTACAGATAATAGAATGATTAAAACAGAAGGAGAGAACTTGCATGTTGGGTTAAACTGTATCGATTTTACTCTAATGTGGTCCGGATTTTCGTCCATTTGCGGAATATTTCACGTAGCTTAGTCACAAAAAGATATGCTATGGCTGTGCATCCTTTTCATTTTCACGTAGCTCAGTGGCAAAAAAAAAAAAAAAAACACTGTACATGCTTTCCATTTTCACGTAGCTCAGTGGCAGAAAAAGACAATGCTATGGCACTACATCCTTTCGATTTTCACGTAGCTCAGTGGCAGAAAAAGACAATGCTATGGCACTACATCCTTACCATTTTCACGTAGCTCAGTGGCAGAAAAAGATCTACATCCTTTCCATTTTCACGTAGCTCAGTGGCAGAAAAAGACAATGCAATGGCTCTACATCCTTTCCATTTTCACGTAGTTCAGTGGCAGAAAAAGACAATACTATGACTGCATCGTTTCCAGAGCACTTCTTCGTGACAAGCACCATATTCGGGCGTTAATTTATTGCTGCAACTCAGTATTCAAGATGGAAGGACTTCAATTTTAGGCCAAGTTAGAGTAAACAGGGTATAGTTAGCTACAGATCTAACTTAATGTATTAGAAAAGAGGATGATTCTTATCCATCACCCCCTCCTTTATAATTGGCGACAGAAAGAGAGAGAGAGAGAGAGAGAGAGAGAGAGAGAGAGAGAGAGAGAGAGAGAGAGAGAGAGACCATAATTTAAATCAGGGTACATAAAAGGAAGCAATATGGCCAACTAGTCTGACCAGAAAGAGAGAGAGAGAACACCATAATTTCAATCAGACTACATAAAACGTAGCACTATGATTATCTCAATAATCTGACCTGTAGATTTTGAAGGAGATAACCACAGAATACAACGTGGTTAATGTTTTTTTTTTTTTTTTTTTTTTTTTAAATAATTATTCCTGTGTATCAGCTTGGAAGAAATTAGTATATATTATGGTCCTGTTTTATCGAAATAGTTGTATGATCAAATTTCCGGATATATATCAATTTTCTTCCCCACTTTCAGTTGTGCGAGTGATAAACTAATTTCTTTACATATTTCCAATGCATCATTTACTCCTTTACTTCACCCCGTTATTTCTGGTCATTATCATTTATTCACTTGGTTGTTTTTTTCCCCTAATAAAGAAAAAAAAAAACGGGATAGGCAAAGTGATGCAGAAGGAAGGGATGGAAAGGTAGGGAGAGAGGTAAGCAGGGTAGAGGAGTGGCAGGTTGGTGGAAGGAAAGGGTAGGAGAGAAGAGGAAGAGGTATGGCAGTGGCAGGAGAGGCAAGGAGGAAGGAAGGACGGAAGAGAAAGGAGTAGGATGAGGCAGGTAGGGGAGGGAGAGGTAAGTAGGATGGAGGACTGAGAGGATGGGGAGGGAGGGATGATAGGAAGAGAAGAGAAATGAAAGAAGGATAGAAAGGGAGGCAGGAAGGATGGAAGGAAGGAGGGAAAAATGTAGGGAGAGGGAAAGGTAATAAAGTTAGAATATTGAGGCCCATATGTACGTTAGTTCCTTCTTACAAGTTTGTTTTTGTATCTGGTAGGTTAATATCTTCCATTATGATTTGTATGCAGTCTTTATCGATATGAAAATGATAAGAAAACAGGAAAACCGCGTGGATTGAGAGGGGGACGTGTGGGGGGGGGGGGCGTACACCACCTCCCCTATATCTGGCAACCAATGAGTCCCTGTAATAAAAGAATTGTTATTTAGGAAACTGTAAGGAATAGGATCTTATATAATGGTATCATAGACTCATTTTACTGAAAAGAAGAGATTTGATGGTAAATTATAAGGGATTTGATAATGAGTCAGCCTTAACTCAAACATATGGTAATTCCGCTAAGAATCAGCCCCCCCCCACACACACACACACTTTCCAGGGTGGTGGATCCTGCCCTGGAGAGAATAAATAAGGTGTAATACGCAAACAAAATCGCTAAGGAAGAAGCTCTGGAATCTCATTTTAATCCGACAAGAATATGAACCTGAGGAGTAGGGAGGGAGATGGAAAGGAAAGGGAGGATGGGGAGGGAGAGAAGGGAGAGGAGAGAAAGGTTGATATCTGAAAGGCAGGGGAAAGAATAGGTGGATAGAAGGATATGACGCAGAAGAGAGGAGGCAGGGAGAGTGAGAGAGAGAGAGAGAGAAAGGGGAGGGGGAGGAGAAGTGGTATGGAGGAGGAAGGAAGAGGTAGGGTACATGTGTGAAGGGAAAGGAGAATGAAGGAAGGAAGAGAGGTTGGGAAGGAAATGAAGAAAACGTATAAAGGAAGAGAGAAGGGAAGCCAGGGAGGAAGAAAGGAAGAGATGGAGACAGTTGGGAAAAACAAAGGAAGGAAACAGGAAGGGAGGGGAAGCGTTAGGCAGGACAGGATTGAGGGAAGGCGATCGGAACTGAAAGAGGATAAGGAGAGAAGGGAAAAGAGGTGTGAAGTAGGGATGCGGAGAAAGGAAGAGAGAAACATAGAGGAAGAAAGGGGAAAGTGAGACAGAGCGAAAGAAGGAGTAGGAAAGGAGAGGGAGAAATAAAGATAGGAGTTGGAGAAGCAGGGATACGAAAAGCCGAGGGGAATTTTGGGTAAGATGGGGCAAGGAGAAGAATTGAGGATGGTGACACATTAATCCCTTCTTAATTTATTCCAGCCAACGACAGACGGTATTGTTTAGCTGAGATGGAGTCGTAGGTCACAGTTACCCTCTCCTAATCGGGACAGCTTTACTGACGCTAGAAGGTTTTAGTCATGCGAAACCTGATTCTAGCAAACAGAGAGTATAAACATTGTCATTCTAACCGTTTCCCACTAACAGGATAGGATGTGTAGGGTCCAGAGCTAGAAAAAGGGAAGAGCAAAAGTAGAAGCATGAACTATCGGCTTCAGACAACAAACAAGAGCCTTTCGTAATATGTGGTTCATTTGATTAAGTCGCTCTATCATCACCTGTGGGAGAGAGTGTCGCCACGATACAGTCCCGAAGAGAAAAACTCGTATGAACCTCGCCGTGAGATTCTCTGTTGTACGCTAATCTCAAGTTTTGCAATCACTCTGTTTGATTCAGATCCTTGTACTGGGAGATATAAGGTGCAAGTTAATCCTTTGACATATAAAGGATTAAATTGCACGTCTTGCTGCTTTTCCACACCAACTAATGAAGTAGTGACTTGGGCGCGTATTTAAAGTTTTCGCAATTTGCCAGTTTCCAGAGTGTTGTATTATTATTGCGATGAGGATTTAAATTGCTGCATTTTGAACGCCTTTTCGTATTATTATTATTGCGATGAGGATTTAAATTGCTACATTCTGAACGCCTTTTCCAGTTACACAGATTTAATGATCATACTCATGTAAATAAAGAAGTTTGTTTTTATAGTCTTGACCTTTCTTTAGTCAGTGTGACCTTGGAGTTGACCTGAGCATGCCCACCACTGCTACGAAGGCACCCCGTCAGCTGGGGAGGATTCATTTGACTCCTCAGTCGATAAAAATCGGTTCATAATTTCGGCCTGCAGAGCACGAACGGACGAACGGAGACCTTTCATTCTGGCTCAGCCGCCCAAGACTCTTCGGTAATAATTCCGTTGACTACTAAATAACTCCTTGGCTATGGCGACGCTGATACCAGACATTATACTCAGGACAGTAGAATGCCTTGGTAGCAAAGGAATTAATGAAAGCTGTATAACCCATTTCGGAAAAGCTGACGTAAACTAAAATGAAAAAAAAAAAAAAATCTCGTCACCATATCCATGGTAGGGAAGGGTTATGAAGACTATATTTAACCCTTCCATTTCGAAAAGAGTGATCTAAGCTGAAAAAAATCGTCTCGTATTGTATCGAAGGAGCTGAGTGGGGGGATGCAACCCTTACCATGTGCATCTCCCACGATTGTGTAAAGTTTATATCACCCAGATGCGATTGTTGTTTGGAGTAGTTGCACAAGATTTTACAGAATAAGACCGGAAAAAAGACTGCTGCCCATTTCACAACTGTCCTCGCTGTGTTTGTGTGTGCTGGGGACCCTGGGATACCTTAGTCTTAGGTATTCACACAAACTTCTCCAAGCTGGGAAAAATAGCCAGGGTGCCATTATTCCGAGGCAGGTCCCACACACAAGTGCCTTCGCCTTTTTCGGAATTCCTGAGGCTAATGAGTGCCGAGGGAGAGGGCCCTTGCCAAATTACTCCTGAATGCTGAGTGCTGAATGAGAGGGGGTGGTGAGTGTGTTGAGGGAGGGCGAGTGCTGAGTGAGAGGAGGGGTGAGAGATTGTGTTGAGTGAGGGTGGGGTGGTGTAGTGTGGTGTGGTAATGGCTTAAGACCTATTTTGTGAGTGCCTCTTGTGTTCCGGCGTTGCCACAACACTTGCCTGCCAAACGCACACGCCCTCAGGTGTATCACGCTCACGCACTACTTAGCATTAGCAAGCTACGTGTTAGATTGATATTTTTCGGCAGGTGAATGAAATGGTCACGAAAACAGATAGCTCAAGTAGGGCCACTGTTCAGACCTTAGAGCTTGGGGGATGAATTATCTGTTTTACTCAAGCTAACACCAAACGACTTTTCTCGCCACTGGTAAACCTCTTGAAATGGGAGGGTGAACGGGTTAATCAATATAGACTGTATCCTCTGACTCCACCCAGAAATAAAATCCCTAGTGCAATACACCTCAAAAACTTTACCCCTTCATTCAAAGCGACCTGTCCCAAACTGAGAAAAAAAAGACTGCAATACCTAGAGTGGAAAAAATACGTCTCAGGATTATTGGGGCTTCATTCATACATACACACGTACATACATATCTGTCTATCTATCTGTCTACCTACCCGTCTCTGTCTATCTATCTGTCTGTCTATATAGAATTGTCGTTATGAAAAAAATATCTACTCCAGCCGGCAATATAAGTACCAGTAAGTTGCTCAGCGGTAAGAACGGCAGCCCCGGTGAGCAGAAAAGGAATGAAAAAAAAAAATCAGTTCAGCATTTGAGACGCGGTGAAGTGTGGGGGCGAGGAGGGGAGGGGGGTGAGGGGAGAAAAGGGGTGAGAGTAGGGGGTGGAGGGGTGGTAATAGAGCGTCACAAAGCCATGCATACCACTTGCTTATCCGTGCCAGCGCGTCTCAAAGCCACTGCAAGTTCACTCTGATCGTCATTTGAAGTTAATGTTCGCCTTTTAGCTGGAGGTCTTTATGGTGGGGGACGCCTGGGGAGCTATTGTTCAGGGTTCTCAGGCCGTGGGGGGCAGAAGGGGAGAGATGGAGGATAAGGGAGGTGGTGGGAAGGTGGGGAGAAAGGAGGGAAGTGGGGTAGAGAGGAAAGAAGGGAAGTACAGGTGAGAGAGAGTGGGGAAGTTGGAAGAAAGAGAGGGGAGTTGAAGGTAATGGAACGTAGGGAAGGTTGGGGAGATGGGAGGGACCTGAAGGAGAGGGCAGGAGAGAGAGAGAGAAGGGAGAGGAAAATGAGGCAGGTAAGGGCAGATACCTTGAGGCGCGTAGAGACAGTACTCATCCTCGTAGCTTAAGCCTTTGAGCCTGTGATGAGTTATTTACCCACATTTCGGAGTACTGGGGAACTCCATCGTCCAGATTACCACAGTTACCCCCATTTAGCGTTAGTCTTGGTACTCATTTTACGTACCTACCCACGGAGGGCGGATGAACACCTGAGTTGAGTGGATTGGAACCTTGGCGCCAACGGTTCGCCAGCACTAACAACTCATTTAACACACTGACCAGGTTTCCCAGGTTTTAGTGTGTGTGTGTGTGTGTGTGTGTGTGTGTGTGTGTGTGTGTGTGTGTGTGTGTGTGTGTGTGTGTGTGTGTGTGTGTGTGTGTGTGAAGCTTTACAAACTCTCCAAAAATTAAGTTATGTATAAGGCTGTTTGTATATGCATTTGTCTTCACTTATACAGCTACCAGACACTTCACACTTGTATTGGAGTGAATATTATAGACACAGTACGAAAAACAAAACGATCTTTGGTACAATTCAACTGTTGAGGAGTCTTCTGTAGCCTGTAAATTGGTTAAAATCATAAATACAACCCATTTTTAAAAGTCTCTGTATTTGACCTGCTTTTGCTCTGAATATATAGTAAAAATTCACAGCATTATCTTTAGAGTATCCCAAATTATATATGCAACTGGTTAGACCTGTTAAGTATAGCCAGGATTCCGGGGGCTTGAAAGACGTGTTAGTGAGTGTTTGGCCCATTTCGTTGGACCTGCTGTTGATTTTTCTCTATCTCTGGTGCTTTTTCTTGTTTTCTGAGGAATGTGGTGCCGGAAAGTGCGACTCTGGTAGAAATGAAGAAATACTGTGATAAAAATCGAAAAATGGAAATATATCAGGTTTTGATGAGGTATATGCAGAGGTGATCAAGATTGGTGGAAAGATTGGAATGAAATGTTTTCTAGAAAGCTTGTATGAGTGGGATTATATCAGCAGAGTGGAAGAAGGCTGTGATTGTGCCCTGGTACAGAAATAAAGGTGATCGGATTGAGTGCAAAAAATATCATGGCATAGGTCTGCTGAGTGTAATAGGATTAGGTGTATGGAAGAATTTTCATAAAGTAAGGAGTATATCAAAAGGCCTGGAGAGTGACAAACCGGGAAGCTTTCGGAGTGATAGGGATTGTGTAAAGCAAATATTCGCGATGGGACAGTGGAGAAAGCCTGTGAAAAGGAATGTAAGGTATCCATGCATTTATGGACGTAGAGAATAGCACAAGGTAAATAGAGGGAGGTTGTGGAAAGTTTTGTGCATATATGGTGAGTATGGAAAGTTGCTCAATGTAGTTAGGACTTTTTTTGATGATAGTGAAGCTTGTGTCAGAGTGGGTGGTTGTCGGAGTGAGTAATTTAACGTCAGTGTTAGAACAGAACAAGTATCTGTGGTGTCCCCATAGCTGTTCAATATTCACATGGATATAGTTATGAGAGAGATTTAAACTCGAGTGACGGAGAATGGATGATGATAGTAATGATTGGTGAAGGGTGGAATATTTCAATTTTGTTGTATGCAAATGTTGTGCTGCTGGCTAATAGTGAATAGGAATTTGCAGACCGACATAGGATTTTGTTGGTGTCTGTGAGTGTCCTGCCGTGAAAGTAAATGCAGAAAAGAGTAAAGTGACGATTATTTATATAGATGACTCCTAATGTGGTGTTCTGGTAAAAGGATAGAGACGAAGTGTTGAGAGAGTTTAAATACTTGGCTGCAGTGATGAAAAAGAGATGTAAATGTGCAAATGAAGTGGAAAGTGAAGCGGCGCAGGGAAGGATAATGGCTGGTGCTTTGAAGGCCTTGATATAAAACAGAAGTCTGAGTGTAGCAGCTACAAGAGGATTACATGAAGGATTATTAGTCTATCTATCTATCTATTGCCAGACGCCTCAATCCCGTTTGGGGTGGCCACAAACAAATCGCCTCCACGTCGCCCTGTCCCCCGCCATTTCACTGCCCTGCTCCCAACTCACACCCCCCCTCTCTCATATACCTCTCCACCCCATCCCTCCATCTCATCCTCGGCCTCCCCCTCCCTCTTCGCCCCTCCACCTCACTCACATACACTCTCTTCGTCAGTCTCTCACCCTCCATCCTCTCCATTAGGGCCCACGTTAATATATGGGTGTGTGACTCTGGTGTGGCATGAATACGGAAGGTCACGAATTATAGCAGCGGGACTATTGAGAAATGTGTGTGGAGTGCGGAGGTTGGATAATGTAAGGTATAAGAAATAACGTGTTTCGTGAAACATGGAGTAAGGAAGTTCGTGGACACCATAGTTGAACAGTGTATGCCTGGAAGGTATGATCATATAGACAGAATGGGTATACGGTGGTAAAAAGGGTACACGTGAGTGAGTTTGAAGGTTGGAGAGGGTGGTAGCCAAGAAGGTGGATAGATGTGGTAACTGAGTGTGTGACTGAGGTATGGAAGCTGACGAGGTTAGGGAACTGACTTGAGATCGAACTGGTTCGATGAATTTTTTATGCATGATTTCATAGCAAGGGTTTGGTATCACATAGTTAACTTGACAGTTGTTGGACTGACCGTATTTGATACCTAACTAGAAAGCATTCAGAGAGCGCATACCTCCACCAATGCCATATCCATTAAGAAAGATCCGGATCCGGATCCGTGGAGATATTGTCTGGAATACGTAGGATCCGGATCCGCCCCCAAATTTAATCAATTGTTCCATGACCCATGTCCCACTCTTCCACAAAATTTTATTAAAATTCATCGAGAACTTCTGGAGAGGTTATACATAGGAACCTGATCCGGATCCGCCCCAAAATTTGATCACTTTCTTGGACCATGTCCCACACTTCCACCAAATTTCATTGAAATTCATTGAGAACTTTTGTGGAGATATCATCTGGACAAACAGACTGACAGACAGACATAGGTGAATACATAACATCCTCCAACTTCGTTGGCGGAGGTAATTATGCAGCTGCATGCGGAGGTGTGTACTTGATAATGTAGAGCCAGGATTTTGGGGGCCAGAATGGTGAATGAATGTAGGTGTGGCCCATATCATCGGACAGGCTTTTAATTAGTTGTCCCATTGTAATATTCTGTACTTTTCCTTGCATTCTGAACCGTACCTCACTCCACCTGCAGACAGGAAAAAGAGGCGCGATGATGATGATGATGATATTTTCTAAGTCCTACTTTACCCCATCCTTAGGTGGTAAAAAGAGGATAGGATGATTATAATGATGATGATGATTATTATGATGATGATGAGGCTACCAGACTTTCATTAGGCGTAGGAGAGCACACTGATAATGAGAAGATGATAGGACTTGATTCCGAAAAAAAAAAAATAAATAAAATAATCGTGGTTTAAATAAAGGCGTCAGAAAATAGCAAGATCCATCCTAAAGTGCGGAACGTGTGTGACTCGAGTAGCTTGTGATGAAGGTGATGTTAAAATACACTTTCCACTGCAGCTTTACCTGTTGCTTTGGTTAAGGTGATTATTGTTTGGCTATTTGTCTTCTGCAGATTTCAGATAAACACCTAGTGACGTGATCCGCGTCAAAACTCAGCAGCGCGCGCATTGCATAAGGCGCCAGCGGTATCAGACGTGAAATAAGTCACATATAATCTGTAATAAAATCGTTATTTTTAAGCCAGTTTTCATTATTTAAGTGGAAGATCCTCCTCTTTTTTTTTTTTTATAAGGATACCCAGTCAGATTAGTACACTATTAAAAAAAATATAACCCGTCAGCGCAGTTGCATTTGTAATGATTGTAATTTAGCAGTTTTATAAAAAAAAAAAATGGTGAATTATGAGGTAGTCTATTTCAATCAATCAGTCAGTCAATCATATCCTGTGGCACCCCACGGGATGCATAGGGCCTCGATGAACTCTCTCCACCAATATTTGTCTCTTGCCATATCCTTCAGGTCCCACCAACACTCCTCTCCTGTTTCTCTTTTCATTGCCCTCAACCAGGTTTCCCGCGGCCGGTCTATTTCACATGGCCATATTAAATTTCCATGAGGATTTCAAAAAGACAGGCCAAAAATCATCTGAGGAGTAATAGGAGTATATTCACAAAAGAGGGACGTGTCTCTCGCCTTAAATGTCTGGAAAAATTATAGTAGCTTTTGATGCGCCGCTAAAGGATTCGATAATATAAAGTTAAATATTTAGATACAGTATATTTTTTTAACACTGACCGAAATGGCGGGGTTTTCTCTGACCTTTCACCGGCAAAATTCTACTACTAGGAATTTTACTTATAATAACATCAGATTATTTTATTCAGTTGTGAGAAAGCCTTGCAGTCACAGGAGAGGAAGTAAGAAAGGAAAGGTGTGGACCACGCCTCAAATATTTACGATGATATTTAAAGTATGTGAAGGTGATAGAATACGCCTTTCCTTCCCGCATCGTTCCAGCTACACTCTGTAATATGGAATGCAGGCTAATTACTTCACCAAGCTAATCACATCCACCAAGTACAGGCTTTCCATAAATGATCTTCAAATACTGTGGGCTTGCATAAACCCTCACGCTCTCTGTTGTAATACTTAACCCCATGATTCTTCCAGCTAAAAATAATAGTAGTAGTAGTAGTAGTAATCCATCCATCATCCAATCCTATCTTGTCCCCTGAGGAGCGTAAGAGCCCGGGGGCTAGGCAAGTTTGTCCTGACATTTAAGATGTGAGTGAATAATAATAATAATAATAATAATAATAATAATAATAATTATAATAATAGTAGTAGTAGTAGCAGTAGTAGTAGTAGTAGTAGTAGTAGCAGTAGTAGTTGTAGTAGTAGTAGTAGTAGTAGCAGCAGCAGCAGTAGTAGTAGTAGTAGTAGTAGTAGTAGTAGTAGTAGTACTATAGTCGCGGCGCACGACTCTGAGGTTGCATTATCGTACCCTGGCAACCTACCATTCAGAAGTGCTTCCGATATCGTATCATATTATACACGGATCATATTATTATGCACGAATATATTATACACGAATATTATTATACACGAACATATTATACACGAATCACATGCGACTCATACACAAAATCAGACGCACTTTTGAATGGTAGGTTGCCAGGGCACGATAATGACAACCTCAGAGTCGCGCGCCACGACTATAGTAGTAGTAGTAGTAAGAAAAATCGGTAGCAGGAAGAAAATACTATAAAATTACTTGACTATGATAGGGTTAATGTTACCATTATTAAAACTCAGGCTTCTGTAACTCCCTATCAGCTGAATAAAATCGTCTGGCGTTAGCGGGAATGGACTACTAGAGTTCCTCCGAATATGAGGGGGTTAGTGGTATCAGTTTTAGTATCAGGCTTCTATTAATCAGGCTCAGGTAAAGGAAATCGTCTAGAGTGAGTCGGGGAATGTAGTGCTAGAGTTGTTCCCGCCGTGAGAGGGTTGACAGTGACTGAATTAACACCTCCATACTCCTGTGATAAGTCTAAAGAAAGAAAGAAAAGATCTAGGGGTTAGCTGGAATTAATAGAGGAGCTGTCCCGATCATGAGGAGGTTAATGGTGACGTGTATTAGCCTGGGTTAATAGATCCTTCTGTGTATGAGGAATATGTTAGAACCCCAGTGATGCGATGCTGTGTGTGTGTGTGTGTGTGTGTGTGTGTGTGTGTGTGTGTGTGTGTGTGTGTGTGTGTGTAGTCAGTTTAATACGTAGGGTGGTGTGTGTGTGTGTAGTCAGTTTAATACGCAGGGTGGTGTGTGTGTGTGTGAGGAATTTGTTCGAACCCCAGTGATGCGATGCTGTGTGTGTGTGTGTGTGTGTGTGTGTGTGTGTATATGTGTGTGTAGTCAGTTTAATACGCAGGGTGGTGTGTGTGTGTGTGTGTGTGTGTGTGTGTGTGTGTGTGTAGTCAGTTTACTACGCTGGGTGGTAATCATAGTATAACAGATGCCCGCCTGATGGACTAAAGGTTTACTTCAGCTTAAATTCTGTGAGACAGGCTGATTTTTTTTTTTCTTTTTTCCACAACTAACCGCCCACTTTACAACTAAATTATGAGCATTTTTCAGTCTTTAATTTTCATTTTTCCATTCACAGTCAGGGGTATCAATTCTAATATTCCATCATTTTTGCGTTCCACTTAGAGCATGTCTGTCACTTTCCCCCTTCGCGTACCATATCAAGAAGGATTATGTATGGGCAGAGAAACATACCACGCCTCTCTCAGTTTAGGAACGCGAGCGACAGGAGATCAGCGAGAACTATGGAAAGGATGAACTGGCGTCTCTTGCCGCACAGTACCGTTTCCTCTCTCAGTTTCAGGTTTCACAGTAGTTTCATGCGTCCTTGTTGATATGCATCGTTATCATATTATTGGATGGATTTAGATTGGGAAGTTGGCATGCAGACAAATAGGGACACGTGAAATCCATCATGCTGGTCTGTTTTGGTGCGGTTCTCTTTTGTGACTTTGCGTAAAACTGCCATTCTCTCTCTCTCTCTCTCTCTCTCTCTCTCTCTCTCTCTCTGTATTTCTGAGCTGTGATATGAGTTTTAACACTATAGATTAGAATATGGTGCTGGTCATCATAAATAGTGTTAGGGAAAGGATGTAGAGCCGTAGTATTGTCTTATTCAGCCATTGAGCTATGGAAAATCAACTAAAAATGACGAAAAACTCCTCCAGGATAAGATGGACGAAATGTAACCATATCGGGTGAGGAAGCCGCCTAATATCTCTTCCTTAGCGACTTATTTTTGGATAAGGGTGGTTAATGGTTAATATCCTTCTGTACGCTATTCATGCAGAGCACGGCGATATAGGAAGGATTTATGTAGCTCAGAATAGGATAATAAGGTGTAACAAGCAAAATGAATCTCTTAGGAAAAGGTGCTAGGGACGAGAATACTGGCTGTAGTGTGTATGGCTATGTAGCAAATGAATATTAAACCGTACTTTTAGCATTATTTTCATGTTATCGTCTTTCCCCATCTCTTATTAAACACTGGCTTAAATCTACAGTATACTTTGAGCATTATCTAAACTGTTTGTCAAAATTACAGTCATTTTCCTCAAACAGCCGTCCACTTCACAATTCACTATATCATTATTTTTTGTACAATTCACTAGATCACTAATTTTTAACATACGGTAATTCACTATATCACTGATTTTTAACACACGGTAATTCACTATATCACTAATTTTTAACACACGGTAATTCACTATATCACTAATTTTTTACCCAATTCACTATATCACTATTTTTTTAACATAATTCACTATATCATTAATTTTTTACATAATTCACTATATCACTATTTTTTTTACACAATTCACTATATCACTAATTTTTTACACAATTCACTATATCACTAATTTTTTACACAATTCACTATATCACTAATTTTTTACACAATTCACTATATCACTAATTTTTTACATAATTCACTATATCACTAATTTTTTACATAATTCACTATATCACTAATTTTTTACACAATTCACCATATCACTAATTTTTTACACAATTCACCATATCACTAATTTTTTACACAATCCACTGTATCATTAGTTTTTTTTTTACACAATTCTCTGCATAATTAATTTCTTACAACTCACTATACCATTATTTTTTTTACACATTTCACTATATCATTATTTTTTTTTCTTTACGCTTTTTCTTCATCCCGTACCAAACACAGAATTGCATTAGTCAAGGATGTTAACCAGTTTCTAGGTTAAGATGGTCTCTTGCAGTTTAATGCCGCCTAAAAGCGTTTATTTTTTAATTTATGTATTTATTTATTTATTTTATACTTTAATATTCAGTCTAGTTTGCTTGTGAACTGTGTGATGGCCATAAGAATGAAGATCAAAGGATAGATTAGAAATAGATATACAGCTTAAACTCATGAAGCTTTGTGAATAACACGCCTGAATTCCGCGCTGGCCAGACTTCCTAAGATGTTACCTAAACTGTATTTGTAACGATGGTTTGATTTGATTCCCTCCCTGCACACACCTTTGTATAGTATTATGTTTGGTGTTAATATTGCCATCATTATGAAAAACGATACAGTTAAGGAATCTTACATGATTTTATGTTTGGGTGTGTGCCTCATGATTAGAAACCTGATAACAGATAAACGTAGTTGTGTATGTTTGATTGCAAGCCAGTAGAGGCTGGTAATCTATTAAAAAAAAAAAAAAAAAAAAAAACTCCCAGTACTTTCACAGCGATGGCCAAACTTAGATATTTTATAGTGAACAGAGAAAGGACACTTTTATTTATCTAAGGGAAACTCGAGGCAGCCTAAGGGGTAGTCTCTAGAGAAACTGTGAGCTAAACTGAATGCATCGTCTTCTATACCGAGACTGAAATGACATAGGGGTCATTCTCACTACACTGCAGTAAATATTAGTTAATAAGCTCATGAACATGTAAGACCACTCTGCCTTCCTGCATAAAATGAGACGCTGGCATAATTCATAATGATGTGGTACGCTCAGAGCTACCTTCAGTCCGCCTAAGTCATGGAACAAACTACAGTATTAACATTACGGGCAGCGAACCGTTCCTTGTGCCTCAGCTTCTTTGGCCAGGCGTCGGAGGGGCTTAAGGGTGAAACCAGAGCGTGCAAATATATATATATGCAAAGCGGAGTGGGATTAGAAGAGGGGTATGGGAGATTAGGACCCCCGCCTCCACCAATGGACAGGACCCGCCATCTGCCCTTTGCCCTTTTGGTTCATGGCTTTGTGAATGGAAGCGGCGTTGTCAATATACCTTTTGTCTTGGGGCCGCGGGGGGTGGTGGGTGAGGGGGGGGGGCTGTGTGTTGTGTGGCCTCTTATCCTACCCCCCATACCCCCCACTTCCCCCCCTCCAATTCTACCTCTACCTCCCCTACCCCCTCTCGTGTCTCCTTTTCCTTCCCCTTCCTTCACTTCTCGTCTTTTCTTCCTTTCATTCCCAACTTTCCTTTTCGGCCTCTTGCTAATTCTATCGTACCCTCATTTCCATTTCCCTTTTTCCCCCTTCTTATCTCTTTACCCCTTCCTCATCCCTAGCTTATCTCTCCTCCCCTTTCTTATCTCCCTTTCCTTACTCCTCCCTCTATTTCGCCTCGTCTCTCTTCCATTTTTCTATGTTTTTCCATCTTCTTTCTCTTCTCCTCACTTGTTACACCCTTCCTCCCTTTCCCACCCTCCCCCTTCTCTTTCCCTTTTCTTCCCCTCCCTTTACCTGTCGTCCATTCCTTCCTCCTATATCCCCTTTTCTCTCCCCTTTCTGACTAATTTCCTCCCCCCTTCCTTTCCCCCCCCCTCTTCTTTCCTCCTCCTCCCCTTCTCTACATCTTTTCTTCAGTATTCCTTTCTCTTCTCTTCTTTCCCCTCCCTTCCGTCCTTGTTCCTCTTCTTTCCTCCCTTCATTACCTCATTTCTGCTTCTTACTCCTCCATTCTTCTTCCCTTTCCTTCCCCTTCCCCTCTTACACCCTCCCCCACCTCTCTCCTCCCCCCTTCCCCTTCTTTCTCCCTTCCTGTTACTCTGCTCTTCCTTCCCCTCCCCACTACCCTTTCTCCCCTTTCCTGCTCTGCTGTTCCTTCCCAGCTCCTTCTCTCCCCTGCTCTCCCCAATTCCCTCCCCTCCCATCCCTGGTCTCATCTCCTTTCCATCCTCTATTCTCACTTCTTCCCCTCCCCCTCCTTTTTCTCCCCCTTTCCTCTTCCTTTCCTCCTCTCCCCCTCCGAATCTCGGAGCTGTGTGTGTGTGTGTGTGTGTGTGTGTGTGTGTGTGTGTGTGTGTGTGTGTGTGTGTGTGTGTGTGTGTGTGTGTGTGTGTGTTAAAATGATCTGTGTGTACTTGCGATTTTGCGAATGTATGTGGTAATCCGAAGTCTGGTGATCTAGTGGTTTAAGGTCTTCCTATTGGCCCCAAAAGGGTTTAAGTCCGAGGATAGTTGGAATTTATTTTTCTCATATCGCCACTCAGGGGCGAGGAACCTGTCACTCACCTTAAATATTTAGACCAAGTAGTATAGCTGTAAGCCCCTATGCTCTTGGTAGGGCAATAAAGGACTGAATGAGGAATAAGTGGATGGATAGATGATGTTAGTCGGACCGTGTGTGTGTGTGTGTGTGTGTACTTCTGATATGTATTCGTTATTTTGTTATGTTACTTCGCGTGTGTACGGATGTGTGTGGGGGGGTTAGGGGTGTGTGGATGTGTGTGTGGGGGGTTAGGGGGGTGTGGATGTGTGTGTGGGGGGGTTAGGGGGGTGTGGATGTGTGTGTGGGGGGGTTAGGGGGGTGTGGATGTGTGTGTGGGGGGGGGAGGTGAGAATGGTGTGGGTGTGTGTGGGGAGGGAGTAAGGGGTGTGTGGGTAGGGGGAGGATCACGTACATTAGACTCAGTGTGTAAATCTCCCATAAGTTGGAAATGGAATAAATGTACAAACACGTTATCGTACGGTATTGAGGGGATACAAATGTTCTCGGTTAATAGTTTCATTAATCCCTTCTGCCCGGGAACGTTATTTTTATCGTCTTTCCAACACCAGACGATTTTATTAATCTCAGGAAACGTTTCTCCTAGCGGGAAGGTGGGAAACAGTCTCCAAGAACGGATTTAGCATGATTACATAAATTCTGAGTTAATGTCTTGCGTTTCCTGGCTGTTATATAAAGCGTAGGAAGGATCTTTTGCGCCTGACATCCTGCCTTTCCCCGCCTTCTCCACCTCATGTCTTTCGCCCACCTCCCAATTCCTCACCCCACCTTATAACTCCCCCCCTGTCATCCCATCCCACCCCACCCTCCATCCTACCCGGTACCCCCCCCCCCTCATACTCCCAGCACATCAGATTTGAGCGCTGACTGTCACCCATCTTTTAATACCTCGCACCCTACCCTCCCTTTCCCTCTACCCCCACACCCTCCCCCAACCCTCCCTCCCTCCCAACCCCTACTTTCCCCCTACCCGCACCACATCAAAATAGAATGCTGTCTAACTGCCAAATAATACCCCCACCTCTACCTTATCTACCTTATCCCTTGCCCCCACCCTCCCTCTCCACCCTCTCTCCTTCCCATCCCCCTTCCCTAGTACCCCCAACCCTCCCCTTACCTCAGAGTAGACTGCTGACTGCCACCCACTTAATTTATCCCCATCCTACCCTAGCACATCAAAATACAGTGCTGAGTTCTGACTATCTGCCCCCTATCTACCCGTAATACCCCTCCCCAACCCCCAACCTGCCCCCTATCTACCCGTAATACCCCTCCCAACTCCCTACCTGCCCCCATCTACCCGTGATACCCCTCCCAATCCCCTACCTGCCCCCATCTACCTCTAGTACCCCTCCCCTAACCCCAACCTGCCCCCCATCTACCTGTAGTACCCCTCTCCAACCCCCTACCTGCCCCCATCTACCTGTAATACCCCTCCCCGACCCCCTACCTGCCCCCCATCTTCCTGTAATACCCCTCCCCAACCCCCTACCTGCCCCCATCTACCTGTAATACCCCTCCCCGACCCCCTACCTGCCGTCCATCTTCCTGTAATACCCCTCCCCAACCCCCTACCCTCCAAGTACCCCCAACACACCAAACAAGGATGCTGAGTGACTGCCACCCATCGTATAATACCCACCCCTGCTCTTCACCTGGCCCGTTGGAGTGGCGTGCAGGTGTGTCCGTGAGGGTGGTTAAACGCTCATAACACACCACACCGTATCAGCGTGAGCCCTACCTGACGCGGCGGGACATGACGCGAGCGTAAGCCGTATTCTCCTTGTCCTAGCACCCTTAGCTTTTCAGTATGGGTTTGTGCTTGACGATAGGAAAGTGGGATGTGCAGAATTAATCGCTGGGGAAGGCATGTTACGACATCACCAAAGCCAGCGACATACAACCCAATGATCCCTTGCTGTATGGACGTTTATCCCTGAACGCCTCTCAGTCAGGGGGTCCGTCCTGTGCTAAATGTAATGGTCTGGCATGAACAGGCATAGACTACATAAACGTTCTCAGTCTGGAAACGTTTAGCAGACAGATTATAATACGTTCTCAGTCTGTAAACGTTTAGCAAACAGATTATAATACGTTCTCAGTATGGAAACGTTTAGCAGACATTCTGTAGACGTTCTTAGTATGGAAACGTTTAGCAGAAAGATTACATAGACGTTCTCAGTATGGAAACGTTTTACTAAGTTGAAATAAATATGTCGAGAGCAAAACTAAATGAAAACAGATGTCGTGGGCTGAACGGATTAATCTCCCCACCTCGTAATGGAAATCCAATAAATGAGGTTTGATTTAATGGTGCGGTTGTCCTCAATAAATCCCCTCCCCCCCTATATGAAGGCCCGGCTTCTGGATATCTTTATGGTGGGGTTAATCGCTTTATTTGGCGGGTTTCTGTGACGTTGGCGCCATTGAGGGTAGACAGAGAGCGGGCTTTTGATTGCAGCGGGTGATTGACAGGCGCGCACACTGGGTTACGGACGTGTGAACATTGGCTTAGTACCGCAGGGTTGAGCACGCTGCCCCTGCCATACCCTGCCGTACCCTGTCATACTCTGCCTTGTCATACCCTGCCAGACTCTGTCATACGATTTTGCCTTATCATACCCTGCCATACCCCACTATATTTTGTCATACCCAGTCATACTCCCTCATACCCTGACATATTTTGCCTTGTCATACCCTGCCACACTCTGTCATACTATTTGGCTGTGTCGTACCCTGCCATACCCTGTCATACTTTACACTGTCATATCCTGCCATACCCTGTTATATTTCACCTTGTCATTCCCAGTCATACTCCTTCATACCCTGTCGTATTTTGCTTTGTCATACTTTGCCATACTCTGTCGTGCCTCCCTTCGTTCGCCCCGTCCTGTCCTACCATAATCGATTTTGCTTGTGTCATATTTTTCCCTGCTTTACTCTGTTCTGCCTTACGTTAGCCTACCTTCGTACTTTTCGCCGTGTTAGTCGGTCACAATTTGTTATGAGCGTGTAAACATTGTCTTAGAACTGAAGGAATTTGCACGGTGGTCCTACCCTACCTTACCCTGTTGTATTCTGCTCGGCCACATCCTCCCATACCCTGTCATACCTGGCCTTTTCCAATTCTGTGGCACATTGTCTTGCCCGACCCTGTCATACATTAACAAAAAATGAACTGAATCCTTTGCCAAAGGGATGACCGTAAGTAGGACTAGGGTTCAGTGAATTGCGGAATGCCTCAGGGCTCAGTGCCTCAGATATACGAGTAAACGCTTTAAATATAACAAACACTATAAACATTACTAAATATGCTAGTGACAAACAGGACGAATAGTTAACTTGACAGGTGACTGTATTAGCTTTCAGAGTGACTTCGATATATGTACAAATAGCCAGAGGATGAGCAGATACAGATAACTGTATTTAACGTCGGCAAGTCTGTCGGAGACACTAAATACAAACTAGATAATTTAGAAATACTTAAATCAGCGGGTTTAGGGAGCTGAGAAGACTGGTTAGCAATGGCCTAAAATCTAGACAACAATCCTAGTGTACGAAATAAAGCAAATACCGTTTTAAGTTATGGTTTTTTTAAGTCTGCGTGTCGAAACGCAAGAATTGTATTTACAACTTTATCTTGCTTTTTGTAAGACCACACTTGGGCCCTGTCCAACCCTGCAGTACCCTACCTCACATTACCTACCCTATCCTTTCCCCCTACCCTCTATCCTACGTCACCCAGCCATAAACGATCATATTCAACCCTGCCCTGCCCAGCCCTGCCTCACATTGCCCTGCCTTGCCCTACCCACTCATACCCTGCCATACACTGTTCTGTTTTACTACTTGGTCTGTCTTCCCTTGTCGTGTCATACCCTGCTGTATTATACTCTAACTTGCATTACCGTGTTATGCTTATCTGCCTTTACCTTGCCCCAGCCCTCTCTTATAGTGCCCTATCTCATATTGTCTTGTTTTACCCTACCATACCCTACCCAACCTTACCTTACCTTACCTTACCCTACCCTACCCTACCCTACCCTATCCTGCCCTACCCTACCCTACCCTACCCTACCCTACCCTACCCTACCCTACCCTACCTTACCTTACCTTACCTTACCTTACCTAACCTTACCTTACCCTACCCTACCCTACCCTACCCTACCCTATCTTACCTTACCTTACCTTACCCTACCCTACCCTACCCTACCCTACCCTACCCTGCCCTGCCCTGCCCTGCCCTACCCTACCCTATCTTACCCTACCCTACCCTTCTTCACTTTGCCTTATTCTATCTTCTCCTCTCTCCTCTCCTCTCCCTGTCTCTCCTACCTCACCCCACCCTCCCTCACACCCTATTAACCACTTCACTATCATGATTTCTTTTTCTCTCTTTTCAACCCTGAGAGCGAATTATGAAAGATGGTATTATTCTGTACTGGGAGAGTGGGCGCGGACGTCATATTACCTCTCTCTCTCTCTCTCTCTCTCTCTCACACACACACACACACACACACACACACACACACACACACACACACACACACACACACACACACACACACACACACACACACACACACACACACACACACACACACACACACACACACACACACGCACGCACGCACGCGCGCGCACTTGTTGTTGTTGTAGTAGTAGTACTAGTAGTAGTAGTAGTGCTAATAGTAGTAGTAGTAATGATTTTTTAAAAATCATTTTTTCTCATTTTATTTGTATATTGTCTTTGCAGGTATGTCCCATTCTTCTCTTGCCGCACTGCAGAAATTGTAAGTATAAGAGCAGTTGATGTAAACGCAGTGATGTATTGATCTCAGAGGTAATATGAAAGTGAATGGCCAGTAGTAAAACTTGTATTACTCAATCAATCAATCAATCAATCATTTCCTGTGGCACCCCACGGGATGCATAGGGCCTCAATGAACTCTCTCCACCAATATTTGTCTCTTGCCGTTTCCTTCAGGTCCCACCAACACTCCTCTCCTGCTTCTTTTTTCATTGTCCTCAACCAGGTTTCCCTCGGCCTACCTCTACCTCTTCCTCTAGCAGTCCACCTTGGCACATCCTGTATTAAACTACCTTCTTTTCTGTATATGTGCCCCAGCCACTTCCAGCGAGACAGTCTCACATATTCATTAACTGGTTCCACTCTCGTAATATCCCTTACTATTGCATTTGTAACTCTGTCTTGCCACTTTACCCCAAGAATCCTTCTCAGTATTTTATTCTCAAATCCTAATACTTTCTGATGTGTTGCAGTTGTACTGTACCATGACTCATGCCCGTAAATTAAAATTGGTCTAACCATGGACTTGTAAATTTTCACTTTAGTAGGTACCGAAAGCATCTTATTATTCCAAACAGATTTCAACATTCCAACAGCTCGCCAAGCCTGTCTAATCCTCTCCTCAATTTCATTGTTTAATGATCCATTAGATGGTACAATTGTTCCCAGATATTTAAAGTTTTCTATATTCTTCACCACATTATTCCTAATTACACAATCGATTTGGTTCTCCACATTCATATTAATAATTTCAGTCTTTCCACAATTTATTACCAATCCCACTTTTTCTCCTTCCTCCACCAGACAATCAAGCACCCTCTGCATTTCGTAAATACTTCCCCAAATCAGTACAATATCATCAGCATAGTCCAAATCCATCAGCTTCTTTTTTTTTTTTCCAGTTAATTCCTGCACCTGTTCTCCTTACAACCTTTTTCATAACATAATCCATAACCAAAACAAACAACAATGGCGAAAAAACTCCTCCTTGAATCACTCCTGACCTAACTTGAAATGGATCACTCAAAGAACCACCCACCATTACCTTACAAAAAGTACCTTCATGCTGGCTTCTAATAATATTTATAAACTTTTCTGGTATACCATAGAATCTCATAATTTTCAACATAGCTCCACGTGAAACACTATCAAACGCCTTTTCAAAATCCACAAAACACATGATAAGTGGCATTTTCATCTCATTAGCGTGTTGCATTAGATGCCTTACAATAAAAATCTGATCATTACAACCTCGACCTTTTCTAAATCCCGCTTGTTCTTCTCTTAAAATTTTATCAATTACTGGCTCTATTCTGTTCAACAAGATTTTGGAAAAGACTTTTGTAACTACAGGTGTCAAAGTTATCCCCCTCCAATTGCCACACACACTTAAATCTCCCTTTTTTGGTATTTTTATAATCACTCCATTTTTCCACTCTTCTGGAATTTTAATGTGGCTTGTATTACTCACTGGTGGAAAAATTCGGAAATATAGCACTGTAGGTCCTGTGTCCATCCCGGCAGAGGAAGCGACGTTAAAAGTACATTGGTGAGTGACACTGCAATGTACCATGTAGGGAGAGGCACCATTTTTGTTGTCTGTCTGGCGTCATTCTCCTCTTCAGTGCCTGCATAGAATTTAATGAAATTTGACAGTAGAATTATCGCATCTCCGTTAAAATGATCTCACCAGATATAATATAATCAGAGTTAACCTAACATTATATAGCCTTATATTTACGTAGCTGCGTCAGCGGATAGAGCCAGGGGCGGTATTATAGTAAATTAAGGAAGCTCCCTAATGCCATTTCCTAAGTGATTTATTTTACAGCATACTGTCCTCTTCGATGTTGCATAAATCCTTCCAATATCGCCATACTTTGCACAGATATGTACAAAAAGGATATTAACCACCTATATCCAAAACTAAATCCTCAAGGAAGAGGTGTTAGGGAGATTCCTTAACCGACGAGAATGCGGGTCTAAAAGGGTGGGGGCAGTAAGAGTCAGGTGACGAAGGAGAGGTAGACCAAGACCAAATTTAAGAAGTTGGAGAGTATATGTGGGAAGGTGGTGTTTTTGAGGGTAGGGTTGGAAGAAGGAGAGGCAGACCGAGAATAAGTGAATGGTAATATCTCGTGGAGGTCATATTCTAAGTGGCTTGAGGACATGCCGTAACACCTTTTCCTTTGAGATTTATTTTGTACGTTTCGCATCAATATTTTCTTGTGTGTTTGGGTGCAAACGGTGTCAAGATTGGACCAAAAAAACAAACAAACAAACACTAGGTTCAAATAAATAGCTCAGAGAAAGGTGTTGAGTATCTTCCTTTGCCACCTGAGTACGGCCGATGGGGTGGTTAGAAGAGGGAGAGTAAGACCAAGAACAAAGGAAGGGGGGTGAGGGAGAGTATGTATAGGGAGAATATGTTCAGGAAGTGTGTGTGCAGTAATGAGGGAATGAGGTGGTGCAAGAAACAGATAGAACGAGGAAGGACAGAGTTGGAGAGTTTGTTCGGGATGGTGATATATATAAGAAAGATAAGGTTAGAAGGAGAGTTAGACCAAGGACAAGATGGATAGTTAGACCAGTTACATGATGGAGAGTCACTGTAGAGAGTCTATAAGGGATGGTGATGTATATATGAATGATGTGCCGAGGAGAGTTAGACCAAGGACAAGATGGAGAGTTACTGTGGAGAGTTATAAGAGATGGTGATGTATGTATGAATGATGTGAGGAGAGTTAGAGCAAGAACAAGATGAAGAGTTATTGCGGTGAGTTGTAGGGGATGGTGATGTATATATGATTGATGTGATGAGGAGAGTTAGACAAAGAACAAGGAGAGTCAGTGTGGAGAGTATATAAGGGAGACTGGTGGTGGTGGTGTGAGTTTGTGAGAGTAGAGTGACTGGTTTTAAGGACAGGTAGAGCCAGAAACAAAGAGAGAGAGAGAGAAAGTGGCTGGAAGAAGGAGAGGTAGACCAAGAAATAAGGTAAAATGACACAGTAGGAAGGTATACTAGGGACGATGGAGTTTATGGAAAGTGAAAGGAGAGGTAGACTGAGAATGAAGGTAGGAGAGTGAAATAGGAGAGTGTATGTGTGTAACGAGAGTGTATGAGAGTGGGATGATGGGTGGAAGAAGGAGAGGTAGACTGAGAAGAAAATAGATGAGAATACAGTTTGACAGTGTAGCCTGTTTAGTGACGGTGTAAGGGAAGGTGGGTTGGCGGGAAGAAGTAGACCAAGATGTAAGTAGGGGGATCAATTTGCCAGGTGTATGGGATGAGATGGTTTATAGTAAGAGTGTATGAGTGTGTTGACTGGGAGGAGGAGAGGCAGACCGAGATGGGGGCAAAGTTAGGAGAGTACATGAGAGGCAGTGGAAGTCGTTAGTGAGTAGGGACAGCTTTACCATTTCGACAAGGCCACCCCTCACAGGATGCGGTGTCAAACAACAGATAGCCTAGACCTCTTTTATTCACCGTATGACAAGCCAACTGCCAGACGATTTTATTCAGCCCATAAACCTCTCATGGTCGCTCGTTGGGTCCTTCCTGACAGAAATAAGTTGGTCCTGTAGTAGCCAGAATACATGAGAAAGATAGTATGGACATCGTAGTGAAAGGGTTAACATGTAGACGACGATAATCCACTCCTACGTTGAATAAAATCGTCTGGCAGTAGGAAAATATATTACTAAAGCTTTCTCACGTCCTCAGAGGGTTGGCCACCAAGACCTCGTGAAGTTTCCCAGTGGTGAGTAAAATCGTCTGACATTAACTCGAATAAAACTGATTAACGTGGTTTGGCCATGTGTAGAGGATGGAGAGTGAGAGAATGACGAGGAGAGTGCATGTGAGTGAGGTTGGAGCGGGGGAGAGGGAAGGGGAAGCCAAGGATGAGATGGAGAGATGGAGTGGATAGGTATATGAAAGAGGGGGGTGTGAGCTGGGAGCAGGGCAGTGAAATGGCGGGGGACAGGGCAACATGAAGGCGATTTGTTTGTGGCTACCCCTTACGGGATTAAGGCGTCTGGCAATAGATAGATAGAAGGTCACCCATGGATTAGAGGTTAATATATCCTGCCTTCATTCCCTTCCGACTCACACACCAAACCTTCAACACAAATCACTCTTACCTGCGATATTTCTTTCGTCTCGTGAACGATAGCACACACGATTTCTGAATGTGTGTCATAATCCTTAGCCCAGTGCATTAAACATATAGGACTTTTTTCTGGGATATTTGTTCAATCCTTAGGCGACAACAGACCATTCCAGGGTTGAATAAAATCATCTGGCTTGAAAGAATATAGTTTTTTTTTTTTTTTTTTCACATTGATACATCTCTCCTCGTATGGAAATTCTTTTGCACAAACTCGTAACTACTCATCTCATCTCTGCGGATGATAGATAAAACACCAAGGATTTTAAATATGTGACAATCCTTACCCGAGTACTTCAAAATGTAACGTTCTTTTCGGGGAATGTCGCGTTGAAGTCTCTCCGCCATCTTGATTTGTTGGGACCGCAGTATAATTTTCAGTGTATTGATTTTGTGCTCCTTATATTTATTGCTTCCACGACATATACATTTTTTTTAAGTAAACGAAATATTCAGGTATATAAACAGACTAGTAAATTGAGTGGTTAATTAAGCAGGAAGGCTAAACGACAACAGGCGGGAGGACCGTAAGGGAAAATAACTTCATACATTGGCTTCTGACCATCTCGCCTCGGGGATCATATCTTTCGCGGCACGGAAAATATTTCATTTGTCTGGTCCCTACGGTGTTTGGGACTTCATAAATCCCATGAATACTCTCCCGTTTCCCAAGCCCGTCTTGAGCCGGCCTGACTCGCTCAAATCTGGCCGGGGATAAAGGCGGTTCGTCCGGCCGCGCCAGAACAACAATGGCGGACTAGCTAGCCCAGCCAATTTGTCAGCTATTAGTATTCCCTTCATTTGGCCTGAATAACGTGGGTCCTGGCTGGGGAGGCAAAGTTTCCCAAGTCTAAATATGTCAGGTCGCGACAAAGGGGGAGTTTAGCGGCACAAAAGCTGCTCGAGTCCATTGAGGGCGCGGGTCCCGTCACGCCTTTGTCCTCTCGAGAGCCCCCGCGTCCTAACACACAGCTGACCACGACTTCACCCAACGAATTCTCCCTTAAACCACAAAACTACCAACACCTCCACATTATTGCATACTTACTATTAATTATTCAAGGGTAATATATAAGATTTAGCGCTTGTGGCTCAAAAGAAGGGGTGGAAAGATGGGATTTTGGTGCGGGTTTAGAGATGAAGCCGGGGCCATAGTGAGGTGAGCGGTGTTGACAGGCTGCTCAGCACAGTGGAAGATGTTATCAGTCAGTGGTGCTCCGGCCTCCCTGTCAGGTGGGGGCCAGGTAGCTGCCTCGCTCTACCCTACCTCCCACGGTGCTCTCCTTCACTGTACCCCTGTAACTTCCATCCCTGTAATGCTGTAACCCTTCTCGACAGTGTCCCTCTTTGCAGTAATCTCCATACATAGTACCGCTTTTAAAGCTGTCTTCATTATGTACTACAGTAGAGATGTAGTTTCCCTGTGTACAGTTGTAACTTCCTTTCCTGTACGCTGTAACCTTTCTTGATAGTGGTTTCTTTCACTGCGCCGCTGTAACTTCACTCTCTGACTTTCCTCAGCACTTTTTAGAATGTAACTTCCCTTCTTGTACCTCTGTAAGACCGTAACTTCATTCTAGATGCTGCTGTAACGTCCCCCAGTACCGCTGTAATATCCACCTCTGTACCACTGTAACATATCGACGCTGCTCATCTTATAAATTCCATCTTGTAACGCTGTAATACGCTTCCCTTAGTCGTAACTTTACCAATTCAACCTCTTCACCCCGAAAAAGGACTTCGTGTTTCACTCTAGTTAACTTAAGAGGTTTTATCCATCGTAAGGAAGGCTGGTTGGAGTGGAGGTGATATAACTACCTCCCTTGGTGCCCTACATCCTTATAACTAGTCACCCTTTACCGCTGTACGCCGATGATTTCTGTCTGTACCGCTGTATTTTTCTGACCCGTATCCTAAGTACACTTCATTTTTAAATTACGAAAGCCCATGAAGACTTTGCCCAAAAAAAATAATAATAAATAAATAAATAAATAAAAGAGTCAGCAAAAGAACCGAAATACAAATAATTCGTTTCGAAATGCCTAGACTTTTTTTTTTTTTAAGATTCTAACCTTACTCTGATTAACGCCAGACGATTTTTCTCGCCAGTGGCAAATCCCTCATGTTCTCTGGGTGTAAAGAATGGAGGTCATAAACAGGGAGAGAGGGATTAAGACAGTTCGAGAGGTGACTATATCGATTTTACTCTAACTTGGCCCGGATTTTCGTCCTTTTGCAGCTTATTTCACGTAGCTTAGTGGCAGAAAAAGACAATGCTATGGCTCTACATCGTTTCCCAATCATTTTTTCGTAACTAGCACCATATTCAGGCGTTATTGTATTGTCACAGCTTAGCATTCAAGATGGAGATACTTCAATTTTAGGCCAAGTTAGAGTAAATAGGGTATAGTTGTATAGTCCCTTCCCTCTCTCTTCGTTTTCTGTTTAGGTTAAGCTTCAAATTTCGTAAAAATATTTGAGTTAAGAAATATTGCTCAGTCTTTCTTAATTACCAATATTCCGTCGTGTCTTCAGTCAGCAGGCCCATGAAGTCGAATAGAAACAACGCTGCCACATTCAACCTGAAGCCTGTCTGTAAGCGTGGAACTAAGGGGATTGTATTGCACATGAAAGGCAGATTACCGGTTAACTCTTGCACTACGGGGCTGGACTGGAGAGACGTGTAACTTGCCTCCCTGTACCGTTGTAACTTGTTTTTCGCGGTGTTTTCCCTCGTATTAACCCACGTGGGACGATATCCTTTCATCCTTCCTACGACCTCCTTATTCTATCCCCCGGCGACCCTGTTCTTGACTGTAATTTATCTTCATGTTTACTTGATTAAAAAGTATGGATGAACACTTTACCCGAGAAAGTTTGACACCTTGAATTATGTCTGTAAAATGCTTGATAATTCCAATTCCACGTAGGTACATCTGTCTTCATGAGGATGTGGCATTTCCTAAACATTATTGCTGTCACATAAATATTCATTCTTGTAGGACATATCGAGTTTTGTTCATAATTTCGGATATCACTGGAGCTTTCTTGTGTAATACTGTTAAGAGCTAGTGTACTATTGTAACTTTTCTCATCAGTGCTGCCTTTGTACCTCTAAACTCCCTCCTCCTTGCTGTACCGTGTCCCCGCGATCCTCTCCACTGTAATCTCCATCCCTGTACCGCTGTAGTGCTGTATCCTTCCTCCCAAGTGCATTCCCTCCCAGTAACTTCCGTACCTCTATGCATTCCCTCCCTGCAACTTCCGCACCTCTATGCATTCCCTCCCTGCAACTTCCGCATCTCTATGCATTCCCTCCCTGTAACTTTGCTTCCTCTGTGCATTCCCTCCCTGTGACCTTTGTACCCCTATGCATTCCCTCCCTGTAACTTCTGTACCCCTATGCATTCCCTCCCTGTAACTGTGCCCCTATGCATTCCCTCCCTGTAACTTTTGTACCTCTGTGCATTCCCTCCCTGTAACTTCAGTACCTCTGTGCATTCCCTCTTTGTAACTTTTGTACCTCAGTGCATTCCCTCCCTGTAACTTCTGTACCTCAGTGCATTCCCTCCCTGTAACTTTTGTACCCCTATGCATTCCCTCCCTGTAACTTTTGTACCTCCATGCATTCCCTCCCAGTAACTTCGCTCCCTCTATTCATTCCCTCCCTGTAACTTCTGTACCTTTGTGCATTCCCTCCCTGTAACTTCTTTACCTCTGTGTATTCCCTCCCTGTAACTTCTTCGGCTGTAATATTTCCCTGGGCGCTTTACATCACTGTACTGAATGATAACTCCTTCCAGTATCGCCATACTTAACTTCTCTTTGTTGCATAAATCCTTCCAAAATCGCCATACAGTCCCTCTCCTTGTTTCATTAATCCTTCCAGTATCGCCGTACCAGTGTATATCAACCAGCCATACCCAAAAAATAAATCGCTAAGGAAGAGGTGTTAGGGAGCCTCCTTAACCGACGAGCATACAGGTCTTAGGAAGGGGGTTGATTAAGGCTGGATCGAACCCCTCCTCTGTTTGGAAATACCCCCCCCCCTGCTGAATAAAATCGTCTGGAGATAGGGAGAATAAAGACGTCATTGGGCTGAGGGGGGTTGGAGTCTTAAGCCTTTATCTCGAGAGGACAGCTGAATAAAATCGTCTGGCGGTAAAAAGAATAAAATAAAATTGGCTTCACAGGCTCATAAGAGATTAAGTTCTGTGTAATATGCCTTCTACAGATAGATAGAAAGATAGACTGATAGATAGATTGATTGATTGATTGATTACCGTAAAAGATCTTGGTACCGTAACAAGAAAGGTCGTTGCCGCCGCATAGCAAAAAGTACAATCAAAACAAGGCAGATAAACAAAATAAACAAAAACATTCCTCCTCCTCCTCCTCCTCCTCCTCCTCTTCTTCTTCTTCTTCTTCTTCTTATTATTATTATTATTATTATTATCATCATCATTCCTCCCCAAACGACAGTATCCTATCTATCATTCCTCCCCAAACGACAGTATCCTATCTATCATTCCTCCCCAAAGACTGTATCCTACCTATTATTCCTCCCCAAACAACAGACAGTATCCTATTTATCCTTCCTCCCCAAACAACACAGTACCCCATATATTTGTCGTTCCTCCTCACGTATCCTTTCCTCCCATACTCTTTTGTGTTTCATACTCAAATCACAAGAGTAATAAACCTAACACATTTCGTTGCCAAAGCCGGCGAAATGTCGACCAACTTTTCCTGTTGGCCGTACCACTAGGGCCCGTATTAACGTCGCTTAAGGAAGCTCCCAAACGCTTCTACCTAGGCGATTTATTTTGCTTAATACACCCAACCGTCCTCCTCTGCGTGTTGCTTAAAGATTCAAATATCACCATACTCTGCATAAATAACGTATAGAACAGTATTAACTAACTTTCCCTAAAAATAAATCACTCAGGAAGAGGTGTTAGGGAGCTTCTTAACAGCCGACACTACGAGTTCAGAATCTGCCTCTTTGTAACGCTGTAACCTTTCCCACGGTGCCCTTCCTAAATGACCACAAAACCCTTCCGGTAGACTGGACCTGTTTACGGAAAAAGCCGAAGGAGTCAGATAAGCATTCCTATACTCTCTTCACTCAAACATGGCCTAAAATTACCTTCTTTCCATCTTGAAATCTGAGGTGTAGCAAAAGATTCACGCTAGGATATGGTGCTAGTCACGAATAAGTGCAAAGGAAAGGGTGTAGAGCCGTACCAGTTTATTTTCTGTATCTGTCCTACAAGAAATAAGCAGCAAAAGGACGAAAATCTGGTCCAGGTTGAAGTGAAAGAATTATAGTTCGAATAAGTGCAAAGAAAAAGGTGTAGAGCCGTACCAGTTTATTTTCTGTGTCTCTCCTACGAGAAATAAGCAGCAAAAGGACGAAAATCTGGGTCAAGTTGAAGTGAAAGAATTATAGTTTACTGTATCGTGATAGAATATAAAATCAGAGGAATGAAAGACCAGAGACTCTAATAAAACCTTTACTACGAGGTTTGCTTTACTCTAACCTAATTATGTCGTCTTATAGTTGCAAGAAACAAATAAAATATATCATCATTGTTTTGAAGTGTGTAATTGGAGTTTTTTTTTTCTGTGATAGGTGTAATATCATCTTTACTATGTTTCCATTAACCAGAATAAAATTGTCTTAGGTTAACGAGAATAAAACCATAATCAGTACGGTGAATAAAACCATAATCAGTACGGGGAATGGTTAATAATAATTTTTTTTTTACACATTCGCTATCAATCAATCAATCATTTCCTGTGGCACCCTCGGGGATGCATAGGGCCTCGATGAACTCACACCACCACATCCTATCTTGTGCTAACTCCTCAAGATCTCCCCAACACTCATCTCCAGCTTCCCGTCTCATTGTCCTCACCCACGTCTCTTTTGGCCTTCCTCTACCTCTCCTACCAAGTGCCACCCACCCTGGTGTACCTCGTACTATTCCCTGTCTCCTATACACATGTCCTAGCCACTTCCATCGTGAGAATCTAACATATTCATCGATCGGCTGCACTCCCGTTATTTCTCTAATTCTACTATTTGGTATCCTTTCCCACCACTTAACTCCTAATATTCTTCTAAGTGCTTTATTTTCAAACACCAAGAATTTATTTTCCATAGTCACTGTGCTGTACCAGGACTCGTGTCCATAAATTAAGAGACTCCTAACCATTACCTTATAAAGTTTGATTTTTGTATGCACAGAGAAATTGTTATTATTCCAAATATTTTTAAGCATTCCCATTGCCTGATTAGCCTTCTTTAACCTTTCCTCGAATTCAAAGTTCAAAGAACCATCCTTGGCTAAATAAGTAACTAAATATTTAAACCTATCAACTTGCTTTACAACCATACCTCCAATTACACATTCCTGTGCATTTTCCATATTCATATTGATTATTTCAGTTTTTCCACAATTAATAACCAAACCCACCTTGCGACCTTCACTCACCAAACAGTCCAACACTCTCTGCATCTCTTCTGGTCCATCACAAATCAAAACTATATCATCTGCATAATCTGAATCCAAAAGTTTCCTGTTCTCTCCCCAAAGTATACCTGCACCGGTTTCTGTTCCAACGCGTTTCATAATGTAATCAATGACCAATATAAATAGTAAAGGCGATAGAACACCACCTTGAATTACCCCGGACTTGACTTCAAACGAATCACTCAGACAACCATCAACCATCACTTTACAAAATGTGTCCTCATGCATGTTCATAATGACCCTCACAAACTCCTCTGGTATTCCATAATGTCTCATGATCTTCCCCATAGTCTCTCTGGAAACACTATCAAAAGCCTTTTCAAAATCAACAAAACAAAGACTTAACGGTACTCTCATTTCATTAACTTTCTGCATCAAATGCCTAACTATAAAGATCTGATCATTGCAACCACGTCCCTTTCTAAAACCAGCCTGTTCATCCCTCAGAATACCCTCAACCACCGGCTCCAACCTATTTAACAACACTCTACTGAAAACTTTCAAAGCTATCGGTGACAAAGAGATTCCCCTCCAATTACCACATTCACTCAGGTCTCCCTTCTTCGGAACTTTAACAATTACACCATTCTTCCAAACTGATGGTAGTAACCCCGTCACCCATATCTTATTGAATAGCTTGGTCAAGATCATTATTAATCTATCCCCCTCCACTTTAAACATTTCCGGAAATAAACCATCCTCCCCTGGTGCCTTATTATTCTTTAACTGTTCGCTATAGTAGTGTATTTTTCATTTGCCTCGGATCAATAGAAGGAACTCAATAGTGAAGGAGTTAATGAAGGCTGTACCTAAGCCCTCCAGTTCCAGACATCTCTCCTAAGTTGAAAAAGAAAGTCTGAATATCTCAAAAAATATAATAAATGGTGATTAGAAAGTCCCTGGGCTTGTTTATGTTGCTAGATAGTGATAAATATTACCTTTAGCAGTAATAATTAAGTGAAGGCACTGATATACACCTAAAGTTCAGTTTATGTTGTGCTTAAGTTTGAGAAATGTTAGAATTATGTGTTGGTTTAAACTAATTTTTGGATACTTTTTTTTTTTTTAATCATTTAATCTATCTGTCTATCTATTGCCAGACGCCTCAATCCCGTTTGGGGTGGCCACAAACAAATCGCCTCCAAGTCGCCCTGTCCCCCGCCATTTCACTCCCCTGCTCCCAACTCACACCCCCCTCTCTCATATACCTCTCCACCCCATCTCTCCATCTCATCCTCGGCCTCCCCCTCCCTCTTTCCCCCTCCACCTCACTCACATACACTCTTCGTCAGTCTTTCACCCTCCATCCTCTCCACATGGCCAAACCACCTCAGTGTGTTCCTCATAACGCTTCCTATCACATCCACATCCACACCACAACGCTCCTTTATATCCTCATTCGTCAGCCTGTCTCTCCATGTGACTCCACAGGCTCCTCTTAAATAACTCATTTCCACTGCTCTCACTCTTGACTTGTGTCCTTCCAACAACGTCCAAGCTTCACTTCCGTACGTTAGAGTTGGTATCACAATACTGTCATGTAGTAACTTTTTCACTTCCATGCTCACTTCCCTGTTTCTTATCACTGCTTTCAAAGAACCAGCAACCTTTCTTCCCTGCTGTACCCATTCAAGCACTTCATCCTCCAAACCTCCATCTTTACTCATCACACTACCCAAGTACTTAAACGTACTCACATTTTCCAATTCCTCACCATCCAACCTCGCTGTACATTCACTGACTTCACCTCTCTCAAAGACCATCACTTTACTCTTCCCTACATTCACCTTTAGATTCCGTTTCTTACACACTCTCTCAAACTCATCCACCAAGCCTTGCAGCTCCCCTTCGTCTTCACTCAACAACACAGTATCATCTGCAAACAACAGTACAGGGAGTTTCCAAACACTATCCTCTCTCACCATGGCCACTCCAACATCCACTACCCTACCTTGTACCCTTTTTATTACCCCATCCATGTACAGATTGAACAACCATGGAGACATGACACATCCCTGTTTCAACCCAACTTTCAAAGAGAAAAATTCACTTAGTTCACCATCCACACGCACTGCAGCCTTCGCACCATCGTACATACTCTTCACAGCATTCAACAACTTCCCATCTACTCCATATATTCTTAACACTTTCCACAATCCTAGTCTATCCACCCTGTCATATGCTTTCTCCAAATCCATGAAAGCCGCATACAACTTCTTTCCCTTCTCTAGAAACTTTTCCACTAAAGATCTGAGAATGAATATCTGATCTACACAACCTCTTCCCTTCCTAAAGCCTCCCTGTTCTTCTCCAACTAATTTCTCTGTTCTTTCTCTAACTCTGTCAATAAGTATCCTACCATACACTTTTCCTATTATACTAAGAAGACAAATGCCCCTATGATTACCACACACTTCTTTTTCCCCTTTTCCTTTGTACAAGGGAATAATTATACCTGACTTCCAATCCTCCGGGACTCTACCTTCCTCCCAGACCAATCTGCACATCTTCCACATCCATTCTACTACTATCTCTCCCCCATGCTTCAGCATTTCACCACACACTCCATCAATTCCTGGGGCTTTCCCTGATTTAACTTTCTTCATTGCTTCCACAACTTCTATCCTACTGATTTCTTCCTGTCCTCTCACCTCCCTCCTCCTCCCAGCCATTCCCCAGCCACTTATACTCGCATTACTTCCATCCTTTACGTTCAACAATTCCTTAAAGTGTTCTCTCCAGCTGCTCACTTTTTCTCCCTTCTCCACTAGTAATCTACCATTGTTATCTATCACTCCCCTGCTAACTTCACTTCCACCCTGTCTTACATCATAATATTCAAGTGCACAGGAACTTTTTATATTCACATTGTACATTGAACACTTATAAAAAAATTTGATCGGACTGAAAGGGTTCCTGCCTTTACTACAAGACCTACCTTTAAACTGAATCAAATCGCGTGACGGCACAAAGAATAAATAGAAATAGCCTCATCTTGAAGGGGTTAATGGAAGTTGTTTTTAATGTTTTCTCTGCAAGGTCTCTCTCAGAATTGGAGGGGTTGGCTCATTTCGAATCATGTAAATAATACCAGTGTTTGGAGCTAATGTAATTCTGAGAGCTGCAGTATGAGATTTCCGACTCAATTTATGGTCAGTAATAAATCAGATCCTTTTATTTTTGCCATATCGTCAACCCTTCCACAAAGTTGGGCTTAGTTGAATAAAAACTTTAAGATGACCGTGCTTTTTGACCTTGACGTCTCACCTGTTTGTAGAAAAAATGGTTTTCTCCTTGGCTGACCCTCAACCCTTTCAATCAGCTAAAATCGGATCAGAACTGTTTATTTAGTTAACCATAACACACACTGGCCGAACTTTGACCTTTAACTGTAACTTTAACTGTAACCTTGATCAGAGTGTAATTCTTAGCAGAATTGACTCACTTCGCACTTGTATTAAACCTGCAACATTTCACCAAGTTTGGCCTGAAGCAGACGAACACTGCCAAAGGTTTTTTTTAGGTTAGTGTGACCTATCCATATGATCTTGACCTATTGTTCTAAAAAGTAATAAGTTTCTTCAGTATCTAACCCTCAATTATTCCACCAAATCTGGTTGAAATTGGACTTTAGCTCTTTTGTTAACACACACACACACACACACACACACACACACACACACACACACACACACACACACACACACACACACACACACACACACACACACACACACATCGACAAATGGGACTTATTTGACTGTTTTGTTAACACACACACACACACACACACACACACACACACACACACACACACACACACACACACACACACACACACATCGACAAATGGGACTTATTTGACTGTTTTGTTAACACACACACACACACACACACACACACACACACACACACACACACACATCGACTAAAACAGTACCCGCTCTTGCGCATCTATAAAAAGTGACCAGAAAGCCCTCACAGCAGATAGTGACATTAACTTACCCATGGCCAGGCAACAGAGGTAAGTTATAATAATAATAATAATAATAATAATAATAACAATAATAACAAATCAAATTTTCAGAGGATTTCTGATGACGAGTAAAATCTTTTGGCGTTAGGCAGAGTGAAATAAAGAATCCATTTCTCTTGGTCTAAGGACTAAAATTTTCAGAACTTAACGTACCTTGCATCATTTTTAATTATGTGAATCACCCCCACATACAGACAGACAAGCGCTTACACACACACACACACACACACACACACACACACACACACACACACACACGACGAAAGACTCTGTACGCTCACAACATTCCTTAGCAGACGGTTAATACAGTACATCTAGTTTTACCTCAAATCGCGCATGCTGTAGTTCCCGATCTCTCTGTAATTGATTTCATAAACAGCGGGGAAAATATAAATCCATGAAAGCGTTACAATATCGACGTTATTGGACTTAAGCATGTAAATAATAATAGGCGAAAGGAAGTGTAGGCAACTGTCTGTGGCCGGGGATGTGGTGAACTCTAGCCAGGTCCACCCAACTGCTTCACGAGACTCGCTCACACTGAGGAGTCGAAGCTGCTCGGTTGTGCTGCCCTCTGTCAGGTAACAAGCTCACCCCTGGTTAGAAATTTAATGCCGCGTGTGTATGAATGAAACGATTGACGCAAATACACAATGTTGTTTTTATTTTTAATCCATGGAATGTAATTTACGTTTTCCTTGAGCGGACTCGGGCGCCTGAGAATCCTGGATTGGTGCTTCGGTTCCTTGACTGATGCTTGAATCCCAGTTCGCCTCGATGTCTCGTTCGCCCAGTCTTTCTCCTCCCGTGTGGGATTGAGCGTCACCATCACCCCCGTAGTCATTCCTCGCCAGTTTCTCCCTGAAGGATTAGTAATGAGGTGTTGTTGTACACTTTTTCCTTTTTTATAAGCAGTGTGTGTATCAGGAAGCACTTTACTTCTTTCACGGGCTTACTTGACCCCTTCTTACGTCCATCGAAGCAAGATAAAGATCATCACTAAGGTATGTGTTTATTCCTTTAATATTCTTCACATTGCTCGATATTTCTTCCTTTTGTTGCTGTTTCTGCCTGCGTACAATGATGGACGGAGTGACTGTTTTGATTTGCCAACATGATGAGCAGGTGTCTGGTTTTGAATTTCTTGTTAACATAATTTTCTTTTTGTTTTGCATTTTTTCCGTCTGTCTCGGTCAGTCCATCAATCCGGTTATTATGACGGGGAGGGAGAGGGGGAAGCTGGGAGGGAGAGGAGGGGGGAGGGAGGGAGACTGACTGCGGCGTTCTCCTGAGAAGAGCCCCATTGCCTGGAAAGTTTCCGCCGTTTTGGTGTCTACGGCCGATGTGAAAAGGGCATTGTTGATCTGAAGGTTTCCGCCTTCTTGTTTGTTTATGTCTACAGCCGATGTGAAGAAAGTACTAGGAGATTTAATAGTTCTGTTCTCTGGCTTAGTCGGCTCCCTAGCATCCCCTCACAACTAGTTTACCCCTTCATATGGCGTGTATATATTCTTTGATTTTTTTTTTTTTTTTTTTTTTTTTTTTAATGATGGCTTGGTTTAGATCAGTCGTAGGCTAGATTAGGGTATGTTTGATTAGTTTAGTTTTGACATTACCTCCTTCTGGAGATGTGTCGACGCAATTGTCACCTCCAGACAAGTTTTTTTTTTTTTTTTAACAGGCACTGACACTACATTTCAGTGCTTCACCGTACACTACTGATCACACGGCCACAACTCACACCACCACAACTCGCACTACCACAACTGACACTTCCACACGTCACACTACCACAACCCATTTCCACACGTCACACTACCACAACCCATTTCCACACGTCACACTACCACAACCCATTTCCACACCTCACACTACTAACTTACTCTTCCGAACCTCACGCAACCACAAATGACACTTCCACCTCACACTACCACAACTCGATTCCACATCTCACACTTCCAACTCAGACTTTCACACCTCACACTACCACAACTCGCACTACCATACCCCGCACTACCACACTTCACACTGAAAATCACACTTTCACACATCACACTGCCACAACTTAGACTTCTGCACCACACACTACCCACTTTACACTACCACACTTCACACTACAACAACTCCATTCCACTCCCCACACTACCACAACTCACACTACACCACACAGCACCACACATCACATTACCACATCACACATTGCCACGCCAGGCACAGCCACATCCCATACTGCCACTGTCACACTACACACTACAACGCATCACACTGCTATACCACAGTCACACAACACACTACTTCACCACACACAACCACACCATGCATAACTACACCACATACTACCACACCACACTACCACATTCCACACTACCCCACCTCCCAGTCACACCTCACACTGCAAAATCACACACTGCCAAAACACCTATTTACACCCCCCCCATTTACTCTTACACCATACACTACCACACGTCACACTGCCATACCACACACTCCACACCATACATAACCAGACCTCCCTTTTTATCATGCCACACACTGCTACACCTCTCGTCTCCTACTGCTCAGAGTACACAAACACCCTGTATATGTTAACGTGGGTACACATACCTAGTTTCCCATGCTACTCATCCCTAATTCTGCCTTAACTAGACCACTGACAGGCATACATCAATAAATCAATCCCCTTTCACACCACCCTACTCTGCCCCCTACCAGTTGCATCACCACCACCACCACTCTCATCACGACTACTACCACCACTCCCATCACAACTACTACCACCACCATCACCTTCACTACCACCACCACCAGCACCAGCACCTTCACCGCCACCACCACCAAACTCATCAACCCTTCTGCACTCCACTCACCTCTTCACCCCCACCCTGACTCCTACTCATTACTATCTTCCACCCATCATACCCATCACCCTTCATCACCGGTCACCCATGCAATCCCCATTCACCTCTCACTCCCATCCTTGCTTTCACCCATCGTCGTACCCTACCCATTCAGTAAATCACCACACCCACCAAACCCATCAGTCCATCATTTTTCAGCCCTTTCCCCCTTCCTTTCAGTTTTTCTCACCAGCACCCATCACCCCTCATCACCATGTTTTTAGTCTCCAGGCACATTTCTTCATCCTAGTTCCTCCCATGCTCACATGCCATGCTTTTTTTTTTTCTTAATCCTTCAAACATTCATACTTATACGTCCTTCTAGTGCCCCGTCACACCCCATCACCCCACCCCCAACCATCACACTTCCTCCCTCAGACACCCATCATCACCCGACCCACATGCATTGATCTTTTTACCTCCACTTTCTGCCAAGCTCACCCCTAAAATTACCTCCCACTCCCACGCACCCATCACTGTCCCCACACCAGTTCTCATCACACCCTACCCTCCCCTTGCCTCCCTTCCCACTTCCCACCCCCACACATCCATCACAGCCCCCACACCGACTCTCCATGAACACCTCACACCGTCCCCCTTTCGTAACCCCTCCCATACCCCTTCCTTCCACCCACCCATCTCAAACCTTCCCCTCCCTCTCTCCTCTCCTAACCCCTCCCATACCCTTTCCTTCCACCCACTCATCTCAAACCTTCCCCTCCCTCCCCTCCCCTAACCCCTCTCATACCCTTTCCTTCCACCCACCCATCCCAAACCTTCCCCTCCCTCCCTTCTCCTAACCCCTCCCATACCCTTTCCTTCCACCCACCCATCCCAAACCTCCCCTGCCTTCCCCCTCTCATAACTCCTCCCATACCCTTTCCTTCCACCCACCCATCCCAAACCTCCCCTGCCTTCCCCCTCTCATAACTCCTCCCATACCCTTTCCTTCCACCCACCCATCCCACATCTTCCCTACCTTACCTCCCCCCTCTCCTAACCATTCCTATACCCCGTCCAACCCCCTGCCGAAGAGCTGTGTGTTGTTTATATCCAGCGTGGTGTGAAACGCGTGGAGAAAGGCAGCATCCTGGACCATTATGGCGCCCGGGTTCTTTCCTCGATAGACTTTGCTTTTATCCCGTTCCTCACCCTTTTAACTCTATTTCTACACGGTGGGAGGAAAAAGTTGAGTTCTTTCTTCATATTATCGTTTTATTTCATTTAGTTTTTGTTCCTGTAGCACAAAGAAGGTGGTCTTGTATCATTTAAGTGAGGGTGGGTTGGCTTGGGCTAGATTAGGCTAGGCTGGGTTAAACTGGGGTAGGTTAGGTTAGTTTTTGGCCTGGTTAAAGTTTGTCAGGTTTGGTTTGGTTAGGTTAAGAGAGGTTCATCAGATTATATTATGTTAGGATTGATTTTGTCAGGTTGGTTTGAGAGGAGATGTATATGAGAGAGAGGGGTGTGAGCTGGGAGCAGGGCAGTGAAATGGCGGGGGGCAGGGCGACATGGAGGCGATTTGTTTGTGGCCACCCCTTACGGGATTAAGGGGTTTGGCAATAGATAGATAGATAGATGGTTTGGGTTGGATTAGGTTAGGTTGGGTCAAGGCAGATTAGGGTAGGTTGGGTCAAGGCAAATTAGGGTAGGTTAATGCAGAATAGATAACATTAGGTCGGGTTTGTATCCAACGTAGTGTGACACGCGGAGAGAGAGAGAGAGAGAGAGAGAGAGAGAGAGAGAGCATCCGGGACTTTTATGACTCTACGGTTCTTTCCATGACGTCGTGTGTACTTTCAGCAATTTATTTTATTATTTTTTAATACCACAAAGAAGCTGGGGTATTTTAGGTCAGATGTGGTGAGCTTAAATGTGAAGAGTTAGGTTACATTGTTAGGACTTAATCATCCACTTTAGCTTGGGTTAGGATAGGTTGGTCAGGCATGTAGATTCTGATGGTGTGTGTGTGTGTGTTTGTGTGTGTGTGTGTGTGTGTGTGTGTGTGTGTGTGTGTGTGTGTGTGTATGTCATTCAGTATTACGCTTATGAACTATTACTTAAATTGATGTTACCCTAAATCATGAAGCATCTGTTTATTGTCACACCTAATCCCAGAGTTCACCGGGGGGGAGATGGGGAGCAGCCAGCCTTTAACCCTTTCAACCCGATGACGTTATATCCAGCCTATTCATGCTGTCTCCAGACGATTTTATTCAGCGTAGACCCCTCATACTGAAGGGACTAAATGAAGGCTCCATCAACCCTCTCGAAAGATGAATAATAATGAAGAGAACACGAATAAAATGAAAAATGCGTCAGTGGACTGAAAGGGTTAGGCCTGTGATTGGTTTTCTGTACCTCTGTCCCCTTCCCCACCAACCCAAGTCGCCCTCCTTCATGTACTGTTGTTATTCTCCCCTCTCTCTCTCTCTCTCTCTCTCTCTCTCTCTCACACACACACACACACACACACACACACACACACACACACACACACACACACACACACACACACACACACACACACACACACACACACACCACCCACCCATCCACACCCACACCACCCACCCATCCACGCACGCACTCCATAATGCCCCCTCTTCTCCCCTCACATTCGGTTGACCTTTTCTCCCTCCTTATCACTCCACCATTCGAGCCATCCCTTGAACTTTGGCCCTTAATAGCTAGCATCCTCCCCAGCACAGGGTTGTTAAGAGGCGGTGTGTGCAATGGCAGTAATGAGCCAGGAATCACGTGACCATAACCACCTTCCGTTACAACAGTTGTCGTAAAAAGTTGGATTGCTTTCTTTAACGTGATCTGAGATACGGATGGTGAGGCTTGTAGCATTATGATACGTTGCACTGTGTTTTATTTTAGTCATTTATTATATTAGTCTTCAAAATTATATACTTCGGTATTTACTCTGATACGTACATATAAAATCAGTGCAGCATAAATAAAGGAACTGGAAGATTTGTTAGTGTACAACTGACTGGATTCCAGGATTGCTTCGTGTGGGGTATTGCTGGAAGGGTCATTAGCGTACCGTCCTCCGCCTATCGGCTCATAGTCACGAATTTCATAGGTCTCAGCCATGGGGTTCTCCTCTTTATCAGTTTTTTAATGTGACTAGTTCCATCCATTCTACTGGTCCTGGGTTCTCAATGGGATATAGTAACTGAAGTGAGATATACAGTAATACTTTTAACACCTTCAGGATGTCTCTTAAACTACATAAATTCCGCTGGATTTTGGCAAGAATTAATTATACGTGGGATCGAGGACGTCTTTCTCGAGGTCTTTTCTCAGCACCTTAGTTCCCTCTAGGCTGAATTTAATCACCATAAAAAAAATAAAAATAAGAATAAAAAAACAAGAAGCCGTCCTCAGCTAGAAGGGATAAAAAGTTCTCCGTTCAGTGGTCGAGAGTGAAAACCGCAGCCTTAGTAACCCCACTTTTGTTGCTGACTGTGGGTACGTCGTGGGAAAAGGAGACTGTGGGCAGACTTTCAACGGCTTCACTGCCTTATTTATCACTCGGAAAACACACGTCAGAACAGTGCCCCTATTTTGCCCTGTTTTACTCTCTACTTTTTACTTGATGGTACTGTGTGTGTTGAACTTAATGTATCCTGTGACCTTTAGCTTATACGCGGCCAGGTAAGGTATGCCGCACCCACACCTGGACGACACGTGACCTCGTGGTGGTCTGCACGTGTCCCGCCATACGCACATACGCATCTCTCTCCTTCCCCTCCTCTCTCCTTCATATACATCTCGTTAGTCCCTCCTGTCCCTACAAACGCACCCCTCCACCCCTCTCCAACAGCACCCCTCCATCCCCCTCCCTACGGACCCCTCCACTCCCTCCATACTCACCTCTCTATCCCCCTCCCTACGCACCCCTCCACTCCCTCCATACGCATCCCTCCACTCCCTCCGCACGCACCCTTCCACTCCCTCCATACGCACCCCTCCACTCCCCCCATACTCACTCCTCCGTGCTTTTCCATGAGAGGCGTACTTCCTGTCTGCGTGGGAGAGAGAGAGAGAGAGAGAGAGAATCATTATTCCAGTGTTATTTTATCATCCTTATCATTATCATCATCTTAATCATCATCATTCAATCATATACCGTTTTCACATAATTTTTATTACACTTGCGCTTGTGACACCAGCGAATGTTATCTTGTGTGTGTGTGTGTGTGTGTGTGTGTGTGTGTGTGTGTGTGTGTGTCTGTGTGTATTCTGACGAATATATTCTGCTTAGGAGAGAGTTTTCGAACGGAGTGGGGGGAAGGGGGAGAGATTGCTGCTGCCACTGACCCCCTATCATACAAGACATTTTTCTCAAGTTGAGTGAAATCGTCTGGAAGTCATACGAAGAAACCAGACTCATACGCCATCATAGTGAGGAAGTAAAGCGATTGGAGGAACCCGAAATGGCCTGAGTACTGCACTTGGATCGTCTTCTCGACATGTAGTGGCACTTTTTCATTAGCGATTCATTTTGTCTTAGAGCTACCTTCTTCTCCTGCATGTCATGTACTGAATAAAGGTTTAATATTGATTTAGTTCAGTATCACAGAAGCGGATGACTAAGCTGTGATGAGCAAAATGAATCGCTGAAGAACAGGTAATGCGAAATGTCCGAAATCAGCAAGAAAAATAGACCTGAATTTATTGATAATTTGGTCAGGCAGGAAAACAGTAGGAAACAGTAGGACCTTTTCACCGCTACACTCACGGTTATGGTGACTGAGTGTTATGATGGCACGAGGCAGGTACGCGGCCGACGAACACGCTATTTTATTCTTATTTTTATTTATTTTTTAATATTACTGGCTTACGATTTTATTTACCCTGGAGTGACGTGTTGTAGAAGAATTGAAAGGCTCCAGTATGATTTATTTCTTTATTTTTAGTTTTCTTACTGCTAAACCGCTGTATATTTTGAGCTTGAGGAGTAAACATCAGTCTACAATAAATACTTCCCTAGATGTCGTCTTTTCGTTGCATCCAGAGGAGCGACCGAATCCACTGTGTGTCCCACTGTATCACTCACTCATTTAGTTGCTGTGTGTAGGAAGCGTTAGGAGAAACACATTGAGGTGGTTTGGCCATGTGGAGAGGATGGAGAGTGAGAGACTGACGAAGAGAGTGTATGTGAGTAAGGTGGAGGGGGGGAGAGAGGGGGGAGGAGGAGGCCAAGGATGAGATGGAGGGATGGAGTGGAGAGGTATATGAGAGGGGGGGGGGTGAGCTGGGAGCAGGTAATGAAATGGCGGGGGACAGGGCGGCATGGAGGCGATTTGTTTGCGGCCATCCTTTACGGGATTAAGGCGTCTGGCGATAGATAGATACACAGATAGTCTTTATGAAGGGTGGGATACAGGCTTTATGGGGGCTCAGTGACATTCGGGGTGTGATGTTGGTCGTCATCATGGTTCACTACGACATATGCAGAGTGATACAAGCATAACCAACAAAACATTTTCTTCTTACACTTGTACTGCTCTCCTTTCAGACACTCCCGATTCGTACTTGGACAGCGTGGGGAAGGAGTTAATTCTGGATATCACTCTCCCTCAGCAGCGAGGTCCTTGTGTGCAGTGGACCACCTACGGATCGGCACTAGCATAAGGTAGGTGTGTGTTGATGTTGATATTACCGTCCCTGCATCTCATCCTCGGCCTTCCTCTCCACTCCCCCTCCCCCCTTCACCCACATACTGTACACTCTTATAGTCAGTCTCGTATTCTTCATGCTCTCCTTATGACCACAACACTTCAAAGTATTTCTCCTAACACTTATAATCACATCCATATCAGCGCCAGTATGCCAACATAATATAATCAGTAATATGTGGAAATAAGAATTGAACATCAGCATTAGTAGTAACAGTAAGAAAACTCGCTAGATAAGTAGATAACACGAAAAAATCAATTCGGTCAGTTACTACCTCATCCCCCTTGTCCTCCATTGTCTGTCACCCCTCCCCCCCTCCTGATCTCTCCACCCCTCCATTACCGCCTATGTAATTACCTAATGGGAGGGGGGGAGGCGTGGGAACAAGGGGCGGGGGGTGGTGATGGATGCTGTGTTGACGGAAGGGGGTGATGATGATGGTGATGATGATGATGATGATGATGATGAAGTGAGAGTTGACGATGATGGTGGTGAAGTGAGAGTTAACTGTGATCATACTTATCAGCAGTTAAGTGGGTTAGACTCTTGTTTCGTTTCTTCAGAAGCTCACGAAAGTTGGGGATATCAGAACTTAAAAGGTATCTTGCACAATTGGTCTGTACTAAGCAAGGAGGCTGAATATTCGTTTAATTACTTCGGAACCATAGACCTGTTAAGGGTGGCAAAATATGTCTTCAATTTAACTAATAGAAAAAAAAAAATGAAAAACTAAAGGCTTTCTGGTTTTTATAATTTTGCCCAACACACACACACACACACACACACACACACACACACACACACACACACACACACACACACACACACACACACACACACACACACACACACACACTTCCCAAAAACTTTATTCTCGCTGCCAGTCGAAGTTAAAGGATCAGTGCAGTTTATTGTTGTTGTTTTGTCTATGTATTTAACCTGAAAACAATGGAGAACTTCCCTACCCCATCGCTGAGTGAAGAGGTCATTGCAATCTCAGCCACTGCAGGGAATACGCGGGTGACCTTTAACGAGGGATGGACGTGTAGACAACCTGCAATTAATCCTTGCTAATTATCCATCCCTAGCAGCACCCCTCAGTCCTCTCATGGTCGGGACAACTCTAGTATTCTATTCCAGCTTAATGCCTGGTGATTTTATTCAGCTGAGAGTGAGTCATGGGGTTTTGAGTTTTGCTGCTGTTGCCATTAACCCTCTGATGGACTGGGAAACTTTTGGTATTCAATTATAGCTTGTCAATTGATGATTTTATTCAGTTGAGGGAATCATAGGAGCCTGAGTGTAAACAGACTCTCATATACCCTGATAATCTTACTGGAAGTTGCCTGTTTTTAACCTAGAGAAGTGCTACAGTAGGTATCAATATGCTACTCCATTTGTTACTTCCGCCATCAAACGGAGAGGAGCACGTGAGTTTAATAGCCACTGGGACTCGGGTTCGATGCACATGGGTACAGGCATTTAAGAGGATGCAGTAGTATGTCCTTTCATGTGTTTTGTCCTTGTTCACACCCAGTCGAAGTTCCATGTCTCATAAACTCTGCCACCCCAACAGACCAAAATTCCACATGCATTCCTTAGCCTACACTCTCCCATTCCCGCCTTTACCCGTGTCCTTATTACGCTGTGGAGGTGGGTTAGTGACAAATTACACTCCTTGTACTCTAAGGTGGCCCAAAATTGTCATATATATCCATCTTCAATGCTGAGTTGTGAAAATAGATTAACAGCAAATGATGATGCTAGTCACAAAGAAGTGTGGTGGGAAGTATATAGAGTACTAGCATTTTGTCTTTCTGCCCCAGAGCTACGTGAATTAAACAGAAAAGGGACGAAAATCTGGACCAAGTTAGAGTAAAAATAGTATAGTGTTTCTCAGACCTGCAGATCAAACTAATTCCCTTAATGATAGGTGACTTTTTCAGCGTAAAGGACGTACTACTTGACTTGAGGAATTTAGATCAAGCTTTTGCCATAGAGTTTTATTCGCCTTAGAAATAGGCCCATTATAATGAATATGTTAGAAAAAAATATCCCTTAAATCCATTACTCTTTACATTTACATCTGGTACATGCTTCTACCAGGCGCATTTTTTCACGATAAGAGAGACCGGTGTGCCTAAAGGGTTGTGTGAGCCTAATCAGATGAGGTAATGCGGAAATGACTGTAGGGTAGGGCAGAGTTTAATTAGCAGTGCACGTGACCAGGGGATGTAAAGTAGCTTCCCTGGGGTGAGGTGAGGTGAGGTTAGCCTGTTGAGAGTCACCTCACTCTTTTGTTTGCTGCTCTTCCCACCACACCCTCACTACATCACCCTATCTGCCCCCCCCACCCCCTCACTACATCACCCTCTCTGCCACCCCACCCCCTCTCTGTCATCTAGTCACCCACATTCTAGCAGTGCCACTTCCTCTGTTTTATCGCCTTTCCTCCCGTACCCCCTTGAGTCAGCCTGACTTAACAGCATCACTTCTCTTATTCCATCCTTCCCTCCCCTTCCCCCTACAATCAGACACACCCCAACACTATCACCCTCTCTTTTCTCCCCTTCCTCTAATACCTGCTAGAGAGAGAGAGAGAGAGAGAGAGAGAGAGAGAGAGAGTTAGTCTCATTTTTCAAAACTGAGAACGTACCATGGCAGCACCGCACACAAAGTTTTCTCTTCGTAAATGATTGTTCCTAACTTTATTTACCAATAGCTCTAACCTAACCTAACCTAACCTGACCAGACCTAACGTAACCTAACCTCGCCTCACCTGACTTAACCTTATCTAACTCTTACCTAACCTAGTCTGACCTAACCTAAGCTACCAAACCCAACTAACCTAACCGGACCTAAAATATCGTAACTAACCTAACCTAACTGACAGATGACCTAGACGTAACCATGCTTAACTTAATCTAACCTAACCCAATCTAACCCTAGTCTAACATGGCCTAGACTTACCTGAAAGAAAAATTGCCCAAATCTTTTACGGTTTAGAAATTTGCTGCCCAGTTATAGGCCTGAATGTGACCAGCCACTAATTTCTGTTCGACTGTGTATATCAGATTAGTATATCGCTTTGTTTATTCATTATTCATATACTCGAATTAAGGAAAAAGTCCAATATAATATATTCACACTTTTTGAATGTGCTTTTGCATCACTCCATACCAGTCTTTGATTATTAAATGCGTTGGGTGTATTATGCGGGATGAGGCGATTTGTTTGTGGCCACCCCTTACGAGATTAAGGCGTCTGGCAATAGATAGATAGATAGGTTGCTTGACAGACTGAGAAATGGCATGGTAAGAGAGACACGTGGAAATAGACGTAGTATAATGGACAAGGCTTCTCTTCTTGCCTGTTTGTAATCGTTAAGTTTTCCCTTATATATCGCTTCATCTTCTCCCTGGCCTCCCCTTCCTCTCACAATCCGTACATCCGATCTGCTTATCTTTCTTGGTTATTTTCTCTCACTTTCTCCATATTGTCACTACCCGTCAGTTCCTCTAGTTTGGTTATATAGTTCTTCAGTATATCCGTACGGCCTCCAGATAATAGTATTGAACTTAAAAAAATAATTTTGACCTGAAGAGATTAATGAAGGCTGTAACTAACCCCTCCCCCAGTTCTAAAAGCCTCTCGTAAGCTAAATAAAATCATCCAGAGACAGAAAGATCGAGAAAAGAAATGTAATTGAAGTCGCTTAACACGCCATGATCTGCTCTCTCCATCACACTGCACCTTCCTCCGCACCTCTTTCTTATCGTGTCACATCTCCCCCTGGCACACCATCTAACCCATATGTAGATGTCAGCCACTTCATTTCCAACTCTTCCACCCTTCTCCTTTCCCTAGCATTTATGTAACAAATTCTTCACATTTTCACCGCATAATTGGCACCACTAAGCGTGTTCGTATACACACACACACACACACACACACACACAGATTCAGTGTTGTATATAGAGTCATGGGTAAAGCCATATGTGTAATACCAATAGTGTCATAGTGTAGGGTGATTACAATAGCCTCCCCTGAAATTTGAGAGGGGGGATAAATAACCTCTCCTCTCTCCTCCTCTCCCCTCTCCCCTTTTTTTATTCTCTTCCCCCCTTCTCTCTACCTCCCCCTCCCCTATCGCCTCGCTCCTTTCCACCCTTCCACCTTTCTCATTCTCTCTTCGTAAACTCTCTCTCTCTCTCTCTCTCTCTCTCTCTTTCACACACACACACACACACACACACACACACACACACACACACACACACACACACACACACACACACACACACACACACACACACACACACACACACACACACACACACACACACACACACACACACACACACACACACACACACACACACACACACACACACACACACACACACACACACACACCGCTTCACTCCCCCATACACCCCAAACCTAACTTTACGATGCCGATACAAGCATAACCTAACTTTACCGTCTGTTCATACAATACCTAACCCAGCTTTCTTTTGCCACCACAGACCTACATTACCAAGTGAAAGGTATCTAATCCAAACCTAACAACACCTCGCCTAACTTCCTCTGTCGTTCGGTTCCTTCTTCCTTGCATTAAAAAAAAAAAAAAAAAAAAAACTTGCCTCTACAAACATAACCTCTTGCTTATCTTCCTGTTTACCACATTAACTTTACCGAATAACCTTTTCCACCCCAAACTAACCTCACTTATAGACTAATGTAACTAAACTTAACCCAGCTTAATCTAACTCAGCTACGCCTAACAAAACGTAATCACCTCACAAGCATCGTACTCCAGCTTAATTTATGCAAGTCCAGCTTAACATAAAAGAAAAACCTAAAAGACCTTCTCTAAAACGCTGTGTTAAACCTGACCTAACAAAAACACAAACATAACTCTGCCTACCGTAGCATAAAAGTCAAAGTTACTACATTTTTAAAGAAGAACCAAAACTTGAAAGCCTGCAAACTTGCCCCTTACAAGGAAATCTGGGAAAAGAAGAGCATAAGTAAAAGAATTCGTTAAGTTTTTTTTTTTTTCTGGACGCTCTTGAGTTTATAGAATGGAGGTCGTAGGCAATGAGAAAGACATACTGAGAGTGAGTTTCAGGGATGCCCAGTTGTGCACAGTTAGGGACAAAAGTTCGCCTACTGTTTCACGGTAGTTCATGTCCGTGACTTTCTTCCCTGACGCATCATATCAAAAGCATTATATCAGGGCAGAGAAGCGTATGAGGCCTCGCTAACCTTAGGAATATTACCCAGTAGAGGAAAGCGAGAAGTTGAAGATGTAAAATATTAACTAACCACTACATTAAAGACTGAGAATACTGGTTAACTCTCGCTTAATAGTTGAACAAGAATGACATTAGAGTACGTGGTTAATATATCATTTTGAATATAGCATAGCATGGCATAACATACCAAAAGATCGAAGGCGCTAGCATGACATAACCTCACACCCTAACCTGCTCTCACATATATAACATCGTCAGCTTCGGGACAACAAGTAAAAATGAATATAATAAAAAAAAATATTACTCTACATCCAAACCTCTCATTTGGAACCCCACATATTCCAGCCAACGCAAGACCATACCATCAGCGATCTAAACCCACATCACGTTTCCTCACCTAAATTCACCCTTACGTCCAAATCGAATAAGGGTGGAAATCAAGGCTAAAATAGAGGGAGTTTGATGCGTGTCTGTGGGGATTGAAGGCGACACAATAAGGGAAGGTAGGATTTGGTAGCATTATAGGGATTTGGTTGGATTAAATGGTGAGAAACTCTGGGATTGGGGCCTGCTTCCATATGGCGTGGTTGGTTGATGCATCCAGTCAGCACTCTCTCTCTCTCTCTCTCTCTCTCTCTCTCTTTCTTTTACTGTCGCGCAAGTTTAATATCGATTTTGATTTCGTTTTTTGATCTTGTGTTTCTCTCTCTCTCTCTCTCTCTCTCTCTCTCTCTCTCTCTCTCTCTCTCTCTCTCTCTCTCTCTCTACACACACACACACACACACACACACACACACACACACACACACACACCTATCATCATCAGCGGACTTCCTTACTCCACATCATTTTACGAATCATGTTATTCCTTATCCTATCCACCCTACTCTCTCTCTCTCTCTCTCTACACACACACACACACACACACACACACACACACACATCTTACTCCACATCTTGTACGAATCACGTTATTTCTTATCCTATCCACCCAACACTCTCAACACACGCCTTCCTTAACCCTTTAACAGGGGCTGAGGGAAAATCATCATCTCATTTGCATCGGGGAAAAAAGTTACTCCTTTTTTTTTTTTTTTCATACTGACATAGGAATTGTGATGAAGTATGTGTGTCCTGATTTTAGGTCGACATGTGCAGTAGATTAGCAGGTAGAGTGTCCTAAACTTTCGAATGTTTCAGGAAAAAATTGTTAGTTTTATGGATGTGAGGTGGACGAGGGCAGACTGAAACATGGGTACGCAAATCTTCAGGTCAGCATCGATTGTACTTTAGCCGTAATGAGCATAATGAATAAATATAAAAGTAAGTAAATTAATAAATGAAAATAAGTTTATAAGTACACGTATAAATAAATGGCGGGAAATTCAGCTTAATAGGTCTGTCTTGAGGTTTGCCACAGGGAGAGTTAGGGCATGTATAGATTAAAGTCACACTGCGCTACAGAATATTAGTCCTGTCTTCACTGTTAATAATCGTGACTCTTCATTCATGCCTTACCCAACCCTCACACCCGTACCGTGATGTGGGCACTTCCGCACCACATTGAACGATAGATAGATAAATTGATAGACATATATAGGTAGATTGGCCACAAATTATGACTGCGGGGTTTATAGTCAAATCTTAATGAATTATTCAAAGGTAAATGCTTTTGAAACATGATATAATTAACAGTTCACGAAATCAATTAATAACACTAAATGGTGGCAAAGCAAAGACAGGTAAATGAAGTATATAGTACACACAAATAAACTGAAAGCGAATAAATTTGTTCTAGGTAATAATTATAGATTGATAGATAGATGGATGGATGGATAGGTAGATAGATAGATTGACATACTGTGTAGATTGTTACATGCCATATACTGCATGTTCCCACCAATTCAAGGCTTATTCCATCCCAGACCAGCACCTCATTACCATCCTCCCTTTCTCGCACCCTCACCCCCACCCCACCAAGCCCAGTCTGCTCCCCGCCACCTTATTATCGCGTAACGAGCCTCACCTGCTAACGCTCCACCTGCCGCCAATACAGGTGTCATCACGCATAACGTAATCCAATCACGATACCCTGCTTTTTGTGCCGCTCCTGTGGCGAACTTCCGACGGGAATCAGATTACGATAAATGGATTTTACACACACGCTGGCATCGTGGAGCCACCGCCGTCTCTAGATCTACAGTTGTCTTTTGCCTAGATGTTTTTCCCCCGTGTTTAGGCATTTGTGCAGGGTAAAGATGCCCACCATCCACTCACTTGATGTAGTGCCACCTTCAGATAATTTTATACAGTGTCAAGCCAAGTCGTGTTTTATTGCGTAGGAGATTTACCGTGTTCGACTGTAACTGTATAACTAAATGGACTCCAGGTGGTTTAGTGTGTTTAGGCGCTTCAATGAGATTTTACCCGTATGTGTTTACCTCTGTGGGGAAGTTGTTGTTTTTTTTCTCTCCCAATTACCACCTCAACCATCACGGCTTCCAACACCACATCAACTACTTCAGAGTTACTTGATTCACTACAGTCTAGTCGATTCTGATATTGCTTCACCTTTTCCTTCCCCTCTGACTTTCTCGTTCCTCACATTAACCCCCTCAATCCCGTGACTTCTTTTATATTTTATGCTTGCTATCTTCGGACATTTATGCAATGTATGGGAGGCTTTTTCGAGCTGGAAGGGTTAGATATCGCTTTCACTGACTCTTTCAATATTGGAGATCTTTCGTTAAGTAAAATCGTTGGGTGATCGCAAGAATAAAACACAGATCCATCACAGCTCCCACATCCACCATAATACTACAGCCAGAATAATCACCACAACCTTCCCCCCACCACAGCCATCCTCCCACCTCAACCATCCTCCCACCTCAACCATCCTACCACCTCAACCATCCTACCACCACAACCATCCTACCACCGCAACCATCCTACCACCGCAATCATCCTACCACCACAACCATCCTCCCACCTCAACCATCCTCCCACCTCAAGCATTCTACCACCTCAACCATCCTACCACCACATCCATCCTACCACCACAACCATCCTACCACAACCATCCTACAACCACAACCATCCTACCGCCTCAACCATCCTACCACCACCCTCATCTCCGTCTCCACCAAGCAGGATGTTCGACTCAGACGCAACTTCTCAAAGCCTTTCCTCTCCTTATTTTCTCTCCACCCTGGCGTGAGAGATGGAGGGGTGGAGGGACGGAGGGGGAAAGTGATGGGAGGGACGGAGGGGGATGGTGATTGGAGGGAAGGGGGAGGCGAAGAGCGAGATGAGAGATAGGAGAAGGTGATTTAGGAATGAAAGTAAAAGAAGAATGGGAGTGGATGATGAGGGAAGGAGGGAGGGAAAAATGGAATCATGGAATGGGTGGGAAGGGGGTAAAGGAGGGATGAAGGAAGGGTAAGAGAGGAGAGAAGGAGAGCTGTAGAGTGACGGAAGAGAGAAGGAGGGAGGAAGGATGAAGGATAAGGAGGGAAGAGAGGTAGGAATAGAGGGATGAGGGAGGAGGGGAAAAGGAGGAAGGAGGGGAAGGAGGTAGGAATGGAAGGAGGAGGGGCAAAGGAGGAAGGAAGAGGGAAGGGAAGGGAGGGAAGGGAAGGAAGAGGGGTGAAGGAGGGATTAAGTATAAGAATGCATGAAATATGATGAGTGAATGAAGAAGGGATCAAGGCAGTAGTGTGTGTAGACGGGGGACTATAATCAGCGGGTATGAGCAGGTGTAATCAGTAGGTATCACTTACAGGTAGTCAGTACACTTCCTGCTAGACCCCTACACTTCCTGCTGTCCCTTACACTTCATTACACCCCAAAGCCCTATGGAGAAGCGGGCCATCCTGCTCCATTTTCTATGCTGCCTCGCCTCGTTTTCAAGGCTGTCGTGCGTAATTTTTCTACATCTCACGCTATAGACATCACCCCATTTTATGATAATCGAGGCATAACGTCTTTTCACCTGAAGGCAACAGCATCTATTAGTCTGAGAAAAATACATAAATATCGGGAAAACCACAGCGAAACAGCATTCTCAGCACTACCGTCATGCTTCCTTATTACGGCGGGCACGCAACACCCGTCTGTCAATACACCGTCTCCCCGTTCGATTCCTCTCCATAAATGTTCAGCTTTAAATTAGTCCCTTTGTCTGTACTAAGGACTTCGAAAAGACAGTGTGTCCTGATTTTTCGAAATGAAATTTTCGTGGTTTTAGCTTCCGCTGATGGATTTTTACTGTAGTCGTCTTTCAGCTTATGCTTTTATTTATGGTACTGGAAATGTTTGATTTCATAGTGGGTAACACTAGAGGATATAATTAATTTTACCTTCAGATCTTAGGAGGACATTCTTCGTATCCATTTAATTTGCTCGTTTTTCTGTCATGCTCACACTTGTCCCCATCAGCAACTCCTTCCCTTCGACTTTTCCCTTTTAAGTACTTCAGTCTCATGGCATATTTTTCCTTTTATTTTTGCTCTCCAGAAATTTTATTCAGCCTTGAAGGTATTTGTCGAGCTTTTGCCAATTCCTTTGTAACTAGAGATTTGTCTAAGTTGAGTAAAATCGTCTGGAGATAGAAAAATAAATCCATCTTCGCCGGCTGGAGGAGGTGAAGGATGTTTGGAGAGGGTTGCTGTCTCGGAGGCGTTATGCACCTGGTTTGAGGACACCGCGCGAAGGGGCAGGTGGGTGAGGGGAGAGAGAGAGGGGTGGGGGGTGGAAGAGGTGGTGTGGGGGTGGGAAGGGGCGTGGAAGGGAGAGGGAAGGGGGGGCGGATGTGGGCCTCACCAGCCCCTCTCTCTCCTGACTGACTGAATACTTAGAACACTCTCTGGTCTGGCGGGGTTCACGAGGGCACCTGGTTTTGTGTGTGTGTGTGTGTGTGTGTAATTGACACACGCACAGAACACAGCATTACACACGAACATACACACACAATCTTAAACCCCCCTCCCAGAGCAGCGCAAAACCCAGGAATCATCTCTTAAACTAGAGCGTTGGATGTTCATTAGTTTGTAACCCCAGAAGTGTAAAGGAATTAATGACCGCGACTGTACACTTGAAATAAACCTTTTCAGTACGAGGACGTCTCCGAAATTCTTCTTGTTTCCCGAGGCTTATCTGAAACGTGAACCCGGTGGACTGCAGGATTGAGTTGCCCCCCCTCCTGCAGTCCACCGTCCACCTTTCGAAGCACAGGGGTGTAGGTGAAGGACTTGTGTATAACCAGGCAGATGAGCCGCTTGGTTATATCGGTGCCACCACATGAAGGCGACCCACTCCGGCACCATTTAACATCCTTGCCACCGCTTGACGATCTTTTTTTGCTTGCTTTCATCTAACGGAACCGGGCCACTCTCACGCCTTGAATATTAATTTAAGGTTACTTAAAAAAAAAAAATGCCTACTGATTTAAGGTTACTAAAAAAAGAAAAGAAAATAGCCTACTGATTTAAGGTTACTAAAAAAAGAAAAGAAAATAGCCTACTAATTTAAGGTTACTTGAAAGAAAGAGGCTACTGATTTAAGGTTACCGGTACTTAAAAAAAAGGGCCTTCTGATTTAAGGTAACTTAATAAAAAGAGCCTGCTAATTTAAGGTTACTAAAAAAAAAGAGCCTGCTAATTTAAGGTTACTTGAAGAAAAAAAAAGCCTAATTCATGGGATAGGGATGCATCTCCTTGGTCACTAGTCAAATTTACCCTCCAGTCAGACTATACATGGCCATCAATTAAGGTGAAAAGGGGTTACGAATTTTTGCCAGGTGGACGCAGACTGACTATAGAAAGTGTCCATTATGCCTTTGATGCCATGATAGATTTATTTTTATTTTTATTTATTTTTTTTTACCGTCAGAGGATTTTTTTTCATCTTCTTAACGACCTCCCGTAGCGTGTTGTCTTAGTCTCTCTCCCGTCAGACGATTTTATTCAGCTGAGGGTTGTGCTCCTGTACTGAGTGTAGGGAGATAGATTGTACCGAGTTGAGACAGACAGGCAGGCAGACGGACAGATAGATAGGTAGGTGGAGAGACAGAAACAGACAGACAAATAGGTGGGCAGAGAGACAGAGACAGACATATAGACTAATAAATGGGCAAGAGACACAGAGGCAGACAAACAGACAGGCAATCAGACAGACACATGGGTAGAGAGACACAGAGACAGACGGACAGGCAGACAGACAGATGGATAGGTAGAGAGACACAAAGAGAGACTGACAGTTAGACAGATAGTAGATATAGATAAATTGGTAGGTAGATAGACACAGACAGACAGACAGACACAGATCGTTAGATATAGTAAAAAGATGGATAGATAGGGTGACGTACATAGCCAGATAGAGTTAGATATTAGAAATAGATATATAGGTAGGTAGATAGACACAGACAGACACAGATCGTTGGATATAGTAAAGAGATGGATAGATACGGAGGGGTACATAACTAGATAGATGGGTAGATGAATAGATAAGTAGACACAGACATTGAGATAGGCAGACATTTACCCAATGAGTGTTTTAAATGTCAAGTGTAAATGTCACCCCAATGCCCCACCCCTCAACCCCACCCTCACCTGTTTAGACACACACCTTGCCCAGTACACCCCCACCCACCCCTGCCAGTACCCCCCACCACCACACTACCAGTCAATCAATCAATCATTCAATCAATTCGTCTTTTGTGTCGTGGTTTAAAGCAGTGGCGAGAGGGACGGTCTTATACTCTTCCTTTTACGAGTATGCAGGATCTTCGGTTATAATGCCACAAGGATCGTACGCCAGTCATCTACCCTTTAGTGCAAATATTGCAACTGGTGACAAAAATACAATCATGAAGATCTGCCACGAACCCATACTATACTCCTTTTACTCTAAGTAGTTTGGTGGTAGTCAGAGTAAAATATAAAGGGTGTTATCGTACTGAGGGGAATCTATCTTAATCCCTCCCGTCCGAGAAACGTTTCATAAGCGCTTTAAATTATCTGAGTATGAACACTGAAAGAGTTGAGCATTATGATGGAGTAGAGGGCTCATGCCTCTAATCCGACTGGACTTGGTTTAAATTTTAGACTAGTGTAGTTCAGCTTGTCTCGTCCTGTTAAGTTATTGCGTATAGTGATTACATTTCAGCTTGCTATCCTGTACATACTCCCCTTCTAACTGTGTACGCGGCCTGTGCCTAACCACCCGTGTTATCTTCTTTATATATGCCCATCCATCACGCATATCTCTCTTCTGAACCAGACCCCACCAGGTGCACTCCCCCTCTTCCCCCGCCCCACCTTCTCTCTTCCCTCTCCTTTCTCTCCTCCCTCCCCTTTCTCTCCGCCCTCCCCCTTCTCTCCTCCCTCCCCCTATCTTTTCTAGCTGCTGTCTTCCCCTGGCCAAGCACTGCCCTGCTGCCGTAAGCCCAGGAAGCCGGTCGGTGGGGCATTATGAGCGCTTAGGGTTAATTATGCGTGAGAGAGCGGTAATCCCGGCACAATAAGCGAGATATAATCGGTAGCGGGAGCCTCCATCCTACCGACCCGCTCCTGCTGCTGCTACTGACTGACTGACGATGACGACGACGATGATGATGATGATGATGATGATGATGATGATGATGATGATGATGATGATGATGATGTTACTTCTACTGTACCGCATTTTTTTTTTCTTACCTGCTCATCATCCTTCCTAATACAACAGTAGGTGAGAGCGTCCACCATCCACTCAGTCGATGTAGGGCTGCCCTCCACTGAGTAACAAGCGAAATGGAGTCATGGAACCCAGGAAGCCATTTACTGCGTTGGGTGGTAACCAAACAATTAGATGTCGCCCAGTGGTCTAATGGGTTCAGGCGCTCCAACTGATTGACACCCGCAAAGGTTTACATCCAAAGGGTCGTTGAGGTTTAATATCCACGTAATGCCGGTCAGGGGCGAATGAGGCTGGTCACCGTCGCCCCAACTGTTGGGATTGAATAACCTAGCCCCGGGTCTCTACGCTCCTCATGGGGAAAAAAGATCGGAAGATTGATAAACAGAGATAGATAGATAGATAAACAGATCGATAGATAGGTAGATATAGATGGATATTGATATAGACAGACAGACGGATAGATAAGTAGATAGATAGACAGATAGATGGATAGATAGGTAGGTAGATGGATATTGATATAGAGAGATAGACTGGTAGGTGGATGAGTAGATGGATGGATAGATATGTAGATAGATAGATGGATATAAATATAGATAGACGGATAGATAGATATTACTGCTGTGTTGATGCTTCTGTTGTTAATCATGCTGCTTTATGGTGCTTTTCCGTGATTGATAATTGTTACCCCACTATAGTATGTTTGTTCTAACCAGACGCATTTCACTAATCGCGTTTTGCTTAGTTGATGGCTAAGTGTAGTCAGACTGGAGACTGCATTTGATTAGTAACCAAGGAGACTCATTCCCACCTCGATTTTTGAGTTGTAAAAAGGAATCAAGACTAGTATGTATGCTAGTCACGAAGAAGTGTAACAGTGTCTCGTTCTGTCAGTAAGGTACGGGAAATAAGCTATAGAGGGACGAAAATCTCCTCCAGTCTAACGTGGTGTGTGTGTGTGTGTGTGTGTGTGTGTGTGTGTGTGTGTGTGTGTGTGTGTGTGTGTGTGTGTGTGTGTGTTGTCAGGTGTGTGTGTGTTGTCAGGTGTGTGTCATTGCGTTGTGGTGTGGGGTGAAGCGTTGACATTGTGTACGTGTGTGGTCTGTATGGCTCTCCACGCTGTAGTCTACATACATTAGTGGTAGTAGCAGTATACTAACAGATTAACTCCGGTTTGTCTGATCGAGCAAACCCATCAATCGAAGGCAAGCAGTCACTTCTGCTAGACTGTCCCGTGCAGTGAACCGATGTTCCTCTGCGACAATGCGGGGAAGAGCGTGGAAATTTGGTACCCGGATTGACGCCGCATTTCCGTCTCTCCACGGGCTCCACATCACCCCGTTATTCAATTATATGGTTACTACCCAGCGTTGTAAATGGTTTCCTAGGTTACAGGAAACCATTAGGCTTGCCACTCAGTGTAGAGTCTACATCGAGTAACTACCTACCTAAGCGTGGGCAGAACACTGATTTAGAATTAGAAGGACATTAAGTTATCTAGTCATTCACACTGTGAGTAATAGGTGAAGTTGCTCTCAGAAAATAAGGAACCCTATAACACGTGAAAAATGCATATATAAAATCTTTTCACTGATGGAGATTACACATTTATAGATAAACAGTATAATATTGGTGTCAGTATACGCTATAATTCATGGGGCTCTATAACTGATGTAGATTCTCTCTCAGTTCATGTAGAAAAATCATTAATTGATACAGAATACCATTTGATTGATACGGAATAGCTTTTGAATGATGTAGGATACCTTTTGATTGATGCAGAATACCTTGATTGATGTAGAATACCTTTTGATTGATACAGAATACCTTGATTGATGCAAAATACCTGTTGATTGATGTAGAATAGCTTTTGATTGATGCGGCATACCTTTTAAAAGTTCCAGAAAGCCTTTAAATAGTCAGTGAATTCCTTTTTTAGGGGACAGGTCATTTGATACCCGTGCCGCTGTCATTTTTGGCATCTGTGTTAAGACTGCCCCGGCCTCTCCACCCCTTTCACAGCCCACCTCCACCCCTCTCACCGCCCGCCTCCACCTCTATCACAGCCCGCCTCCACCTCTTTCGCAGCCCACCTCCACCCCTTTCACAGCCCACCTCCACCCCTTTTCACAGCCCACCTCCAACCTTTTCACAGCCCACCTCCAACCTTTTCACAGCCCACCTCCATCCCTTTCACAGCCCACCTCCACCCCTTTCACAACCCATCCTCACTCCTTTCACAGCCCACCTCCACCCCTTTCACAGCCCGCCTCCACCCCTTTCACAGCCCACCTCCACCCATTTCACCGCCCACCTCCACCCCTTTCACAGCCCGCCTCCTTCCCTGATGCCATCGCTCCTCATGCCCTTACAAAGACGATCTGGGACCCATTTACAAACCCCCCTAAACCCCACCCATTGAATTCGAGGACGTGTTTCTCAGTCTTCTAGCTATTTCCAGACGATTTTTTTCAGCCTTTTTGAGCTAAAGGGATAGGAAATAAGCATAAATTAACCCCTCCTACCAGAGACCGTTTCAAAGCTTACTGAAAATCGTCTGGTAGTAGCAAAGATAAGCTTAAAACAAGGTCCTTGGATGGAAAAAATTAAGCTGTGTATAACAGGCTTGGATATACGTTTGATTTTTTTTTTACAAGATAAACAGAAGGAAAAACACATTAAATTAAAAAACAATCCATACACCAGATTACAGGTGTTTATTGATATAGCCAAAAAACACGTCACAGCCAAACTAGAGTGAATAATCTAGTGATAAAACACGCAAAATCGAAATAAGTAATTATAGCTGACTTCAGAGACTTATTGTAAAAGTAGTTAGGATTCTTTATAAATACAGACCAAGTGAATAATAAAGTAAAAAAAGAATGAAGGAAAAAGAAAGAGAGAGAGAGAGAGAGAAAAGGAAAGGAGGGAAAGAGAGAGAAAGAAAAAGAAAGAAGGAAGGAAAGAAAAAGGAAGGATGGAGAGAAAGAGAAAGAAGGAAAGAAAGAGAGAGAAAGAAAAAGGAAGGAAAGAAAGAAAGAGAGGCAGAAAAAGAAAGAAAATGAAAAACAAATCTGTGATAATTTTGACTTAGGGAGACTTGTATATCCTAAGAATTATTTACAATCCATTATAAATATAGTCCCTGATCCTCACAATGGGCATCTCCGCATCCCCTTCCTGTCTGGTAGAAGGGATAAGAAGGGTGGAGTGGATGGGGGGAGGGCAGCTTGATGGCCAGGAGTACAGACTTGATGCTGATGTTGCCCGTACCTGAGCGTGGTTTGGTTGGGACAGGTTGATTCGAGGTGGATTGGGTTAGGTTAGAATTGTTGGGTTAGGGCAGGTTTGGGCGGGTTAAAAGGTCCTTGGTGTGGTTTGGTTGTGTGTGTGTGTGTGTGTGTGTGTGTGTGTGTGTGTGTGTGTGTGTGTGTGTGTGTGTGTGTGTGTGTGTGTGTGTGTGTTTTGGGGGAGGGTTAATGTATGGCTGAATTAGTTTTTTCGACTTTGTGACCCTAGAGCCTAGAAGTTGGCGTAAACGATATTATGCCTGATAATGGGAAAATACTTTGGACACGTATTTATTAGAAAAAAAAAAATAGCAACTATATATTTTTATGGAAGAAAGAAGAAACCAAAGGCCAGGAGCCCGCAAGATTGTTCCCTCCAAGAAAAAACAAAAACAAGATAACAGAGAGCCAAAGTCAAGATCCGTTCATTTCGAGGCTTGCAAATACACCTGCTCTGCGTTATATTTCGGCAAACAATAGATGATTCTAGTATGGTATATAGAAACCCAGAAAACTAAAAGCAAAATGATCATACTTAACGTTCTGATTGAGAGTAGAGAAAATTGTGTTAGATTACTGTCTTTGAAGGGAGATTTTATTCAGCAAAGTGGACCTCAGCGCAACGAAAGGGTCCCTAAATTCATCGACGTATTTTTAGAGATAAGAGCATCTCTTGGAGCGGCCCTGACTGTCTGTCATTCACTATTTTTTTTTTTTTTTTTTTACGAGGTGCTTTACGCTTGTAGACTTATCGCTGCCGTCGTCGTCCAACGCTTCGTAGCCGAAGCTGGAAATCGTCCGCGTCAAATCCTTCAAAGTCGGGCACGGCCTCGCATCCCTGAAGGAGACGAGACCAACCACTGTTCAGGGTTTTGACGGAGACTTCCTTCCAAGCATTGGCCCAGTTGAACACCACAGACTTGATGTTGTAACGCCGCAGATTCGCCAAGGTCCGGCACGTGTGTCGACCCCTTTGTCGTCCTCAAGCACCACCATCACCTCGTCGAGGAACCTCGGATGGTACAGTCTCTTGGCTGCCACGATAACACCTTGGTCCATTGGTTGAATGAGTGCAGTCGTAGTAGGTGACAGAAACATAAACCTAATACGGCCGTCATCAGCAACCAAATCCTTCTCCGACAGATGCGCTTCTATAAATATGAACCCGTTGGACTGCAAGTTGAATTCGCCTTCCTACGGCAGTCCACCATCCTTCTCTCAGAGGGATAAAGAGAAATGACAAACTTTTAGATAACCGGTCGTCAAAGCAGTCCAGTTACAGTATATCAGTTCCATCACATGAAGGCGTCCCTCTCCACCTCCCCTCGTGCCGAAAGAAAGAGAGAGAGAGAGAGAGGGGGAGGGGGGGAGTTAGGGTGCAACAAAAAGCAATTCGTTACAAGAAGACAATTGGTGAGAATGCAGACAAAAGCCTTATCTGCAGAGAGAGAGAGAGAGAGAGAGGGAGAGAGAGAATAAAAGAGAGAGAGAGAGATCCACACATCCAAACACCATTCTTACCTCAGACTGGATACATTTGATAAGATAACTACCCTTTAAAGGCTCTAAAGGGTGAAGGTAAAGGGAAGGGGGGGGTCACTCAGGAGCTCCTATGGCCCACAAGAGTCCTCAGAGCATGTGTTTATTCAGTTCTACCCTTTGTATGAGGCCTGAGCACTGTACAAGCCGAATGGACATCACTGGAGAGAGAGGGAGAGACAGAAACAGACAGACAGACAGATAGACAGAGTAACAGACAGATAGACAGACAGACAGACAGTATAGGACTTACAGATAACAGGATGCCTATTAACCCATAAGGAGGTTGTCTGCTGAGGTAAAGTTATTGTGCTAAAGATCCAAAGAGCGAGTGTGAGAAAAGGATAGGATAGGAGAGAGAGGGGGGGGGGAGATCGAACAAGTAAAAGGGAAGGCTTCAAAGAGAGACAGAGACACAGAGAGAGATAGCAAAAGGCCCAAGAGACAGAAGAGTCCATAAGTCCTCTTGAGAGTGCTGAGAGTCGGCGTGAGTGGGTATTATGCCTTTATTTACAAGATGAATGGTGCCTCCTTTTAGCCAGGGCGCCACAATGGATGCTCCCAGTTCAACCCTTTTTTAATTCACCCTCATCTTGTTTATATTGTTGCCACTGCCTGGTGATTTAACCCCTTCAGGATGGTGACGCCCCTCCGTAGGTTGCATGAAATCATCTCTGTAAGTTGTTTGTGTGTCGATAATGTCATGATTATCGTAACTCTAAAGATGCAAATGTGTTTCGAAGACTTGTGAATGCTTTGGAAGAGCCGGCGCTTTTGGGAAACAGGTCAGGTTGTTATTATTATTATTATTATTATTAATTATTATTGTTACTGTTGTGTGTTGTTGTTGTTATTGTTCTTGTACTTTTTCTTGTTATTACTGAGGTTGTGAAAATCAGCTGTCTCTAGATTTTATTCAAGTTAGGACAAACCTCTAGCAAAATAGCAGTAAATAAAGTTTATCTGTAACTCCTGTTGCTGGAAAAATGTGCCGTAGAATATATGAAATTCCCATATATATTCAAGACCAATTTAAATTATACGTCATCGGAATGAAGGTTTGAATTTAGCAAGAAGGCCTTAACGAACTGGAAGGAATTATATATAGTGTTTACGACGATTTTTTCAACGTAAGAGAGAATTTTTGAACTAAGAGGGGTTTAGCCTTCATTAATCCCTTCAGTTTTAGAGATCCAGAGTTGAATGAAAGCGTCCGGAGGCAACGAGAATCAGCTGAATTAAGACGTCATCGTAGTGAAAGAGTTGGTGGATGAATAGACTCTTCCCCTTTACCAGATGCCACAATAGATGCTTCCAGTCCAGCCCCTTTTAATAATACTGGTTGGGGTGTTTATTTTTCCCTTGCTTTTGTGACTTGTGATGGGGACGTCTGATTTGTATTTCTGCTTGGCTTATTTTCGCCCTTAAAGAGATAAAGCATAAGGGTTAATGTTTGTTCTAGGGGTTATGGGCATGGTTAGGTCCCTGTGGCTGATCACCCTTGAGGAAATACAATGTGGATGTTTGTGTAGCTCTAACTTGCTTCGCGACCCAGACAGCATCATCATCTGCTGCCAACACCCCCTCCCCCTGCCCCTCTAAACTATATCTCACCCCTGCCCCACTTTCTCAGCCTTTGTTTTACTTACCGTTCTTCTTAGGGTCGCTTCACAGTCAGTACTTGTCTTAACCACACCCATTTGCAACAGAGTTAGGACTACGCATAATCAGCACGATCAGTTTCACAGCCATTTGGTAATCGTGCGTTTAATGTTCGTGTTTGTGGTTTGTGAGCTCGCCAACAAGACCGCGAACTGTATCTGTGGACGCGAAAACACGTGAGTGATGGTTAGCTGGTTATCATCTCAACATAAAGCAGCAAGTGTAGCCGCGACCCTTAATGCCCAGCCAGTGGTATGTAGTGGGGCCGTCAGTCGTTTATTATCTGATGTGGTCTCAAGGCTTCATCATGCACGGAGTACAGACAAACAGAGTTACGAAACCGACCACTTAATCATTGTTGTCCCTTTGGGAATCCACAGCCATAATTAAACGACTGAGCTAAATGCAAAAATTCGAATTCGAATATCATGATAGTGAAACAAAAGGCCTCTCCTGCTTTCCAGACAGTCCTTCTGTTAATCAGCCGTGAAGGGAAAAAAGATCATGCAGAATCAGTATCTTGCACAAATGAAAGTTGAATCAACCAGTCTTAAGATAAAGCTATAAATCATGCGTATATTTTACTTATATACAATATAAACAGTACATACAAATATATATATATATATATATATATATATATATATATATATATATATATATATATATATATATATACACACACACAGTATACGTACATACATATATACATGTGTGTATGGGAGAGGCGGTGGCTCAGTCGGTAGAGAGGTGGCCTGCAGTCACAACGGACCCTGGTTCAAATCTCCGCTGGGGCAGGGAACAGTTTAAGGTTTTGAATTGCATAAAATCAGACTTTACTGATCTACCAGAAGACCCGCCGACATGTAAAAATACCCCCGCTAATACCAATACACCAGTCCTGTATGAGACAGCCCTAGCATGTATTCAATATGTACAGTGGGTGTTAGTTCCGAAGTGGTGACATGTAGAAGGTGTATCGTATGTAGGGGGACTACTGGGCCTTGAGAGCAGGCTGTGAAGCCTATGCCCAGAGTCGGACATATAAAAAAAAAAAATGTATGTGTATAATATCTGTAGTAAGCTACCTATGAAAATATGAAAAATATAACAAAGCCTTTATGCATTCAGTGCCATTGTGAAGGGGCCTAACGACTTACATCAATTACCGTAGAGCACTTCGCCCAGGATATGACCGCTTATGAATGCATAATTTATTAAGGCCGTCTGAGATGCAGGTGGTGTACAGTATACCTGATGCTGGTAGATGGTTTGCTAATGTGTCTTTTAAAGTGTGTTTGCTGGTGCCTTCAGCGATCGGTGTGGGAAGGATGGTTACGTTTGGAGTTGAGTGTTTATATTTTTCTGTCTGATCAGCTAGTCAGGTCAGGTGCGGGTAAGGGGATGGGTCTGTTATGATGTGGCAGGGGTAAACCAGTTCTGCTGTCGGGCCCTGCTGTGGATGTCACTGCTTGCATTGCGCAGTTGACCCTTGTGCGGTGTGATGCGGTGAGGATCTGTCCGTTCTCCCCTTTGGGGCTAAGATGCGAATGAATGTGTTTGAATGGATGAGTAAATGGAGAGTGAGTCGTCCTGTCTCGGCTACCTCCCTTTCCTTGGGGGAAGCAGCCTAGGTATATAGATAGATAGATAGATAGATGACTGTTCGTCATCTGTGCACGCATTCTGTACTCGTTTTTATTCGCCCAAAATTGCCATTTCTGCATTTTGAATGTTGAGTCGTAACAATAGATTAACGCCTGACTATGGTGCTAATCACGAAGAATAGCCTACTGCGGAAAGCAGTAGGCTATTCTACCTATTGCCAGACGCCTCAATCCCGTTTGGGGTGGCCACAAACAAATCGCCTCCAAGTCGCCCTGTCCCCCGCCATTTCACTGCCCTGCTCCCAACTCACACACCCCTCTCTCATATACCTCTCCACCCCATCCCTCCATCTCATCCTCGGCCTCCCCCTCCCTCTTCCCCCCTCCACCTCACTCACATACACTCTCTTCGTCAGTCTTTCACCCTCCATCCTCTCCACATGGCCAAACCACCTCGGTGTGTTCCTCCTAACGCTTCCTATCACATCCACATCCACACCACAACGCTCCTTTATATCCTCATTCGTCAGCCTGTCTCTCCATGTGACTCCACAGGCTCCTCTTAAATAACTCATTTCCAAAAACAAACAATATGAACTTCGAAGGGACGAAAATCTGGTCAAGTTAAAATAAAACAAGTATAGTCCGCTAAAGAGATTCCCTAGTGCCTCTTCCTTACCAGTTTATTTTTGCTTATGAGACGTTAAAAATTTCTTATTATGCACTGTCTGTCGATATTACGAAGCCATAAACATACAATAAAATAAGGTAAAAAATAAATCGCTAAGGAAGAGGTGTTAACAGACCTCCTTAGTTCGAGAATATAACGTTCAGTCTTGTTTGGAAATGTTTATGGTGGAGTATTGTATGAAATTTTGGAGAGAGAGAGAGAGAGAGAGAAAGAGGGGGGGGGGGGGCAAATAGTTCGAAAGAGAAAAATTCAACCTTCCCAGCCACCCCAATAGGTATAAATCGGCTGGTTACCCTCAGTATTTGGTTGGGACTTCCCATTTGCATTATATAAACAAGCCGCCAAGAGGAAGGCATCGGTGCGGCAGGGGTAAACCGTCAGGGATTTTCTACACCGACCTCAATCCGTCCCTCGTTGCCTGTCGGGGTCGAGGGTTAGCCAGGTGTGGGAGTGACGAGAGAGAGAGAGAGAGAGAGAGAGAGAGAGAGAGCTGTACTTAGTTTAGAACACTTACTGGCTCCCTTCCTAACTATCTTATTTCCGTGTTTACTCTCACCTGACGAAGATCATTAACACCTTTCAGCTCTGTTGGTGGCCAGGTGTAGTAAGAGTGGAGGGTCGATTTGAGTAGTTACCAAGGAGACTCTACCTCATTATTAAGGCTCGTCGACTTTCATTCACCCACGACTTAGTAATCAAGTTGGCAGTGACCCAGTTCCCTCAGATAAAAACAAGACTGTGATATAATCTTAGGTTTCTTGTGGACTAGGGAGGCAATCCAACATCTCTTCTTTACAGTTTAGTTTTGTCCTTATATCGCCTTAGTATCCTGCTGTGTAATATTTTTGTGAACTGAAAAGATTTTGTGGCACTTCGTCCAGATTTATTTATAGGAAACGTAAAAGCTTTCTTGTAAGTATAGATAAAAGCATGTAACTTTAGAGAACGTTGCAATGTAATTAAATTGACAAGGATGGGGTGCCTTTAACCTCCCAAGTCTTCGATTATACCACCGAAATTGTTATATTATAGTCTCTCTCTCTCTCTCTCTCTATTTGGTCCACCATACCCTGCGTCACCCACCTTGTCCGTAGAGCCGCACCCCCGTACGTAGTCACCATCCAAGACCCATGGAACGTCCGTGCGAAATTTGTGATAAGATGTAAACCTATTGTGTGATGTATCGCCACTTTATTAACAGGAAGAAAATTACCTAAGCCAGTTAAAGATATCCATGAGGAGAATGTGTT
>NC_136957.1:37268245-37310745 GCF_032717465.1 Coenobita brevimanus | reverse complement strand
CTAACACCTCTTCCTTTACCGACTTATTTCTGATTCTGCCCCGTTACTATATTCTTCTGTGTTATCCATGCAGTTTGTGTCGATATTAAGATAAACCAGCATACCAGGGGAGAGTAATGGGTAGCTTGGGGAATAAATCGTTAAGGAAGAGGTGTTAGAAGCGTCTTGCTTTATTAGGTTCGGATCTTCAGGAGGTGAGGGAGAGTTAATTGGTTTTATAATGCCATCAGTGTCTTTAGAATGGTCATCTGCCCTGTGAATGTTCTGGGCTACATTAGTTTATCCTTGCGTCACTATCCCTCGAAGATGATATTATGAGTGACAATTTTTTATAGTACTTTTTCATTTTCTTTATCAATCTATCTATACATCTATCTATCTATATCTATGAATCTATCTGTCCGTCTGTTTGTCTATCAGTCTATCTATGTATCTGTCTGTCTGTCTATCTATCTATCTTTTTCTTGCCTATTTAGTTTACTTGAGTCTAGGCTGCCTTAGTTCGGCATATTCAAGGGAAGTTGACCGTGCTTCGCCCTCTTGTGGCAGTACACGATCAAAATTCGTCCAGCCAACTCTTACAGCTGAGAATCGCGCTGCACATAACCTTCCCCTCAACCAGTGTCTCTGCCCATTAGAGCATCGTAACTATAATCCGTCCATCTTAACTTGGCTCAGATTTTCGTCCTTTTTTTCGTCCGTAGCTCAGTGGCAATACGAGACTAATACGGCCCTGCATCTTTTCCACAGCACTTCATCGTGACTAACATCATATTCCAGTGTTAATCTCTGCATAAAACTCCGGATTCAAGATGGAGAGATGAAGACTATGAACTTAAAATCGCCATCTCTCTGTCTTGAATGGTGCTAGTCACGAAGAAATGCTGCGAAAAGGATGCAGGATCGTAATATAGTCTTTTTCTGACACTGAACTACTGAAATAAGCTGCAAAGGACGAAAATCTGAGCCAAGTTAGTGTGAACAAACTACAATACACCAGACCATTGGATCACCATAGGCATTTTTGATCTCTTTATGGTAAAAATAAAACTGAGTACGAATTACATAACTTTATTAAATATTTATAATTATGTATATACACAAGATCTCTATATACAAAGGATTTATATAAAAAAGAAGTGCATCTCGTTTTACAGTGATAGTAATAGACTTCGAGAGAGAGAGAGAGAGAGAGAGAGGGGGGGAGGGAATAACAATAGTACAACAAAATAATTTCAGAATGTACAGTCGACAACAGAAGTATCGTTACCCTATCCTGTGTTCGGCGGTACTTCTGCTATTGACCGTACTCTTTATTAAACAGGGTGATAATAACCTTCATATATATTCTAAGTACCTATTGTAAATCGTTTAACAAAAATTGCATATCTTGATTGCATAGATCCATCTCCACTGTTCATCTTGCATTATTTAGAGTGGGAGGTTGTAACCCCTTCACTACGATCATCATAAAAACATTTTAATCCACCATTTTTCAGTCGCTTTTTTTTTTTTTCCATGCCATCATCACACACTTGTACAGCTGCCGCTCAGTGCAGGGGTTAACATCGGATGTATAAGGATTGTATGTAGAAAAGTGAATTATTTTTATCTTCACCTCTAGATTGTAAGGAGGAGCTACTGGAATTTCTGTGCTATACCCTGTCTCGACCTTGCTTCCATTTGACGGGTTTACTCAGCTTGAAGGAAGAACTCGTAGTGAAGGGGTCTAGGAAGATTATAATTATCTAACCTTGCTTCTGAATAAAATCGCTTGGTGGTAGCTCAAGTAAAATGCGAAGTGTTAAAGTGAGTGTGTTTACCCATTTCATTATTGTGATTACACAGGTATTTTGTGCCTCTGTAGTGCTATTTCATTCTTACCTAACGTGCATGTCTCTTTCCTTCCTTTATTAACTCACCCCGTCTCTATTTCCTTTCCTTCCTTTCCTTCTTCCTTTCTTGTTTCCTTATGTCCTTCCCTTCTCTGTCTCCTGCCTTTCTTCCTTCCTTGCATACTTCTTTCCCTTCTTCCTTCTTTCTAATTCTTTTCATTGTTGTTTTCTGTCCTTTCTTTGCCTTCTTTCTTCCCTTCATTTTTCTTTTCCTCCTTCCTTGCTTCCTTTTCTTCTTTCTTGCTTCTCTCTTCATGCCTTCTTGACCATATACATTTCTTGCCTATTCTCTGTATTCATTCCGACCACATTTTATGCCACTCCATCACTATTCTTTCCTGCCTGATTCGTCTCTCCTTTTCGTCATTCGTATTCCTTTCTTCGTTCCTTCCTCCCCTCCTTCCTTTATCGGAATTTCCCTGTTTGTACGCGTGTCACAGATTTTTCCTTTCTTTTCGCCATTGTTTTTGTCTGCCACTTTATTCAGTTCTTCTCTGTTTCACTGTATTCTTTCCTTCCTTCTGTGTCTTCCTTTGGTCGTTTCAGTCCCCCTCTTGGTTTTTCATTCCTTTCTTCTTTGCATTCATTTCTGCATTCTTCATCCTTCTTTCCTCCCGTCTTTCCTTCCTTCCTGCCTTCCTTCCTTCTATCCTTCCTTCCATCTTTCCTTCCTGCCCCCTCCTTCCTTCCTTTCTTTCTTTCTTTGTTCCTTCCTTTCTTTCTTTCATTTTCTTCCTTCCTTCCTTCCTTCCTTCCTCCCTCCCTCCCTTTCTCCCTCCCTCCCTCCCTCCCTCCTTCCTTCCTTCATCAGAAATCCGCCGTCTTATACATATCACAAATAATGCGTTCTATCGGGATGGCGCCAATAGTTCTCCTGAAAAATAGTTCCTCGATAGTCCTGGCTCCTATGGCCCGCAGGGATGGTAGTAGTAGGAGTAGTTTGCCGAACCTGTGGGGAGAGAAGGGTGGATAAGAGAGAGAGAGAGGGGGTGGAGGGGGAGAGAGAGAAGGGGGGATGTTAGACAGAGAGAGAGAGAGAGAGAGAGAGAGAGAGAGAGGGATGGGGTAGAGGGGAAGAGAGAGATGGGGTGGAGGGGAAGAGAGAGAGGGGGGGTGGAGGGGAAGAGAGAGATGGGGTGGAGGGGAAGAGAGAGAGGGGGGGTGGAGGGGGAGAGAGAGAGAAGGGGGGATGTTAGAGAGAGAGATTGGGTGGAGGGGAAGAGAGAGAGAGAGGAGAGATGTTAGAGAGAGAGAGAGGGGAGGGTGGAGGGGAAGAGAGAGAGGGGGGAGATGTTAGAGAGAGAGAGGGGGGAGATGTTAGAGAGAGAGAGGGGGGAGATGTTAGAGAGAGAGAGAGGGGAGGGTGGAGGGGAAGAGAGAGAGGGGAGATTTTAGAGAGAGAGACAGACAGACAGACAGAGAGTTGGGAAGCCGAGAAAACGAGTGAAAGTTAACAATAACAACAAAAGGGACGGACATATATTAACATCAGTAACGAATGAAGTCTGCACCATCCAAGCTGTCTATAGATTCACACCTTCTAAATCACGCCCTTTATTTTAGGTTATTTATTTAGGTATATTACGTTATTTTCTTCCTACTTATTAATTGGTCTGTCACTCAAAATGTTAATAGTTAAAATTTAAATTGACCTTTCAGTCTTGGGTGGTGATTGAGCGAGCGGTTTGGCGGACGATTTGGTTGGGGTGGAGTCAGTGATAGTAATAGTCAGGTAATAGTAATAGGTGATAGGAATAGTCAGGTAATAGTAATAGTCAGGTAATAATAGTAACAGTCAGGTAATAATAGTAATTGTCAGGTTATAGTAATAGGTAATAAGAGTAATAGTCAGGTAATAATAATAATAATCAGGTAATAATAGTAATAGTGAGGTAATAATAGTAGTAGTCAGGTAATAGTAATAGGTAATAATAGTAAGTCAGGTAATAATAATAATAGTCAGGTAATACAGTATATAGGTAATAGTAAGTCAGGTAATAGTAATAGTCAGGTAGTAATAGTAATAAATACCTGAATGGCTGTGTAGGGTAGGTAGTGGTGATATATTTGTTGAGTGTGAGCTGTGCCTGATCTTGTAACGCCGCAACTGCCGTGATGTCTGTTAGTCCACGCACCTCACACCCACTCTCCCGCACTGTGAGGTAAAGAAGCGATAATTATTGAAAGTCAAGAAATATGATAATCTACTTACCCTTGGGGTGGTGGTTTGGCCATGTGGAGAGGATGGAGGGTGAGAGACTGACGAGGAGAGTGTATGTGAGTGAGGTGGAGGGCGGTAGAGGGAGGGGGAGGCCAAGGATGAGATGGAGGGATGGAGTGGAGAGGTATATGAGACAGGGGTGTGTGAGCTGGGAGCAGGGCAGTGAAATGGCGTGGGACAGGGCGACATGGAGGCGATTTGTTTGTGGCCACCCCATACGGGATTAAGGCGTCTGGCAATAGATAGATAGATGCTTACCACTATCTCTATTTTACGACTGGAAGTACAGGTTTCATTTATACGTAGTCCTGTATTTTGCACACACATTACAGCTGCATCCTATTACTCAACACTCTTATATGCACATACTCTGTAACTCTTTCACACCTTATCGCTGTTGACAATTGAAGAGCTGTTTGCGTGACTCACCTGACTTAAAAAGCACAATCGCCTTGAGACAAGCGTACTCTGTCGGGTCGACCCACATGGCCTTGAACTTTGCGAGTATGTCCTGGAACAGCTTGATGTCCTGCAGTATGGGCAGGAGCCGCTCTGAGGCCTGGCACTTGAGTCCACTTGAAGACAGCAGCGGACCCGCCTCCACCGGCAACATGAACTGCGCCGCGGAGAGTACAAATAGTTCCCGCCATCCATCCTCTAGTAGTAGAAGCTGCAGAAATAGTAGAGAGAAAGGGTAGATGTTAGAATACTAATGTCACACCTCTTTTCATACGTACAGTCAATGTCGGGCCGAAACTGTTACATCTTCTCAGTAAACACACTTGATATGCCGATATAATTCTTTCAGTAATAGCACCGTATGACAGTAACAAGAAAGAAAAAAAGCAGCTGTAACTATATGCTGTGTTTATGTCGAGTACGTGAGGTGAATGTAATTAATAAATGGCGCGTATACGTTTAACGAATGTTGTGTGTATCCTTAGTAAATGTGCTGCTGAGTTTGTATACTGAACGTTTTGTATATGATTAGTAAACTTTTTGTACTCCATAGGCTTCCTGGATATGAAAATATTAACAGGAATTCTGTTTAATATAAAAATATAAATTGAAAACTGAAGCACATAGTAAACTTAATCATCGGTAGTCTATTTTTAATTTAAATTCTTATCATCTACCTGTCAGTATATTACCAGTATTGGCGCCAGCACTTAAATTATATAGCATTTTTAATTGTGTATTATTGCTTCTGATAAAACCTGTGTTCCCTCTCATTTCAGGTATGTGCAGTCAAGCCTTTATAGTCCATACGCTCACCTGGTCTCTGAATGGCAGTGCGGTGTATGCAGGTAGGTGTTTGGCCCAGCGTACGTTCATAAAGAGAAGCCTGGCCGCTGTCTCACACACTGTATCAGGTGACGTTAGCACGGGTAGGGCCAGCTGGTGGGGGTACTGGGGACAGGGAAGATAGGGCTTGATTAGGTGGTTGGGGGGTTTGGGTGTGTTGGTCTGTGCTTTGGTAATAAGTTTTCCTTTATACAGTATATATGTATGTCCTTATATCTGCAAGGTATACCACGATATATATGTGTCAGACTTCAAGGAAATGGGTGGGAATTGGCAGGATATACCGCGCAACATATACCAAGCCTTCATGAAATGGATTGGGTAAAATCCTAATTAAGCCTTGAAATTCATGTTCTATAACCAAACTTCCATGTATATTTGACTAATAAGTGATTCACCTTCTGACTGCTTCCCAGGTGAAGTCTTTTAGTTAAGGGGGCGTTGGATTTGTATGCTTGTTTTTTGTTTCTTAGTGTATCTTTCTGCTTGTGTTCTATATTCTCTCTCTCTCTCTCTCTCTCTCCATACATCTACCTATTTGTATCTCTCTATATATGTTTCTATCTATATTTCAATCTATCTCTCTGTCTGTCCATCTGTCTAGTTATATCTATCCATCTGCGTATGTCAAAAATTTCCACAATCTATATGTCTGTCCTGTCTATCTGTTTATCTGTCTATCTGTCTCATTGCTTCTGTTTATCACTGCCGAACCCCTCCTTACCTTCGGCGTGGGTGCCAGCAAAGTCGAGGCTCTGGTGGTCAGCACGTGTTCTCTATCCAGGGTCAAGGCAGCTATCTCAGGGGGCGGACGGGGGACATCTGGGGGTGGACGGGGGGTAGGCAGCTCAGGCAGAGGGGTAGGCAGGGCTGGGGCAGGCAGGGGCCGGTGAGGCAGGGAAATCTTAAGGTCCAAAGCCGAGGTGATGGGGACGGGTTGGGGAAAACGAAGGGGGATGCTGGTAGGGGGGTTGAAGGACGGGGTTGAGGGGAGGGTTAAGGGGGTTGTGGAGGGTGGGGAGAGGGGGCAGGGGGCTTCAGGGGGGCTTGGGGAGCTTGTGGTTCGATGACCCCCAGAGTCAGGGCTGGGGTCCTTGAAGTAGAGGGCCATCTGTCGGCGCAAAGTTGAGTTTCTGGGACCCCTCTCGTGTTGGACGGCTGTGTGGATGGACGAGAGGAAAGCTGTGTCAGAGTCATTATTATTATTGTTATTATTATTATTATTATATTACTACTATTATTCCTGCTGTTGCTGTTATCATCATTGTCATCATCATCACCACCACCATCATCATCGTCATCATCATCATCACCACCACCACCACCACCACCACCACCACCACCACCACCACCAACACCAACGTCATCATCATCTCCTTTTTCTTCTTCTTCTTCTTCTTCACTTGGGGTGAGAAGGTTTCGAAACAAAAACAAAAATATACCAAAACCGAATCTATCTCAAACAGCGCCAAGTGAAAAAAAAAAAAAAAAATCCACCCATCCATTCATTCATTTTTCCAGCCTTTTTTTTTTCCATTCATACCTCATTTATATCACACCCATTTTTTTTTTCATATTTGGGAAGATGTCTTGAATTTCCTTTTTTTAATCTTTTTTTTATCTTTAGAGGTGAACGAAGACCAGAACTTATCAAAAATAATATCCTGTACATTACGGAATACAGAGAAAATTATTATGGACTCTCGTATGTCCAATTTCTTTAGCCTAACATTATTTTCTGGTCTGTCACTCTGTAAACCAATATGGCGTGAAGGTAAATGTTTAGCTGTTACTTAAATTAACCAGATGTACCGAAAAATAGTGAAAAATCGTCGCTCAGGTCCTATTTCATCAACACGAGGGTATTGATAAGATATAATTGTCCCTGTTTTTCGGTCACTTTGGCGTGTGTGTGTGTGTGTGTGTGTGTGTGTGAGAGAGAGAGAGAGAGAGAGAGAGAGAGAATAAGGTGAGAAAATACGTTGACTTAGAGAACGCGTTGTCAAAGGGAGATAACGCAGGAAAATCAGCTGGCCTAGAGGAAGTCTGTTGTCCTGGGAGACTATAATGCCCGTCTCCCTTGTGCCCGGCTGGTAAAAGGCAGGCAGCGCGTAACCTGACCCCGGATCGAACCCACGACCACTTACCCGCCGACTATTATCCTGTCGTAGGGGGCGGGTCGTGGTGTCCATCCCGCTCTAGCGGGGGGGTCGTATTCATGAAGGATCCGAACCCCTCTCACGCTCGGAACAACTCTGGTAGTCAGTTCCACCATCCGATTTTAAACTGAGAGGGAGTAGCAGTTAAATAGCGTATATCATTTTCGTTTGCAATATTTTTAACGTTATCAGTAGTTCTAGTTTGATTGTAATGTTTTTTGTGGCTTTAGGTACGGTAGTGGAGAGGGATGCCTTCGCGCGATGGCACTGATATTACCGGATCAGTTATACAAACACCTCTCAACTCCATCCCTCATCCCCGAAAGGAAGATTGTGGATTGAAAGGAGGACAGCATCAGCGTGCATACCCCTTGGTTCACATTTAGATGAGACTGGCACTACAACAACAACAAGAACTAGAACAATAGCAACAGCAAGTAAAAAAAAAAAAAACACGCAAACTAGCTTTATTTACAATTTAAAATCAAGAAAAAATATTAATCCTGCTCCAAGTCTCGCAAAACCACGGATTTCACGAGACATCTCAGGGGGTTGAAGGCAGTGAGGATAGATGGGTTTTTTGATAGAAGTGATAGGTGAATTAACTTAGAGAGAGAGAGAGAGAATGGAAAGTGTTGGTTATTTAAGTATGTGTGTGGAATAGATGGGTGGATGGAAATATAGACAGACAGAGAGATAGAGAGATAGACAGACAGACAGATAGACACGATGGCTGGCTTGATGGATGGTTAGGTACAGATAGATGGATGTACAGACATAGACAGATAGATAGGTAGGGAGAAAGAAGCAGACGGATATATAAATAAGGACAGACAGAGCGATGGACAAAAAGGTAGATATATAGACAGCTAGATATACCGTCGATAGATAGCTAGGTAGACAGATAGATAGATAGGTAGATAGATAGATACCCGTAGTTAGAATCTTGGACTCTGATTCTTCAACGTTCCCAAGTTAGTTTTTATTTTGTTGATTTCTTTTCTTTTTTGTTTACCTTTTTTTTTTTTAAAGGGGGGGACGTTTTAGAGGGCCGTGGAGGGAGGTGACAAAGAGGGAGGGAGGGAAGGTAGAAAAGGGACAGGAGGAGGGAGGGAGGGAGGAAGGGAGGGCAGAAAATAAGAAAAGGAGAGAAGAAGGGATAGAAGGGAGGGAGAATAGGAAAGGAAGGGAGGAAAAATAGCAGGAAAGAAGGTAGAAAGGGGGCAGGAGGAGGAAGGGAAGGAATGGAAGAAGGGATGGAGGATAAGAAGGAGGGAGGGAGGGAAAGAAAAGAAGGATGGAAAGGAAGAAGGAGAGAAGGAGAGGGGACAAGGTGAGAGAGAGAGAGAGAGAGAGAGAGGCGTTGCTCCCTTAACGGTCTCTCAGTAGGGGGGGAAGCAATGGAGCGCGGGGTGGGGGGGTAGGTACTTAAAGCCTGGGATTTGGATCAAGTGGATGAAATCGCCTGGTGTTGGTTTGATTTAGATACTTAACCCCTTGAATCCCATGAGAGAGAGAGAGTGAGAGAGACAGAGAGAGGTCGTAAATCAAATATCAAAGGTGTCATCGTACTAAAAAGGCCAACTCATATTACCCTCAGCCATAATAAACAACTTTAGAAGAGGGTCTAGCAATGAAGGGGTTAAAGAAGGCTTCATCTAACCCCTCCAGTTCAGTAATCCTCAACCCAGCTGAATAAAATCGTCTGCTAGCAATTGGAAGAAAATAAAAAGACACTATATATGGACTAAAGGAACTAACCCCCCCATGATTGGCTCAACTCTTTCTTTTTCCAGCTAAAGACGGACGATTTTATTCAGCTGAGAGTGAGCATTGGAGCCTGGCAGTGTTAATACTGGGACCATTTAATAGGAGGAGGGGTTGTTACTGAGGAGGGACAGATGCGTGGAGGAGGAGGTGTGAAAGTGTGGTTAGGTGAACTTTACATTGTTGGGATTACAGTTGGGTTGGGTGGTGTGTGTGTGTGTGTGTGTGTGTGTGTGTGTGTGTGTGTGTGTGTGTGTGTGTGTGTGTGTGTGTGTGTGAGAGAGAGAGAGTGAGAGAGCTTTGCAAAATTGTGTGTGTGTGTGTGAGAGAGAGAGAGAGAGAGAGAGAGAGAGAGAGGGCTGGTAGAACTGAGTGTGCGTGCGTGTGAGTGCGTATGATGGTGGGCTCAGGATACCACGTGACCACCTCCTGAAACAACACTCCAAACAGCCCTCCCTCACTGCTCTCTCACTCCCTTCTTCCCTCCCTGCTGTCTCTCTCACACATTCCCTCCCTCCCTGCTCTCTCTCACTCCCTCCCCACCTCCCCCCACCCCAGTCAACCTCGGGATTATCACCATTATAGGGATTATTACTCTGACATGTGGTCGATTATTGGAATTAATACCTTCACGCCTCGGTGCCATCATGTGGAGCTGTGTACTGACGCGCCCCGAATCGAATCCAAGAGATGTATGCAAGTTTTGCTGTTATGTAATACGCTGGTAGAGACATGTAAGTTGCTTTCTCCTTTTTATTATTATTTTCAAACAAAATTTTAAGGGTAGAGATAGAAAAACAAAAGTTCATTGTGTTAGTTACGTAACCTTAACACACCCATATGTGCAAGAGAAAGGAGCATAGATATAAAGGAGAATTTTAAATACAGAGTGGAAAATAAAAAGTTGAAAATGTATATATAAGCAGATATGGGGGTACAGCATAGAAGAACGAGTTAAATTTATCGACACGTACAAAAACTAATGTATTAAAAAGACATCATTGATACTTCACAGCTTAAATTGTCTAAACTGCGATAATGTAACTTCAGACCCTCATACACCCCGAGCCCCGCCTTGGCTGTTACTCTTTACCATTCACTTACACGATTATAGAAAACTTATGACAGATAGATTCATTTCCATCCACGCAAGACAAAGCCACCACGTCAACTGGTATATTCTGCCATTAGACCACGGGGCGTTGTAGTCTCGCATATTAACACTTGAAGCTCGCCCTGATCTCATGCAACACTCGTCATTCTTCCAGCCTATCACACATTATCCCATGCATCCCCACCCATGTAACCTAGACTCTTATTCTTGTCGGTTAAGGAAGCTCCCTAACACCTTTTCATAAGCGAATTAGTTTTGCATGTTGTACACATTACTGTCCTATTCTGTGTTATATATAAATCTTTCAAACACATCCAGACTTTGCATAAATGACGTACAAAAGGCTATTAACCAACCATATCCAAATATAAATCGCCAAGGAAGATGTGCTAGGGAGCCTCCTTACCCGACGAAAATACAGGCATTAGACATACAGATCACACATAAACTGGATACTGTATACTCACCATCAGAATTTAGGTTCACCCAAGACTGATGTAATACTCACCATCCTTTCTCACGCCATCTTGGACGCATTTAGAGCCAACACGCACGATAATGTTTTCTGTGAGTCTTATCCAGCAGCCATTCTCCAGCAGACTCACACACAAAACACGCCAGTCTCATAAAACACACCAGACATCCACACAGCATAAATAAACTCAGTCTTTACTCAGAAAAAACACCCCAGTCTCCCAAAACACAGCAAGATTCTCACACGAAAAAAATCACTTACTAGTACTCACCATCTTTATTCATGCCCGCTTGAAGGCACTTTGAGAGTCTACAGGCCCGGCACTGGTTGCGGTGAGTCTTGTCCACTAGGCATCCTCCTGTGGACTTGCTCTTACACACGTACTGGCGTTGGCGTCTGATGGACCTCTGCGTGGAGTTAAAATTGCAGGTTATTTATTTTCAGAGAGAGAGAGAGTTACTTCATTACGGTTATACATCAGTTATTTCTTTCACCACATCTTTTCCTTACTACTCACCTTGAAGAATCCCGCGCAGCCGTCACACGCGAAGATCCCATAGTGTTTACCTGAGGAGTGGTCTTGACACACCTTGCACGGAATGTCGTACAGTATGCGGCCTGGGAGGGAGATAGAGGTGGAGAATGAGTGCTTGGAAGGGTTAAGTGTGTGCTGGGGTGGGTTAAGTTGTGTGCGAAGTTCAGATCAGTGTGAAAATGGAGTTAATGTTAAGTTAGGGGTCTTAGTGTGAAGTTGTGTAGAATTTTGAGGCGTTAATGCGAAAGGAAGTTAGTATGAAGGTGGAGGCGTGAATTTCTATACTCTTTTCACCTTTACCTGAGCGAGATTTGTCCTTTTGCAGGCCATTTCCCTTACTTCAGTGGCAGAAAAAAAAAAAAAAAAAACGATAAATCAATATAGCAGTAATAATAATAATGCTAGTAATAATAATAATCCAGTCCACAATTGTCCATCAGGAGGGTAGGTGGCCGAGGCTAGGCTAATAAGTCCAAACACTGAAGGCTAAATTACCGATCACTCAACTCAGCATCACTCCTCAATCACGGTAACGACATAACTACCAATTACATCCACATTAATCTACCCACTAACTACCCTTCATGCCCTACTACCAATTGCCGGTAACTGCTTAATTGCCTTGTTAATAATCACCCACTAATAAGGTAACTATCTTCTCAGTGTTGCCCCAATATTGCCTTGTAATGGAGATGAGAGTGGGGAGGGGGATTGGAGGGAGAATGAGGGAGGGGGGAGATAGAGAGGTAGGGGGATGTTAGAGAGAGAGAGAGAGAGAGAGAGAGAGAAGGGCAAGTGTTTCCCATGGCCCCAGCACACACGCGACCGGAAGGAGCTCTAAATGAGATGAGCTTCCTGAGTGTTGGTTGTTTCCTATAGCTGTCTCTCTCTCTCTCTCTCTCTCTCTCTCTCTCTCTCTCTCTCTCTCTCTCTCTCTCAAACCACCAGTCGTTAGCAAGAGTTAAATAATGTTATGGTACTTAAGGGTCAAGCTCTTTTTCCTCTACCTTGGCTTAAAATTATGATACTAATCACGAAGAAGTGTCATGAAAAGGATGTAGAGCCGCAGCATTGCCTTTTTTCTGCTCCTGAGCGAATGGACGAAAATCTGGGCCAAGTCATGATGAAAGGACTGTTGGTCATACATACATACACATGAGTTAGGCAATCAGACGGTGGCAAGAATTAAACGGAAGACTTGATACTGAAGAGGAATTTATTTTTTTTTAATTTCCTACGATTTTCTGGGGTACGTAGAGTAGTCTCGTGTTAATATGAATAAAAATACTATAATACCCAAGTTCACACACATTGCTTAGTTGAGATTATGGTCACCTGAAGAAAATTGCCTGGATTTGGCGGTCATAACAGCGAAAGGGTTAAAATGAGTAGCAATCGTCATCATCATCATCATCATCGTCATCATCATCATCATCATTACCATCATTACCATCATCATTACCATCGTCATCGTTATCGTCATCGTCGTCGTCACAGCCTACTCTTCCCATGGTGACCTTAACCCTTTGAGTGTAAGGTGAGCACTCATAAACTGAATATAACGATTTAGCAGTGACCGTGCGGCATAATATACTAAACTTATTGAGCCTGAGGGGGGTTTCTTCAAAGGAAATTAAAATCTTGAGGTAGCGAGAATAACGTGAAAAATACCTTACAATACACGGATTTAGTGGTTAGTGGGAAGGGTTGAATTATCACTGTATAAATTAGATGATCCTGAGTGTGAGAGAGGGGTGTATCCGGCAGCCATAATCCCATACCCTGATGATGATGCTATTGTTTACATGGGCTGATGACCTAATGACCATATGGGCGTATCCAATATGACCTAATTCCTGACAGCACGTGCACCACACCTGGCCCACGTTAATTACGGGTACAGGAAATTAACTTCGATACCACATCTCTTTTACTTTATTAGGATTGTGTTTAGGTCCAGGAAATTAGCTCAGTACCACCTGTTTTTATTTTATCAGGATTTTGTTTAGTCTACGTACAAGAAATTAGCTTCATTACCACCTGTTTCACTGTATTAGGAGTTTATTTAGTTTCGGGACAATTTGTAATAAAGGAGTTTGTTTCCAGCCCTTACACTACGATAGATCCATCCTAATCTGAGTAATTTTTTTTTTTTTTTTTTTTTTTACACATGTAAAGAACCCAAGGCTGAAATCCCACAAAAATTATCCCTTCTAAAGAAAGTTTATCAAAAATCTAAGCCAGAATTACTATCCGTTCATTTCGAGATGCCAGGACACACTGTACGTTGAAAAGGTTGAAGGCCGTAGACAGGGGGAAAGACAGATGTGGAAAACAGTTACAGAGTTGACATTCTGCTGTGTGGGTTAGTGGAGACGCGTTTAATTTAAGTTCATTAGAGTCGTTCGGCGATGACAAGACTAGGATATAAGCATCGATATCGTGCTGAAAAGGTTACTGGAGATGGTTTTTGACTCTTTAAGTATAAGGGGCCTTTCCAGAGCTTTATAATACTGCATGGGGCCACGAGAATGCAGTAATAAGAAATACCTTGTTGCTAGTTTTATCCTTTCCCTCCAACAGACCTTTCTTAACCTGAATTTCATATCGAGTTTACCTATACTTGGAGAAGCTGACACCTAGTGGCATAAAATTACATACTTCTTTCTTCTGGCCTTCCTTTGATTATATTGAGGTACTACTGCAGACTTTGTTTATCCAGGTAATTGTTACTGAAAAAGAAAATGAACTACAGACTGGTAGCATGCAAAACTTGTCCCTTTCACAGATACTAAGCAAAAATCAAGATGCGCTCATTTTTGTCTGGACACACTGTTCTAAACAGACTGGAGATCATAGGCAGTGGAAAAGTTAAACTAAGGATGACAAAGTTACCCAGCTACATACATGAAAGAATGAGAGTTCCCGTTGCTTTTACAGAGACAGTTTGACAGAAAAGATTAGACGGACGATGTGTGTCTGCCGTAATGGGGAGGGAATTCAAGTAATGTCCGTGTTTGTGTTTTCAGCAAATTTAAGTATAACAGTATCAAGCCCAGCGTCACTGATGTAAAAAATAAAGGGTATTGGTCAGAACAAATCCTTGGGGTACGCCAGTGCTAAGCCCTTCACTTTGGTAGCGTATATTGATTTACTCTTGTTACCGCCAGACGATTTTTATTTAGCTTAGGAGAGATAGGTGAATAAAATCTGAGTAGTGACACAAAAAGAAAAAAAACGCGTCCCCTGATTAAAGTGGCTATCCATTTTCCATGGTGTTAAATGTCCATATGTGTCTTCCATCTGTGCCCTAATATGCAACTTATTCACCATCTATTTACCTACAATTCCTTATAGTTCCATAGCCTCTTTAAGCATCATGTCAAAGTTTATCAAATGCAGCTGTAAATCTAGGAAAATCATATCTTTTGATCTCGTACCATCATGTGAACTGATTTTGGTAAAGGTACTGGGAAAGTAAATTTGCTAGAAAAGATTTAATGTGTTAGAGAGAGAGAGAGAGAGAGAGAGAGAGAGAGAGAGAGAAACCCCCAAACACGACCCCCTCAACATGTATGCAGTGGGAAGCAACAAAAGTTTCATTGACTAAAAGGTTGCACACTTTGCCTTTTCAACAAGTTGCAGGGACGAACGCCCAACTTTTGGCAAAACTGGGGCGCGGGGGGACCTCATCAATACTGCATGTGTGAACTATCGCACTATCAAAAATGTGATGCAGAGAAGGTGGTGAATGGTGCCAAAGAGAGATGTGTGGCATGGATTTCTTTTTAACCATTATCTCTTTACCTCAATTGGCTCAGATATTTGTCCTTTTGCAGCTTATTTCACGTAGTTCATTGGCAGAACAAGACAATAGCTCAACATCCTTTCCATTGCACTTCTCCATGATTAGCCTTTCTAGTGTTAATCTCTGGTCACAGCTGAGTAATCAAGATGAAGAGGTGGTAGGTAATTTTAGGCCAGGTTGGAGCAAAAATATAGTTCGCGACCAAGGCGCTTTTTCAGTTGTATTCGTGTCATCTTCATTTGGTTTTATTTATGTATGGGGAAGTTTTTTTTTTTTTTTTTTTATAATGGAGGGGTTAGGTATGGCTCTGATTATTAACTCCTTCAGTATTAGAGGTTCCTTAAGAATTAATTAAATCGTCCGGTCGTAGCATCACTGGAAATGAAAGACAGTTGTGGTGAAAGGATTAGCTAGTGTATGTGTGTGTGTGTGTGTGTGTGTGTGTGTGTGTGTGTGTGTGTGTGATTTGCTGAGGGGCAACAAAAGTCATGCATGGCAGTTGTTGAATATTTAAGGATTGGAATATGGGAAAAATACACTCCTTTGTAATTAGTTTCGTCATAAACATATATAAATGTGAAAGGATAATATATTCATTCATATTTTCTCTTGATTTTTGCATTTACTGGTAATTATTTAATCCAGTGAATATTTGTACAAGATCATTCATTTCATGCACACAAGTTGGTAGATAATTTTAAAAAGGAAAATAGGAGAGGAGAATAGAGCTTCGGAAGTGTGTTTGTCATGCATCGAAAGGACAGAGATGAAGAATTGCACGTGTGTTTTATTTATTCTAAGATTATAAACGTCATGAACAGTAGTGAGCGGTTGTTAAAGAGTGGAATGTTGGGAAATCTGATATATAAACACATTTTTGATATCATTTTCATTAATGGATTAGTGAGACGTCAGAAGAAAATGCGTGTTTGTTCCGTGTGAAATGCTGGCTCGTAAATGACATGCAACCTGTAGATATCGGTGATGCAAATACTGTTTAATCAGGAAGACGATGAAAGAAAATGCGTTGTGAATAGGTTACGGGCTGCTAAATTAGTAACTGATTTTTTTACCCTTTGACTGCGCCGTGGGAAGCTGTAATTTAGTTTCGGGTAACTTTCGACGACTCCTTTTGACTCAGAGAAACCCCTCGCATGTCAGAGGTTAGCGGTAACAGTTTTCGCGATTACCATTGTGACCGGGAACTGCGGACTTTGCATCTCGTTCCAGCCAACACCTGACGATTTCATTCATCTGATGAGTCTCCACTTAATGGGCTACTGAGCGAAATACGAAATGAAAATCCAGAGAACACATGGAAGTTGCGTACAAACTGAATGGATTTAGAAAGAGAAATTAGGAGAAATGTACTTTGGCTATGATAACTATTTCTTGGCCTCCATCTTTTTCGTGACTAGCATCGTATTTTAGTGTTAAGCTGTTGCTACAACTCAGCATTCAAGATGGACAGATGGCAATTTTAGGCCGTTATTAAAAAAAAAATAAATAAAAGGAGTTTGGTAATTATTTTAACGCCCGTCATCTACCGACTTATTCTGGCTACCATCCTACTATTTTTTTTGCTCTACCGTCAGACTATCAGTGCTAACTATCACTTAACTATTTAATTCACGCCAGCGACAAAAGGAATTTATATTGCTATTCACTTCTGTGTTTCTGCTACTCTCATTGTCACATTCTTCCTACCCCTGGATGCTAGTGATCTTGTTGTTGTTATTATTATTATTATTATTATTATTATTATTGTTGTTGTTGTTGTTGTTATTATTATTATTATTATTCGAGGTATGATCTTTCTCTCAGCTGAAGGAAATCGTCTGGAGAACGTTTGCTTAGAAATACTAAAGTCTAAATAGCTGGTAAAAATTTCCTAATATATCTACTTGTCCATGCGTCTATTTTATCTATCAGTCTGTCTATTGCCTGTCGCCCTTAGTCCCTGAACTCAAGCAGGGTGATGGCAATAAAAGATACAATAATAATAATAATAACAAGAACTTTATCAACGTAAGGATGGGAGTAATAATAATAATAATAATAATAATAATAATAATGATAATAATAATCCTCTCAATTACCACCAACCACAGTCGCCTCTCCCTCATATTTTCACCTCTTTTTCGTTCTTGTCTTCGCTGTCCACATGGAAGGTACTCCACCACTAATATACCTCCACCTCGATCTCGGCCTCCCTCTCCTTTCTCCCATATTAAAACTCCACTATCCCTCCACCTTGATCTCGATCCACCACTCCCCTGCCACCTCCACCCCTTCACACACACACACACACACACACACACACACACACACACACACACACACACAGATGTATCCTTTAACCTCATTCTCCTCCTACTACCTCCACTTCATTCTAGTTTCTTTCTCCCCTTTTCAGTACGTTCCTTTACCTCATTCATGGTCTTTCTCTCCTTCTCAAATTCAGAAACTCCTCCGTGACATTTCTCAGCCATTCAGTCAACCACTCGTTCTCGGTCATCCTCTTCATCATATCCCCTAAGGAACACACACACACATAGTCGTGCTTTTTCCCTCAAATAATCAGTCAGTCGCACTCGGTCATCCTCTCCGCCTTCTTCCTCAGTTACAGTCAGTCAGTCCTGGTCATCCTCTCCGCCTTCTTCCTCAGTTAACAGTCACTTATTCTCGGTTATCATCTCCGCCTTCTTCCTCAGTTAACAGTCAGTCACACTCGGTCATCATCTCCGCTTTCTCTCCCAGTTACAGTCACTCTCGGTCATCTTCTCCGCCTTCTTCCACCATCGCAGTCAGTCTTGGCCAACCCCTCCTCCCTCTCCCACTGCAGTAAACTCACATTTGGTTGTAACAGCGGCTCTCCCAGGCAGCCTCAAGTCCATCTTCACCTCCGCCATCCTGTCATATAACATAACACTCGATTTTGTTTCTCTCCGGTATTATTCTTTTTTGTTTATGTTGGTATTTCCACTAAGCCGTCATCTGGTATTGGTATATTTCAGTCTTGTTTTGGGTTGTTTTCATCAATAAAGCTTCAGCCTGTTTTTGTTTATGGCGTTTTTTTCTACATGTCACTTATCAATTTGTCTTATTGCGGTTGTCTGTTATACCGGGAAGATTGTTTTTATCAGTTTTCAGTTGGTTATTTGAGTCTTATTTTTGCAAAGTGTATTAACATCAATCAGCGTTCGATCATTTTTTTTTTTTTGTTGCTGTCAATTTCCATCAATCAATCCTCACTTCGTCCTGCTCTTGCTGTTACACTGGTAAATCTATTTCTGTCAGTTTTTAACCAGTCAGTTTTATTTTTGGTGTATTCTGATTTACGAGGATTGCCAAATGGGTCGCAGTATTGCCAAAGTTCACAATTTCACTATAATGACGTCCACAGCATTCACTTCACCTCCAAACACAAGCCATTATGATCGCCTTAACGTCAGTCCTCGTGACTAAATCATTTTCCCGCTCCTCTGAAGTTCTGTTTACATGTGAGACGCTAAACAAGTGAAGTGACACAAGCGCCAAAAATGAAAGTAGAACGTAGAGGTCCTTTTCCTACATTAGAGCGTTGAAATCTCACCTTGTGGCATATTTGCGCATGTCTCCCGTCATTTCCCACCGCCTTTATTTGTCCAGCAATAAGGATTCTGATTGGCTGTCGGGGCGTTAATCCTGCCCAGCTCATCCCTAACGGCGCTCCTCATTGGCTGATTCGCACTTCACCCCCGCCCTCTGTTCCTTGCGCACCGCCCAGCCCTACTAAGTCAGCGCTGTGATTGGTTAAGACCCGCCATTCTTGCGTCCCGCTATTGGGTACTCCGTTTGGCCGTTGACATTATGAATTAACACAACAAAAAGTAACGAATATTGAAATGGCTAACACTCATTTTCTGTTTACCGAGGCACTTGAGTTAAGGATATTGAATTTCATGGCTGCTTTATACTGTTTTTTTCTATTATTCAAGCAATGGTTATTGAAATATGTCTTTATCACTGTGTCGTGAATTAAAATGGCCAAACTCCTGTTATAGAAAACTTCTGAATTATGAATGCCAAATGGTTTATCTTTCATTTCTGTAATCTGCGTATGTTAAACTGGCCACCTTCAAGGGCACCCAAATTACAAAAATAAATAACAGGCATTCATTTTGTTAAGGTTGCTGAAATGACTACTTAAGCTCTCATTTCGGTTTTAAATATTGCTAGTTAGAAAAAAAAAATTAAATGAACTAATACCAGTTTCTATACGTAACGGTTGTGTAAATGAGCAGCCTTTTTTTTTTTTTTTTTTTATTATTTGTCACGTGGATTGAATGGGTTAGCAGTCTGTTCGGTTTTACAACAGAAATTAAAGTATTTTATTCTAGAAGTAATGGTCGTTAATATGCCAGCATTTACACCCTATTACGATAAACTTGACTCTTTTAGGCTCCTGTGACACTGTAAGCTTAATAAAATCGTCTGGTACTAGCTGCAATAGAATACTACAGTAGTTCGTACCATGAGAGTGAATGGCTGTATTATTAACTACGATTCCTGTGATTCATTCAGCTTAATGAAATCGTCTGGCGTTAGTTGGAATATATTACTAGAGATGGCATGATCGTGTGAGGGTTAACCTTCTTGGAGCAGTAGGGGGGTTTCCTAGTTTAATAAAATCGTCTGACATTAGCAGGAATAAAGTACAGAGTTTATATTGCATCCTGGCGGTCAAAACGAACTATTTATAATTACACAGGTCAGCTCTAATTTTATTGCCATTTACATTACAGCGATTTTAGGGTAACTTTACGGCGCTGATTCCGAATATGGCATCGGTTTTGACATACTGGTTCTGATTTTTTAGATAATGGATGCCACCATATTTGAGAATTCAGCTCGCCCAGCCCTCAGAGCCGCTGTCATTTTCACCTATATATTTTATTTCTGAATTGATTTTTAGGTATTTGGTCATCTAACTGATTTCAGATTTAATGCAGGAATTAATTTTACGTTCATTTTTATCATAGTGTTTCAGGACCTCATTGGAGAACATAAAAAATGCCAAAAATTTAATGGTCAGGCGTAGTCTACCCACAAGTCACATAGAAACTGTCTCAAATCATACAAAAGTAAACACAGGAAATCAGTAATCAGTAAGCTGGTTAAGGTAATCACAATTAATGCATAGAAAAGCGCAGCCCGGTTTGTATGATTTTCTTTTGTGTCGGTCATTAGGACAATCACGTTGGAGGCTCAAGCAGTAGTCTGCCATCATCTGTCTGTCCCATCTGCCTTGATACCTTTCCTCCATCACATTTATTTCCTGGTGGAACCTCTCCCCTTGTTCCTCACTAAAATCACAAAAGATTTTGCGGAAATCGATCTAAGAGGCTATGGAGAAAGTGTGCCTTTATGGTCATATTAGCACCCAAATTTTTAGTCATCGAGCATCTTTTGTACCAGTTCTTCATAATTGTCTGCTTTGTGGTTACTCAGGGTCTTAACAACTGAGACATAACTACACCAGGCAGAAGTTTCAACATCATTTATAAATTTGTGATATTCGATTCTCTGATGAGTTTACGAATCTGAGGACTATCAAAGAGTCCTGCTTTAAATTTTTCAGTACTCGGTCCAAGGAACGATCTACAGATGTATTTGAAGAAATGGCCATCTTTGTCCAAGGCCGTGACAGATTGCATCATTAGTCCAAGCTTAATATGGGGTGGTGGGAGAATGATTTGTGTGTGTGTGTGTGTGTGTGTGTGTGTGTGTGGTGTGTGTGTGTGTGTGTGTGTGTGTGTGTGTGTGTGTGTGTGAACTAATGGCTCGTTAATGTTCGCTGCACCTGTAGTCATATTTTCCCTTGATTCTATGTCACTTTTTTCCAATGATCTTGCTTTCCTGCATCCCACAAGCAGATGAAACAAGGGTACTTCGTGTATCCACTTCGCTGCCCAAGCAAGAAGTTCGCTGTCTTTGGTCAACACACATAGACCACTGGAGCTCATGATAGCAGCGCTTCTGCAAGACCATTTAGATATTTTCGTATTCCTTAAGTTTTGTTGAGTGATCAGTTGGAAGAGATGCATAGTTGTTGCCATTGTGCAGTTAAACATATTTCAAGCTTCTGGCGGAGCTGTCTGTAAAAAGCCGCCAATCTTCTGGTCGATATTCCGGTATTCCCATTTGGAGATAATAATCTAGGGATGTCACAGCAGTATACAGGTTTTTCATCTTGGCTGAAGTAAGGACGAAGTGCCCCCTCTCTTGTCCGATAAGCTGTTATATAGCTTCCGGCTATAGACAGCTCTTTTCTCTTAGCCTGGATGCTAAAAATTTAGATGCTTGCTTTGACATACTGAAGGCTCGTATCAGATCAGTTGAGCTCTTCTTGGGAGAACTGCTTAGGTGTTAAAAACTTTCCTCCATATTCACTTCCACCGCATCCACCTCTGCTGTCCAAGACATGAATTTCTTCAAAATCTGACAATGGAAGGTCAGACTGTGAGGTAAACGCTGATATGGGAACGTCTTCGCTGTGTGACACAGGTGGCCTTGCTTGATTCCAAATCAGGATACTCCTACTTATTCGGGTAAAATCATACTTTGAGGAGTATCCTGTAGCCTATATATCTCGAAAACTAGAGCCAATATGGCAAAAGAAACGTCATTTTTGGCATCAACACACAAAATACGCTAATTTCGTTCAAACATCTTGGGCATTTTGTGTGTGTGTGTGTGTGTGTGTGTGTGTGTGTGTGTGATGATTAACTCCTCCAATAGGATTAAGCTTTTGGTATTTTGCTTTTTCCCATACCAGACGATGTTTTTGTTTAGAAGATGCTTTTCAAACTGGAAGAGTTAATTATAGCTTTCGTTAACTCATTCACAGGGAGAAGTCCTTCCTGAAGTTGAGTCAGAGCGTTTGGAGGTAGTAAGCGTAAACTAGAAGTGGTCGTCAGAGCGAAGGGGTTAAAATGGCCAGCACTGTTATTTGTTTAGGAGGGCACTTCACCTCTCGCGATCGGGATAACCCTAGAAATTCATCCTGCCTAATTCCAGACGATTTTATTAAACTGGGAGTGAGTCATACTTTGCGTGTTACTACGGCTACCATCATCCCACTCATGGTCGGGACGCCTCTAGTATTGCACCTAACGCCAGATGATTTTATTTAGACGAGTGAGTCATGGTCGCTTGGGTGTCATATGGGTATCAAAATGGTTAGCACAAATTCCTGAACACTTTGAGGAAGGGAAAACACTCATTAGCTGAACAAAAAAACGTCACAATAGTTACCCTGGTACTTCTCACAACCTCAGGGGGATACTGGAGTATTTTTTTAACCCTTGGCAAACAATAATCGGTGTATAAATTCATATGACAGAAGTGCGAATTAAAAAGTTAAAGATTTCTCACGTCTCGAAAGTTCTTAGCGAAGTAAAATGGTCTGGCGGGATAAGGAATGGCGTGATTAAGGTGTCGTAAAGGGGTTATTATTGACGAAATGGCGTACGCTGATTGGTAATACGAAGCTCCCGACTTCGGTTCAGTAATGCTCGGTCTTGATTTTATTCTTGAGATATTTTTCAGATAATCAGAGTCTTCCAAGTTTAGAAGGAATTAATGAAGGCGATATGTGTCCTTCCAGTTAGTAAACGTTCTCTTATCATGCGTAAAATCGTTCAGGGATAAGAGGTAAGGTTATGAGGCCTCATCGGGAAATAAATGGAATAAAATCGTTTGATTGCATCACTAAAACACACACACACACACACACACACACACACACACACACACACACACACACACACACACACACAATGGGATACAGACCAATGTGTTAGCAGTCAAGGTAAAAAAGTCAATAAATAAAATACAGCAATAAAACTATGAAGTAGAGCCCATGTCATATGCTTCTCTATACATACTTCATCCATTCGTCCTTTTATTATTATTATTATTATTATTATTATTATTATTTGGCTTCCTCAGCTTCACTGCTTATTCATTCATTCATAAACCCTTTCAGTCCGATGACGGATTGTTTAAACTCTGTTCTTCCTACTTACAGACAATTTTATTCAGCTGACAGTAGGACAGGTAGACGATATTATTCAGCTGACAGTAGGACAGAACACGATTTTATTCAGCTGACAGTAGGACAACTTGACGATTTTAGTCAGCTGACAGTAGGACAGATAGACGATTTTATTCAGCTGACAGTAGGATAACTTGACGATTTTATTCAGCTGACAGTAGGACAGATAGACGATTTTATTCAGTTGACAGTAGGACAGATAGACGATTTTATTCAGCTTACAGGAGGACAGACATATTTCATTCAGCTGACAGTAATACAGACCTGTAGTAGTGAGGGGGGGTTAATGGAGGCTGGATCTAACTACGTCGGTTTGCAAGTCTCTCTAAAGCTGAGGAATATCGTCTGGTAGTAAGAAGAATATAATAAACATATGGTTTGTTGAATGTAGAGAGTGGCAGCAGTGTAAGTTTAAGTGGTTGGGGAATGGCTGGGAGAAGAAGAGATGAGAGGAGGGAGGAAGAGATCAGTAGGGCGGAAGTAGTGGAAGCAATGAAAAAGATCAAGTTGCAAAAGGCCCCAGGAATTGATGGAGTGTGTGGTGAAATGCTGAGGTATGGGGGTGAGATTGTTGTGGAGTGGATATGGAAGTTGTGTAGATTGGCTTGGGAAGAGGGAAGGGTTCCAGAGGACTGGAAGTCAGGTATATAATTGTTCCTTTATACAAAGGAAAAGGGGAGAGAGAAGTATGTGGTAACCATAGGGGTATTTGCCTTCTTAGTGTGACTGGTAAAATATATGGTAGAATACTCATTGATAGGGTTAGGCATATGACAGAGGAGCTAGTTGGAGAAGAACAAGGGGGATTTAGGAAGGGAAAAGGTTGTGTAGATCAGATATTTGTTCTAAGATGTTTAGTGGAGAAGTATCTAGAGAAGGGAAGGAAAGTGTATCCAAGCAAGTTTTTTTTTCACTTACGATAAATCCTGAGCAGTTAAGAGAGTGGGTAGCCAATCTCGATGCTTCCTGAGTTTAGTATTTATATTCTAACCTCTATCAGACAATTTTATTTAGCAAGTATTATGTAAGCCTCAAGACATTTTTAACCAGCATAGAGAAAGCATAGGAAGAAAAAGGGGGAAAAATATTGTAACTCATAATTTTATTCACGTGGCAACTCTCTCTCTCTCTCTCTCTCTCTCTCTCTTTTAGTCAGGAGGTTGAAAATTGCGGTGGTCAGATTTGGGTGTTGTGTTAGTGTCTGGCATTTTGATTATTATTATTATTATTTTTTTTTTTTTTACTTAGCCTGTATTTTTCCTACTTTTCTTTTCATTGCTGTTATTGTTACTGTTGTTGTTCTTGTTATTATTGTTGTCGTTCTTATTATTGTTGTTGTCTTCGCTGCTGTGCTTGGAGAAAACTCTGATTTAAGTCTCTCATGATGGGCTGAAGGAAATTGGAAAAGAAGTTATTATCCCCCCCGCCAAAAAAAAAAAAAAAAAAAGTGAGCAGTGAAAATATATTTATATATAAAACCCATGGGAGAAATTGGGCAAGCAACACTACGATGGGCAAGTGGGTGAAAGGTGGAAGCGTTACAGTACTCACGTGGGGTAACAGTACCGTCATTAATTTGAAGAAGTTAGCCCAAAAAGGCGAACGTGTTCTTTGATGACACATTCCAGTTTTCCTTTAGAGTGTACACTAAAAAAAAAAAAAGAAAAAAAAATGCTTATCGACTACAGAGGGTGTTTCAGGCAGACAGACTGTGACACAACCGTCGAACGTAGGTGTGGGTGGGCAAGTGGGTGTGTCTGTGTGGGCGTGGGTGGGTGGCAAGGGTCGGAATCATTAAGGCAGACAGTTTTTCGCCCAACAGACTGAACGGTCCTGCTGGATTCGAACTTCGGTCTTTCTACTTGCGTGATTGTTCCTGTTGATGTACTACCCAAGTATGTCTGATAGAGCAGACCCATCAGTCGCAAGCAAGCAACTACCTCTGCAGGGCCATCCCGTTCAGTGAATCGATGTTCCCAGGCGACTAATAAACGTCTCGCTGCTCCGAGGTGCTGGGCTTAAAGTGAAGGTTTAGTTCCTAGGTGGACACCGCATTTGCGTCACGCCACCCAGGTAACAGAGACACCATAGCAGGCTCCACGTCACCCTATTATTTGCTTTTATGATTACCACCCAGCGTCGTAAATGGTTTGCTGATTTACAGGAAATTATATTACATGTCAACACACTGTAGAGCCACATGAAATGGAAAGAAGAGTAATAAAGAGTGACAGCAGTACTGGGAGAAATAGGAAGAGAAAAAGACAGACACAAAAAGAATGATAAAGCACAATACGTCGAGTGAATGATGGACGCCTCCAGCCAGCTTCTGTTTGTGTGGTATATGTGCTAACCATTGTACCACCGGTAGTCCCATGGAATCAGTGTTATGATATTGCAAGTACTGAGATAAGTAAGTTTCTCTAGCATATTTATCAGTCCTACACAGCGTCCCAGTAAGCCATCATCGGTAGCACATTGCGGTCATTGAACAAATGGCTCACGTCGTACGGATCTTCGCCAGTTATTATGATTACCGGTATTATGATTTTGGCAGCATAATGATCCCTCTGTTTTGGTTGCCGTCTCGCCTATAATACAACAGAACAGAACTGGACCCGCCTTCTCAACGTCTTACGGTCGTTTGACTATTATTATTATTATTATTATTATTATTATCATCACTTTTTTCAGTGTGACGTACTGCGTTTGAATATTTACCTCGTGTGGCGTCAACATGGCTGCTCATTCAGAGGTTGTGGAAGTTGGTGACGTCAGGGCAGGTAAAAGCAACACCTGGGTTTATACGGAGGACCTGTTCATGATGTCACCACCTTTTGTATTTTTACTTCATTTTTATTTATTCATTTATTTATTTATTTTAAGACGGAACAGACTAATTTTGGTCTGCATTGCGTGAGTTCACAAATTTTATCAGTCCTTATCTTAAATTTTTCTGTCATACCACTTGTTTCGTTTCGTGGGCTGGTGGTGGGGGAGAGGGGTTGAGGGGTGTTGGTGAGGGTTGATGGTGGTGAATGTGGGTGGACTAGTGGATAGGTAGGTGGTGGGTGGGTGGTGGTGAGCGGGTTGGTGGATGGGTTTGAGATGGTGGTTGTGTTGGTGTATGGGTGGTTGCTGGGGGTTGTAATGGATGGGTAGTGATGTTGATGGTGGTGATGGGTGGGCATTGATGGTGATGGTACACGATGAGTGGGTGGATATGGTGGTGGTGGTGGTGGTGGTGTTGGGTGTGTGAATGATGGTGGTGGGGGTGGTGGATGAGTTAGAAATGATAATGATGGTGAGTGAATGAGGTGGGTGGATGGTTGTGATGGATAGTGATGGTGGTTGGGTGTATGGTGATGGTGGATAGTGGTGATGTTTGTGCTGCTGCGGTGGTGGTGGTGGAGGTGGTTGTATAGGTAGCTAGGTGGGTGGGTGGGAGATTGGTTTGTAGTGATGGCGGTGATTTTAAGCTGGTGGTTGGATGGGTTTGTGAGTGGTAGTGGCGGTTGTGGTGGGTGGTTGGGTGAGTGGTGGTTATGGGTGAGTGGTGATGCTAGTGAGTGAATGGGTGATGATAGCCCAGGTAGTGTTGATGGGTGGGTTGTGATGTGGGTGATGGCTTTGGTGGGTGGGTGTGTGGGTGGATAACTAGGTGGAATGGGCACGGTGGAGGTGGTTGAGTAATGGTGGTGGTGGTGGGTAGGAGGGTAGGGGTGAGTGTTGGTGATGGATGTGTAGGTGAATGAGTAGGGGAGTGGGCTGTAAAAATGTAGATGATGGTGGTAGTAGTGAGTGGGATTTTGTGGTGGATGGATGTGTGGGTGGGCGGTTGGTGAGTGGGTGATGATGTTGTTTGTGTTGGGTGGTGGGTGGGTGGAAGGGTGGGTGGATGGTAATAAGTGTCTTGGTCTTGGTGAGTTTGTGGATGGGTACGTGATGATGGTTGTGTACATGGATGGACCCTTGTGTGTTCATGGTGTTTGTGGTAGTGATGGTGGTGGTAGAAGTGGTTCTGCGGGGGTAGGTGTGGTGCGTGGATGGTGGGGATAGTAGTGGTGGGTGGATGGTGATGATGGTCCGTGAAAGACTGGGTAGGTGGGTCAGGGGTGGGTGATGAAGGTTGTGGTCGTGGTGGTGGGCGGGTGTTTGGGTGGGTATACAAGTCTGTGTGGGTGGGCCTGTGTGGGTGTGGGTGGATTGATGGGTGGAACTTTTTGGGTGTGGATTCGATGGGTGGTTTAGTCTTCAAGGTTGTGGATCTGGGTGGATGAGTCTGGGTCTGTCTGGCAGGATGGGTGGGTAAGTCATTTTGAGTGTGGGGGGAGTGGGTGGGTGAGTTGGCCTGTGTGGATATGGGCGGTGGGTTGGTTAGCCTTTGTGTGTATGTGTGTGTGTGTGTGTGTGTATAATCTGTGTGGGTGGGTGGATAGCCTGTGGGTGTGGCTGAGTGGATAGCTTGTGTGGTTGTGGGTGGGTGGATAGCCTGTGGGTGTGGCGGGGTGGATAGCCTGTGTGGGTGTGGTGGGGTGGATAGCCTGTGTTGGTGTGGCGGGGTGGATAGCCTGTGTGGGTGTGGCGGGGTGGATAGCATGTGTGGGTGTGGCGGGGTGGATAGCCTGTGTGGGTGTGGCGGGGTGGATAGCATGTGTGGGTGTGGCGGGGTGGATAGCCTGTGTGGTTGTGGCGGGGTGGATAGCCTGTGTGGGTGTGGCGGGGTGGATAGCCTGTGTGGGTGTGGCGGGGTGGATAGCCTGTGTGGGTGTGGCGGGGTGGATAGCCTGTGTGAGTGTGGGTAGGTGGCTAGCCTGTGTGGGCGTGTGGATGGATAGCCTGTGTGGGCGTGTGGGTGGATAGCCTGTGTGGGTGTGGGTGGGTGGATAGCCTGTGTGGGTGTGGCTGGGTGGAAAGCCTGTGTGGGTGTGGCTGGGTGGATAGCTTGTGTGGGTGTGGCTGGGTGGATAGCCTGTGTGGGTGTGGCTGGGTGGATAGCCTGTGTGGGTGTGGCTGAGTGGATAGCCTGTGTGGGTGTGGCTGGGTGGAAAGCCTGTGTGAGTGGGGCTGGGTGGATAGCCTGTGTGGTTGTGGGTATGTGGATAGCCTATGGGTGTGTGGGTGGATAGCCTGTGTAGGTGTGGGTAGGTGGATAGTCTATGTGGGTGGATAGCCTTTGTGGGTGTGGATGGATGGGTAGGCCGGAGGTGTGTTGGGGGTGATTGAAATGGTGGGTGGGTATGCCAGTGTGGATGTACCTGTGAATGTGGATGGGAGAGTGGGTTAATATGAGGGCCTGTGTGGGTGTGGGTGGGAGGGTGGGTGCGTGGGCCTGTGTGGATGTGGGTGGGCGGTCGTGTGAGTGAGTGGATGAGTGGGTATGGATGTGGGTGGGTGAGTGGGCATGTTATGTGTGTGGGTGGGTCATATAGGGTGGGTGGACCAGTGTGGATATGTGTGCGTGTGTGGGCCTGTGTGAGTGAGTGGCTGAGTGAGTGGGCTTTGCTTTTGTGGGTGTGAAAAGGAGGACCTCTGTGGATGTGGATGATTGGATGAGTGGGTGGGTGAAGGGATGTGCCTGTGTGGGTTTGAGTGAACCTTTGTATGTGTGGGTGGATGAGTAGAGGAATAGATGGTTGGGTGGCCTAGTATGGGTGTGGGCTGGTGGATTGGTGGGCATGGGAGTTGGCTGGGTGAGTAGGTGGATGGATCTGCACGGATATGGGTGGGTGTGGTGGGCCTCTATGGGTGTGGGGGCGTGGGTGGGTAGTCAGGTAGATTCAGGTAGATGGATCTATGTGGTTGTGGTTGGGTGGGTGGGTGTTTCTTGGAGGGTGAGTAGTTGGGTGAGCCTTTGTGGGCGGCTGGGTAGATGTACGTGTATGGGTATGGGTGGGTCGGATGGTGGGTGGGCCTTTGTGAGTGTGTATCGATTGGTAGGTGGACCAGTGTGGGTTGGAGTGGATGAAAGGGCAGATGGCTCTGTTTTTGCTGAGGTGGTGAATATGTGAGTGAGCTGTTTAGGTGGAAGAGGGTGGATGGGCCTGTTTCGGTGTGGATGGGTGGGTGCATAGTTGTGTGGCTGGGCATTTTTTTGATGGGTGGGTGGACTGGTGTAAAGGTGGGTGGATGGGCTTGTGTAGTCAGTTAAGTGGGTGGGTGGGTTAGTGTGGGTGACTGGGGGGTTGGTGGATGGGTCTGTGTGTGTGTGTGTGTGTGTGTGTGGCTTGGGGGGAGGCGGCGTGTATAGAGGGGCCAATATGGGTGAGCATGGGTGACTGACTGTGTGGCTAGGAGGGCCTGTGTGGATGCGTACTACCCCCCAGACCCCCCAAGGGGGGCTCTTCCCCCCCCATGGGAGGGCTCTTCCCCCCCATCCCCCACAAGAGGGAGTCTTCCCATCCGCCCCAGCTCCCCCAGAGGGGGCTACCCCACCACACCAGCCCCATCAGTGGGGGCTCTTCCCCCAACAGGACTCTTCCCCCAGCCCCCCAAAGGGGGGTTTTCCCCTCCAAAGGGGAGGCCCTTCTCCCCAGCCACCTCAAGGGGGGGCCTCTTCCCCCTTCCCCAGCCCCTCGAAGAGGGGGCTTTTGTATCCTCAGCCTTCCCAAGGGAAAGCTCCCCCAAGCCGCCCCAAGAAGAACCCCTTCCTCCTCGAAAAGGGGCTCTGCCCCCCTCAAGGGGGAGCTCTTCCCCCTCAAGATGGGTTCTTCCCCAACCCAAGGGGGTACTCTTCCACCCCCCAGGAGGAGTTTTTCCCCTCAAGAGGGGGCTCTTCCTCCCAAGGGGGGCTCTTTCTTCAAAGGGGAGATTTTTACTCCCAGGAGGGCTCTTTCCCAAACAAAGGTGGCTCTGCCACCCTCCCAAGAAGTGGCTTTTCCTCCCCAGCCTCCCAAGGGAGGTTCTCTCTCAGTCCCCCCAAGGGGGCCTCATTCCCCCCCAGCCCCCCAAAGAGTGCTTAGGGGCTCTGCTCCCCCCAGCCCCCACAAGGGAGAGCTTTCCCCCCAGCCCCTGCAAAGATGACTCGTCACCCTCCAGCTCCCCCCCAAGCAGGGTTTTTCCCCCCAGACCCCCCAAGGGAGCTCTTCCCCCCACTGCCCCCCAGAAAGGGGCACTTCCTCCCACTGCCCCCCAAGAAGGGGCTCTTACCCCCACTGCCCCCCAAGAAGGGGCTCTTACCCCCACTGCCCCCCAAGAAGGGGCTCTTACCCCCACTGCCCCCCAAGAAGGGGCTCTTACCCCCACTGCCCCCCAAGAAGGGGCTCTTCCGCCCACTGCCCCCAAGAAGGGGCACTTCCCTCCACTGCCCCCCAAGAAGGGGCTCCTCCTCGGCCCTTTAATAGGAAGCTATTCCCCCAGCCCCCAAAAAGGGCTATTCCCCCCAGCCCCCCAAGAGGGGCTTTCCAACCTCCAGCCCCGCCAAAGGGGGGTTCTTCCCCCCTCCAGCCCTCTCAAAAGGGACTCTTTCCCATCAACCCCCACAAGGGTGGGCTCTTTACCCCCATCAGCCCCCAAAGAGGGTCTCTTCCCCCATCGCTAATGGGGGCTCTTCCCCCCAGCTCCCCAAGTGTGACTGTTCCCCCCCCAGCCCCCACAAGAGGGGACTGTTCCCCCAGCCTCCACAGAGGGGGCTCTTCCCGCCCCCCAGCCCCCAGAGGGGGGGCTCTTCCATCCCAGGCCCACAGAGGGGGGGCTCTTCCCCACAGCCCCTAAGGTGGGACTCTTCCCCGCCAAAAGCCCACCAGAGGGGCTCTTTCCACCCCCACAAAGGGGGATCTTCTCCCTCAGCCCCCCCCCCAGGTCTTTTCCTCCCGTCCCTCCAAGAGGGACTCTTTCCTCTAGCCCCCCAGACCCCTCTTCTCTTTGGGGGACAGGGGGAAGACCCCCTTGGGGGGCTGGGGCAGGAAGAACCCCCCTTTGGGGGAAAAGCCCTCCCTTGGGAGGAAAGAACCCTCCCCTGGGGGGTTAGAGCCCCCCTTTGGTTGGCCTGGGGAGATAAGAACCTCCCCTGAGGGGCCTGGAAAGGGAAGAGCTTCCCCCCCTGGGGATGCTGGGGAGGGGGAGAGCCTCTTTCCTTGAGGGGGGTAGGAGAGGGAAAAAGCCCCCACTTGGTGGGGCTGGGAGAAACCCCCTCCTTTGGTGAGGAGCTGCGGGGAAGAACCCCCCATGGGGGGAGTGGGGGAAAACAGTCCCCTATTGGGAGGATGGAGAAAGGGCCCACCTTTCGTTGGTCTGAGGGAAGAATCCCCCCTTGGTGCGTCTGATGGGGGAAGGGCCCCCCTTTGTTGGGCTGGGGGAGGAAGAGCCCCCACTTGGAGGGGCTGGGGAAAAAGCTCCCCTTGCGGGGGCTAAAGGTGGGAAGTCTCCCTTGGGGTGGGGGTAAAGCCCCCATTGGGGGGGCTGGGGAAGCACCCCTCCCTTTGGGGGGCTCAAAAAGGAAGAGCCCCCCTTTGGGGGGCTGGAAGGGGAAAAGCCCCCCTTTGAGGGGCTGGATAGGAGAAAAGAGCCCCTTTTGGGGGGCTGGAGGGGGGAAAAGAGCCTTAGTCTGGGAGACTGGAGGGGAGAAAAGAGCCCCCTTTGGGGGGCTGGAGGGGGGAAAAGATCCCCCACTTTAGGGGCTGGACGGGGTAAGAGCCCCCTCTTTCGGGGCCTGGAGGGGGGAAGAGCCTCCCCTTTACGGGCCTGGAGGGGGAAAAAGAGCCCCCCTTTGGAAGCCTAGAGGGGGTAAAACACCCCTTTGGAGGCCTGGAGAAGGTAAAAGACCCCCCATTTGGGGGGTGGAGGGGGGGAAAAGAGCCCCCCTTTGCGGGGCTGGGTCAGTGGAAAAGCACCCCTTTTTGGAGGCTGGTACGGTGGAAGAGAGACCCACTTTCGGGGGTCCATTGTAGGGGAAAAGAGCCCCCTTTTGGGGATCTGGTGCGTGGGAAAAGAGCCCCCCTTTGAGGGTCCTGTGCAGGGGTAAAGAGCCCCCCCCCTTTGGGGGGCTGGTGCGGGGGTGGAGACCCCCCTTTGAGGAGGCTGGTGCAGGGGTAAAGAGACCCCCCCTTGGGGAGGCTGGTGTGGGGGTAAAGAGACCCCCCTTGGGGAGGCTGGTGTGGAGGTAAAGAGGCCCCCCCTTGGGGAGGCTGGTGCAGGGGTAAAGAGGCCCCCCCTTGGGGAGGCTGGTGCAGGGGTAAAGAGATCCCCGTTGGTGAGGCTGGTGCGGGGGTAAAGAGATACTCCCCCCTTCGGGAGGCTGGTGCTAGGATAAGGACATGCCCACCCCCTTCGGGAGGCTGGAGCGGGAAAAAAAAAGTCTCCCTCTTTGGGGGTCCGGTGTGGGGGAAAGAGCCCCTCTTTGGGGGTCTGGTGCGGGGGTAATAAACCCCCCCTTTGGGGGTCCGGTGCGAGGGTAGAGCTTCCCCCCTTTGGGGGTCTGGTGCGGGGGTAAAGAGCCCCTCACCTAATGGGGTCCGGTGCGGGGGTAAAGAGCCCCTCACTTTAAGGGGGCTGGTTTGGGGGTAAAAGGCCCCCTTTGGGGGACCGGTGTGGGGATAGAGCCCCCCCCATTTTGGGGTCTGGTGCGGGGATAGAGCCCCCCCCTTAGAGGGTCCTGTCTGGGGGTAAAGAGCCCCTCACCTTATGGGGGCCTGACTTGGGGTAAAGACCCCCTCGCCTTAGGGTGTCCGGTCTGGGGGTTAAAGGTCCCTCCCCTTTGGGGGGCTGGTGCAGGGGTAAAAAGCCCCCCTCCCTTTGGGGGGCTGGTGAGGGGGTAGAGAGCCTTCCTTCCCTTTGGGGGGCTGGTGTGGGAGTAAAGAGCCCCCCCTTTTGGGGGCTGGTACGGGGGTAAAGAGCCCCCCCTTAGGGGGGCTGGTGCGGGGGTAAAGAGCCCCCCATTTTGGGGGCTGGTGCGGGAGTAAAGAACCCCCCCTTTGGGGGGCTGGTGCGGTGGTAGAGCCCCCTCCTTTTGGGGGGCTGGTGATGGTGTAAAGAGCCTCTCTTCCCTTTGGGGGGGCTGGTGCGGGAGTAAAGAGCCCCCCCCTTTCGGGGGCTGGTGCGGGAGTAAAGAGCCCCCCCTTAGGGGGGCTGGTGCAGGGGTAAAGAGCCCCCCATTTGGGGGGCTGGTGCTGGGGTAAAGAGCCTCTCCTTTGGGGGGCTGGTGCGGTGGTAGAGCCCCTCCTCTTTGGGGGCTGGTGCGGTGGTAGAGCCCCTCCTCTTTGGGGGGCTGGTGCGGGGGTAGGGCCCCCGTTTAGGGGGGCTGGTGCAGGGGTAGAGTGCCCTCCCCTTTGGGGGGCTGGTGTGAGGGTAGAGTGCCCCCCACTTTGGGGGGCAGGTGGGGGGTAGTCCCCCCCTTTTGGGGGCTGATGTGGGGGTAAAGCCCCTTCCCGTTTGGGGGGCTGGTGCTGGGGTAAAGAGCCCCCGCCCCTTTGGAGGGCTGGTGCAGGGGTAGAGCATGCCCCCCCCACTTTTGGGGGCTGGTGCGGGGGTAGAGCATGCCCCCCCCCACTTTTGGGGGCTGATGTGGGGGTAGAGCCCCTTCCCGTTTGGGGGGCTGGTGCGAGGGTAAAGAGCCCCTCCTTCGGAGGGCTGGTGAGGGGGTAGAGCCTCCCCTTTGGGGAGCTAGTGCCCCCCCTTTAGGGGGCTGGTGCGAGGTTACAGTGCCCCCTCCCCTTTGGGGGGCTGGTGCGGGGGTAAAGAGCCCCCGTCCCTTTGGGGGGCTGGTGCAGGGGTAAAGAGCCCCCATCCCCTTTGCCCGGCTGGTGTGGGAGTAAAGAGCCCTTGCCCCCTTGGGGGGGCTGGTGCCAGGGTAAAGCATGACCCCCCCCACTTTTTGGGGCTGGTGCGAGGGTACTGTGCACCCCCCCCTTTTAGGGGCTGGTGTGGGGGTAGAACGCCCCCTCCCCTTTTGGGGGCTGGTGCGGGGGTAGAGCGCACCCCCATTTTTGGAGTCTGGTGTGGGGGTAGAACCCCTTCCCGTTTGGGGGGCTGGTGCGGGGGTAAAGAGCCCCCCTTTCGGAGGGCTTGTGCAGGGGTAGAGCCCCCCTTCGGGGGGCTGGTGCAGGGGTAGAGCGCGCCCCCCCTTTTGGGGGCTGGTGGGGTTGAACGCCCCCTCCCCATTTGGGGGCCCTCCAATTTTGGGGGTCTGGTGAGGGGGCCCCTCTTTTGGGGGGGCTGGTGCAGGGTCCCCCCTTTATGGGGGGCTGGTGCAGGGTCCCCCCCTTTATGGGGGGCTGGTGCAGGGTCCCCCCTTTATGGGGGGCTGGTGCAGGGTCCCCCCCTTTATGGGAGGCTGGTGCGGGGCCCCCTCTTTATGGGGGGCTGGTGCGGGGCCCCCCCAAAAGGGGGGGCCTCCTCCCTTTTCTGGGGGCCACTTTTGGGGACCGGTGCGGAGGTAGTGCGCGCCCCCTCTTTTGGGGGCTGGTGTGGGGGTAGAATGCCCCCTCCCCTTTTGGGGGCTGGTGCGGGGGTCCCCTCATTTCAGGGGGGCTGGTGTTGGTGCCCCCTTTTTTGGGGGGCTGGTGTGGGAGCTCTCCCTTTTGGGAGGTCTGGTGCAGGGGCCCCCCCACTTTTCGGGGGGCTGATGCGAAGTTCCCCCCGTTTTGGGGGGGCTGGTGCAGGGGATCCCCTTTTGGGGGGGCTGGTGTGGGAGCCCCCTTTTTGGGTGGGCTGGTGCGGGGGCCCCCCTTTTGGGGGGCTGGTACTGGCTCCCCCCCCTTTTCGGGGGACCACTTATTGGGGCTGGTGCTGAGGTAGAGCGTGCCCCCCCTTTTCGGGGCTGGTGTGGGGGTAGAACGCCCCCTCCCATTTTTGGGGGCCGGTGCTGGGGTCCCCCATTTCTGGGGAGCTGTTGTGGGGGTCCTCCATTTTTGAAGGGCTGATGTAGGGGCCCCCCCGTTTTGGGGAGCTGATGCGAAGGTCCCCTCTTTTTGGGAGGCTGGTGTGGGGCCCCCATTTTTGGGTGGCTGGTGCGGGGGCCCCCCTTTTTTGGGGGGCTGGTGCTGGAACCCCCCCTTTTAGGGGGACTGGTGTGGTGGGACCCCTTTTTTTGTGCGATGGGCCCCTCCTATTTGGCGGCTGGTGCAGGGGCCCTCCTTTTTTGGGCGGGTGGTCCGAGGGTTCCCCCATTTTGGGGCGGCTGGTGCGGGGGCCCCCCTTTTTGGGGGGCTGGTGCGGCGCCCCCGTTTTTAGGGGACTGGTACAGGGGACCCCCCTTTTTTAGGGGGCTGGTGCGGGGGTGGAGAGCCCACCCCTTGGGAGGGCTGCGAGGGAAAGAGCCCACCCGTTTTTGGGGGGCTGGTGCGGGGGTTGGGCCCCCTCCTTGGTAAGCTGGTTCAGGGGTGAAGAAATCCCCCTTTGGGAGCTGGGGGAAAGAGCCCCCCCTTTGGTGAGGGAAAGTGCCCCTGCTTAAGGGGGTGGGGGAAAGAACCCTCCCTTAAGGGGTTTGGGGGGCTTGGGGGTAGGGGGAAAGAGCCCCCCTTGGGGGGTGAGGGGGAGCCCATGCTTGGCAGGGTGTGGGAAAGAACCTCTCCTTGGGGGGTTAAGGGGAAGAGCCCCCCCTTGGGGGCTGGGGGAAACCCCCCTTGGGAGAGTGGGGGAGAACCTCCCTGGAGGGGCTAGGGGTGGGGGAGCCAATGGGGGCTGGGGGAGAGCCCCCTTTGGGGGTTTGGGGGAGAGCCCCCTTTGGGGGTTTGGGGGAGGGCCCCCCTTGGAGGGGCTGGGGGAGGGCCCCCCTTGGAGGGGCTGGGGGAAAGCCCCCCTTATGGGGCTGGGGTGGAATAGCCCCCCTTGGGGAAGCTGGGGGGAAAGCACCCCCGGGGGGCTGCAGGGAGAGCCCCCTTGGGGGGGCTGGGGGGAGAGCCCCCCTTTGGGAGCTAGGGAAAGGAGCCCCCCTTGGGGGTCTGGGGGTAGAAAGGGCTGGGGGAAAGTTACCTCCTGGGGGTGCTGGGGGAAAGAACCCCCCTTGGGGGGGCTGGGGGGAGATCCCCCTTGTTGGGGCTGGGGGATAGAACCCCCTTTGGGGTGCTAGGGGGAAAGAGCCCCCCTTAGGAGGGCTGGAGGGAAAGAGCCCCCTTTGGGGGGACTTGGGGGAAATAACCCTCATTGGGGGGGCTGGGGGGAGAAAGCCCCCCCTTGGGGAGCTGAGGATAGGAGCCCCCCCTTGGGGACCTGGGGGGAGAAAGGGCTGGGGAGAAAGTTCCCTCCTGCAGGTGCTGGGGGGAAAGAGCCCCCCCTTGGGGGGCTGGGGGGAGAAAGGCCCCTTTGGGGGGCTGGAGGAAAGAGCCCCTCTTAGGAGGGTTGGAGAGTTCCCCCCTGGGGGTGCTGGGGGAGGTCCCCCTTTGGGGGGCTGGGGGGAAAGCCCCACCTTGTGGGGCGGGAGAGCCTCCCCTTGGGGGTGCTGGGGGAAGGAGCCCCCCTTAGGGCTGGGGGAAGAGAGCCCCCCTTGGGGGGGCTGGGGGTAGGACGGGCGGGGAGAAAGTTCCCCCCTTGAGGAACTGTGGGAGGAGCTCCCCTTGGGGGTGCTGGGGTGAAAGATCCACCCTTGGGGGTCTGTGGGGGAAGAGCCCCCCCATGGTGGCTGGGTGTGGGAGCCCCCCTTGGAGGGGCAAGGGGAGAGACCCCCTTGGGGGACTGGATGGGTGGGGAGTCTCCCTTGGTAAGGCTGGGGTGGGGAAAGAGCCCCACTTGAGGGGTGCTGGTGGGGGAACAGCCCCCCTGTGAGGGGGTGGTGTGGGTCGTGTGTGGATGGCCAGTTGTTAGATTGTGAGTGTGGGTGGGCGGGCGGCTGTGGCTGGGTGGGTGTGGTGGGAAGGTGGAGATGGGTGGCGTGTGAGTGGGAGGGTGGCGTGTGAGTGGGAGGGTGGCGTGAGAGTGGGAGGGTGGCGTGAGAGTGGGAGGGTGGCGTGAGAGTGGGAGGGTGGCGTGAGAGTGGGAGGGTGGCCTGTGAGTGGGAGGGTGGCCTGTGAGTGGGAGGGTGGTTTGTAGATGGAAAGGTGGTGTGTGTGGTGAGGTGAATGGGCAGGTGGGGTGTGTGTGGGTGGGTGGTGTGTGTGGGGTGTGGGTGGGTGGTGTGTGTGGGGTGTGGGTGGGTGGTGTGTGTGGGTGGGTGGTGTGTGTGGGGTGTGGGTGGGTGGTGTGTGTGGGGTGTGGGTGGGTGGTGTGGGGGTGGGTGGGTGGTGTGTGTGGGTGGGTGGTGTGTGTGGGTGGGTGGTGTGTGTGGGTGGGTGGTGTGTGTGGGTGGGTGGTGTGGGTGGGTGGGTGGGTGTGTGTGTGGGGTGTGCGTTTGTGTGTGGGTGGGGTGTGCGTTTGTGTGTGGGTGGGGTGTGCGTTTGTGTGTGGGTGGGGTGTGCGTTTGTGTGGGTGGGGGTGGGGTGTGCGTTTGTGTGGGTGGGGGTGGGGTGTGCGTTTGTGTGGGTGGGGGTGGGGTGTGCGTTTGTGTGTGGGTGGGGTGTGCGTTTGTGTGTGGGTGGGGTGTGCGTTTGTGTGTGGGTGGGGTGTGGGTTTGTGTGTGGGTGGGGTGTGGGTTTGTGTGTGGGTGGGGTGTGGGTTTGTGTGTGGGTGGGGTGTGGGTTTGTGTGTGGGTGGGGTGTGGGTTTGTGTGTGGGTGGGGTGTGGGTTTGTGTGTGGGTGGGGTGTGGGTGGTGTGTGGTGGTGTGGCTGTGTGGGTGGGGTGTGGGTTTGTGTGTGGGTGGGGTGTGGGTTTGTGTGTGGGTGGGGTGTGGGTTTGTGTGTGGGTGGGGTGTGGGTTTGTGTGTGTGTGGGTGGGTAGATTGGTGGTGGTGTGGGTGGGTGGGTGGTGAGTGGCTGTGGGGGTGGTGTGGGTGGGTGGGTGGTGAGTGGCTGTGGGGGTTTTGTGGTTGGATTGGGGTTGTGAGTGACTGTGGGGTTGTGAGTGACTGTGGGGTTGTGAGTGACTGTGGGGTGGTGTGGTTGGGTGGGTGGTGAGTGGGTGTTGGGTGGTGAGTGGGTGTTGGGTGGTGAGTGGGTGTTGGGTGGTGTTTGGGTGAGGGGTGTGGTGGATTGGGTCGTATGTGGGCTGGCATATGTGGCTGAGTGGGTGGGTGGTGGCCAAGTGGGGGATGGGTGGTGTCTGGGTGATAAGTGGGTGGGAGGGTGATAAGTGGGTGGGAGGGTGATGTGAGAGTGGTGGGAATTTGTGGGTTGGGTGGGTCATTGGAGAGTCGTGTGGGTGGGTGGTGGTGGTTGGGTTTGAGTTGTGGGTGGGCCATGTGTGGGTGCTCAGTTGGTGGGTGGTCAGTGTGTGGATGGGCGGATGTTGGTGGGCGGATGTTGGTGGGCGGATGTTGGTGGGCGGATGTTGGTGGGTGGGTGGTCAGTGTGTGGATGGGCGGATGTTGGTGGGTGGGTGGTCAGTGTGTGGATGGGCGGATGTTGGTGGGTGGGTGGTCAGTGTGTGGATGGGCGGATGTTGGTGGGTGGGTGGGCAGGAGGTGTATAGGTGTTATGTGGGTCGGTGTGGGTCGATGGTCGGGGTGGGTGAGGTGGGGTGGGGTGGGTGGGTCGTGTGGGGGTGGTGAATGTGTTGTTGGGTAGGCGGTGGATGGGTCATGAGGAGGCGTTTGGGGGGTACGTATGTGTGGGTGATGAGTGAGTGGATATGTGTGTGTGGGTGGGCGTGGGTGTGTGGGTGGGCGTGGGTGTGTGGGTGGGCGTGGGCGTGTGGGGTGTGGGTGGGCGTGGGTGTGTGGGGTGTGTGTGGGTGGTGGGTGTGTGGGGTGGGTGTGTGGGGTGTGTGTGGGTGGTGTGTGTGGGTGGTGTGTGTGGGTGGTGTGTTTGTGCGTGTGTGTGTGTGTGCGTGTGTTTGTGCGTGTGTGTGTTTGTGCGTGTGTGTGTGTTTGTGCGTGTGCGTGTGTGTGTGTTTGTGCGTGTGCGTGTGTGTGTGCGTGTGTGTGTGTGCGTGCGTGTGTGTTTGTGCGTGTGTGTGTATGCGTGCGTGTGTGTGCGTGCGGGTGGTGTGTGCGTGCGGGTGGTGTGTGCGTGTGGGTGGTGTGTGCGTGTGGGTGGTGTGTGCGTGTGGGTGGTGTGTGCGTGCGGGTGGTGTGTGCGTGCGGGTGGTGTGTGCGTGCGGGTGGTGTGTGCGTGCGGGTGGTGTGTGCGTGTGGGTGGGTGGGTGGTGTGTGCGTGTGTGTTTGTGCGTGTGTGTTTGTGCGTGTGTGTATGTGTGTGTGTGTGGGGGGGGATGGTAAATGCTTTAGTGGTGTGGGTGGGTGAGTAGGTGGATTAGTGGGTGTGGGTGGGAAGGTGGGTGGTGTAGGTAAGTGGGTGGTGTAGGGAAGTGGGTGGTGTAGGGAAGTGGGTGGTGTAGGGAAGTGGGTGGTGTAGGGAAGTGGGTGGTGTAGGGAAGTGGGTGGTGTAGGGAAGTGGGTGGTGTAGGGAAGTGGGTGTAGGGAAGTTGGTGGTGTAGGTAGGTGGGTGGGTAAGGTGGGTTGATGGGTGGAGTAGGGTCGGTGTGGGTGGGTGAGTCATCAGTTGGTGGGTTGGTCGTGGGCAGGTGGTGAGTGGGAGTGGTGTGTGGGTGGTGTGAATGGGTGGGTGGTGTGAATGGGTGGGTGGGCAGGTAATGGGTGTGGGGGTGGAAAGGTAATGAGTGCGTGGATAGGCAGGTGGGTGGGTAGTGTGTGTGTGGATCGTGAGTGTGTTGTGTGTGTTGTGTGAGTGTGGTGTGAGTGGGTGGGCAGATGGTGAGAGAGTCTGCAGATGGTGTGGGTGTACAGGTGATAAGTGTGTGGGTGGGCAGGTGTGCTGGGTGAGTGTGTGTGGGTGGGCAGGTGTGCTGGGTGAGTGTGTGTGGGTGGTGGGTGGCAGGCACATGGTATGGTAAGTGGGTGGGTGGCAGGCACATGGTATGGTAAGTGGGTGGGTGGCAGGCACATGGTATGGTAAGTGGGTGGGTGACTGGTGTGTGGGTGGTATGTTTTGATAGGTGGCTGATGTGGTTTGATGCGTGGGGTGGACGTAGGTAGATGGGTGGGTGGTGGTGTGGGTGGGCAGGTGTGGGTGGGTGGTGGTGTGGTGGGCAGGTAGGGGTGGGTGGTGTATGGGTATGTACTGTGGGTGGAGTGCGAGTGGGTGGTTTGGTGGGTAGCGTATGAGTAGGTGGGTAGTGTGTGTGTGTTTGTCCGACGCTGGGCATAGCCTGCTCTCTTGGCCCTGTAGTCCTCCTACATACCATATACAACCCCATGTGTGGGTGGCCAGGTGATGAATGGGTCATGTGTGGGTGGACAGGTGGTGTGGGTGGGTCATGTGTGTGTGGACAGGTGGTGTGGGTGGGTCATGTGTGTGTGGACAGGTGGTGTGGGTGGGTCATGTGTGTGTGGACAGGTGGTGTGTGTGGGTCATGTGTGTGTGGACAGGTGGTGTGTGTGTGTGTGTGTGTGTGTGTGTTGTGGTGTGTGTGTGTGTGTGTGTGTGTGTGGACAGGTGGTGTGTGTGTGTGTGTGTGTGTGTGTGGACAGGTGGTGTGTGTGTGTGTGTGTGTGTGTGGACAGGTGGTGTGTGTGTGTGTGTGTGTGTGTGTGTGTGTGGACAGGTGGTGTGTGTGTGTGTGTGTGGACAGGTGGTGTGTGTGTGTGTGTGTGTGTGTGTGTGTGTGTGTGTGTGTGTGTGTGTGGACAGGTGGTGTGTGTGGGTGTGGGTGGACAGGTGGTGTGTGTGGGTGTGGGTGGACAGGTGGTGTGTGTGGGTGTGGGTGGACAGGTGGTGTGTGTGGGTGTGGGTGGACAGGTGGTGTGTGTGGGTGTGGGTGGACAGGTGGTGTGTGTGGGTGTGGGTGGACAGGTGGTGTGTGTGTGTGTGTGTGGGTGGACAGGTGGTGTGTGTGTGTGTGTGGGTGGACAGGTGGTGTGTGTGGGTGGACAGGTGGTGTGGGTGTGTGTGTGTGTGTGGGTGGACAGGTGGTGTGGGTGGGTGTGTGTGTGTGTGTGTGTGTGGGTCGTGTGTGGATGGACAGGTGGTGTGTGTGGGTCGTGTGTGGGTGGACAGGTGGTGTGTGTGGGTCGTGTGTGGGTGGACAGGTGGTGTGTGTGGGTCATGTGTGGGTGGACAGGTGGTGTGTGTGTGTGTGGGTGGACAGGTGGTGTGTGTGGGTGGACAGGTGGTGTGTGTGTGGGTGGACAGGTGGTGTGTGTGGGTGGACAGGTGGTGTGTGTGGGTCATGTGTGGGTGGACAGGTGGTGTGATGTGGGTGGACAGGTGGTGTGTGTGTGGGTGGGTGGACAGGTGGTATGTGTGTGTGTGTGGGTGGGTGGACAGGTGGTATGTGTGTGTGTGTGTGTGTGTGTGTGTGTGTGTGTGTGTGGGTGGACAGATGGTGTGTGTGTGTGGGTGGGTGGACAGATGGTGTGTGTGGGTGGGTGGACAGATGGTGTGTGTGTGTGGGTGAACAGGTGGTGTGTGTGGGTGGACAAGTGGTGTGTGTGTGGGTGGACAGGTGGTGTGTGTGTGTGTGTGTGGGTGGACAGGTGGTGTGTGTGTGTGTGGGTGGGTGGACAGGTGGTGTGTGTGTGTGTGTGTGTGTGGGTGGACAGGTGTGTGTGTGTGTGTGTGTGTGTGTGGACAGGTGGTGTGTGTGTGTGTGTGTGTGGACAGGTGGTGTGTGTGGGTCATGTGTGGGTGGACAGGTGGTGTGTGAGTCACGTGTGTGGGTGGACAGGTGGTGTGTGTGTGTGTGTGTGTGTGTGTGTGTGTGTGGGTGGACAGGTGGTGTGTGTGTGTGTGTGTGTGTGTGTGGACAGGTGGTGTGTGTGTGTGTGTGTGTGTGTGGACAGGTGGTGTGTGTGTGTGTGTGTGTGTGGGTGGACAGGTGGTGTGTGTGTGTGTGTGTGTGTGTGTGGGTGGACAGGTGGTGTGTGTGTGTGTGTGTGGGTGGGTGGACAGTGTGTGTGTGTGTGTGTGTGTGTGTGTGTGTGTGTGTGTGTGTGGACAGGTGGTGTGTGTGTGGACAGGTGGTGTGTGTGTGGACAGGTGGTGTGTGTGTGGACAGGTGGTGTGTGTGTGTGTGGGTGGACAGGTGGTGTGTGTGTGTGTGTGTGGGTGGACAGGTGGTGTGTGTGTGTGTGGACAGGTGGTGTGTGTGTGTGTGTGTGTGTGTGTGTGTGTGGACAGGTGGTGTGTGTGTGTG
>NC_136957.1:37125745-37263245 GCF_032717465.1 Coenobita brevimanus | reverse complement strand
TATATGTCTCGGTTCTGTCACCTTTTGTTCCAACTCTGAAGGTGGGTTCCATGTGGCCTGAGAGAGAATACAGAATTCAAACTAACCTGTCTCTCTTTCCTTGCCATCATTTCCAGGTGGCTGATTGGTGGGGCAATGGTGGGTGGGCGGTTTTGCAGGGGGAATGGTGGGTAAGTGGTGGGCAAGGGTGGTTGGTTGGTTATGCAAAGATGGGTGATCAATGGTGGGTTGACGGGCAGGCCTGGGTGGACAACAGAAGGTGGGTGGGCCTTGGTGGGAAAGTGGGTTGATTGTCCTAGTTGGGCAAAAGTGGGTTGATGGGAGGGTCTGGGTGAAGGGTGGTGGGTTAATGGGCCTGGGTGGGTGGATGGTCCTGTGTAAGCAAGGAAGGGAGGGTGAACATGCCTGGATGGGTAGGTAAGGGAGGGTGAACATGCCTGGATGGGTAGGTAAGGGAGGGTGAACATGCCTGGATGGGTAGGTAAGGGAGGGTGAACATGCCTGGATGGGTAGGTAAGGGAGGGTGAACATGCCTGGATGGGTAGGTAAGGGAGGGTGAACATGCCTGGATGGGTAGGTAAGGGTGGGTGAATGGGCCCGGGAAAGTAAGCAAGGGTTGGTGGGCCTGGGTGGATAGGCCTAGATGGGCAAGGTGGGGGGTGGGTAGGCCTAGGTGAGCAATGGTAGGAAGGTGTGCGGACCTAACTGGGCAATGGTGGGAGGGTGGGCAGGCCTAGGTGGACAAGGGTGTGTGGACCTTGTTGGTAAGGGTGGCAGGTTGATAGGTCTGGGTGGGCAAGGGCTGGTGGGTGGGTGGGGATGGGTGAGTGGGAAAGTGATTGGATGAGTGGGTAGGCAGGCAAAGCTGGGGGCATGGGTGGGTAGAGAAGCCTGGGTGTGCAATGGTGGGTGGGTTAGCCTTCATGGTAAAGTGTGGGCAGGTCTGGGTGGGTAGGTAGGCCCAGGGTAAGCAAAGGTAGTGAGCATTGATAGGCAAGCGTATGCCTTGGTGGGCAAAGTTGCACTGGTGTGCCTGGGTGGTAATATGTTCTTTCCAAGATAAATCCCGAGTGAATGAAACCCCAAGTATGTTTAACACATTTGAGTTCGGTGTCCTCATTATAGGACGGGACTGGGAATTTTCAAAAGTTGATAACGTAGGGAACCATCCCCCTGGTAGGGACCTATGAGCTTTGCGACCATGATGGGTGGAGGGCGGTACGCTGAGTCACCCCTGCCAGCACAATCTCCCGCCCAGGGACTCTGGGAGCGAATGGGTTCAAGATGTGTGGGGTGGGGGGGTGGAAGGTGTTTGGGGTGGGTGGGATGTGTGGATGGATGGCATTTGGGTGGGTATGGGTGGATGGTGTTTGGGTGCAGGCGGGTGGGTGGGCAGTGTGTATGTGTGGATGACTGGGTGGTGTTTGGGTGGGGGGTGTGGGTGGTGTTTGGGTGGGGGTATGTGGTGTGTGAAAGGGTGGGGGGTGTTTGGGGATGAATAAGCTGTGGATGGAATTCCATTGGACGGTATGCAGCATACACTACAGAAATAGTGAGAAAAGTTAAAGGATGTAACAATGTCAAGTGCAGTATACAGCATACAGTGCACTGGACGCTCTGAAACATACATAGGGAAAACAGGACGAAGAATGGGTACAGCAATAGCAGAACACAAAGAAAATGTACAGCATCACACAAAGAAAATGTACAGAGTCACAAAGGAAATGCACAGTGTCACAAAGGAAATGTACAGCATCACACAAAGGAAATGTAGTCACACAAGGGAAATGTACAGCATCACACAAAGGAAATGTATAGTGTCACACAAAGGAAATGTACAGAGTCACAGAGTATCTAATTCCCTAGTGTTGCACACATGAGCATAATCATTTGTCAGAGTGGAAAGAAGCTACTGTAACTGAGAGAGATCTGAATATACAAATGAGAAAAATGCTGGAAGCAGCTGACAACTAATCACTGGGAGGGATTTTTCGGACTATATACAATAGGTATACAGCAAGAAGAGCACTTAGGTCACAATCAGGGGTGAGGTAAGAACAGAATTTTCCTAGAGGTAGCCAATCAGGCTGCGACACGAGAAGGGGGAGGGAATTTTCAGTATATAAATGTCTCGGTTTTGTCACCTCTTGTTCCAACTCTAAAGGTGGGTTCCATGTAGCCTGAGAGAGAGAGAATACAGAATTCAAACTCTAACCTGTCTCTCTTTCCTTGCCATCATTTCCAGGTGGCTGATTGGTGGGGCAAGGGTGGTTGGTTGGTTATGCAAAGATGAGTGGTCAATGGTGGGTTGGCAGGCAGGCTTGGACAATAGGTGGGTGGGCCTTTGTGGGAAAGTGGGTTGATTGTCCTGGTTGGGCAAAAGTGGGTTGATGGGAGGGTCTGGGTGAAGGGTGGTGGGTTAATGGACCTGGGTGGGTGGGTGGATGGTCCTGTGTAAGTAAGGATGAGAGGGTGAACATGCCTGGATGGGTAGGTAAATGGGCCTGGGAAGGTAGGCAACGGTGAGTGGGCCTAGATGGGCAAAGTGGGAGGGTGTGTGGGCCTAGGTGGACAAGGATGGGTGGACCTTGCTGATAAAGGGTGGTGGGTTGGTAGGTCTGGGTGGGAAAGTGATTGGGTGAGTTGGTAGGCAGTCAAAGGTGGGTGCGTGGACCGGTGGACTTACACTTACATGGGAAAGCGTGGGTAGGTGGGTCTAGGTAGACAAAGGAAGGTGGTTTGGTAGATGGGTGGATAAGCCTGGGTGTGCAAGGGCAAGTGGGTGAGCCTTGATGGGAAAGTGTGGGCAGGTCTTGGTTGGTAGGCAGGCCCAGGGTGAGCAAAGGTTGATAGGCATAGGTATGCCTTAGTGAGAATAGTGGCATTAGAAAGGGTCGATGAGTCTGAGTGTGCAACAGAGGGTGGGAGGGCAAGGGTGTCTTTTGTGTAGAAGAGAGTGGGTGGGCAAGGATATTTTGTGTGTGTGTAAGGGTGGGTGAGTGAATGGGGTTCATTGCATAAGGATGGGTGGGACGTGGATGGAAAGTGTGGGAACACGTGGGTGGGCAGGCTTGTTTGGGCAAGGGTGGGTAGGCTTGTGTGGACCTTGGTGGGAGAAAACGGGTGGGAGGGCCTGGGTGGGTTGGTAAGGGGGCCTGGGCAGGTGGGTAAAGGATTCATATGAATGGGGAAAGAGTGGATGAGAGGTGGGCCTGGGTGTGTGGGTGAGTGAGTAGTGCACTTGGGTAGGTGGGTGGGCCTGGGCAGGCAGGCAAGGATAGGTAGGCCTGTGTGAGATGGTGAATTTAAGGTGGGCCTGTGTGGATGGGTGGGTCTAGAGCAGGCCCATGTGGGTGGGAAGAAAGGTGGGCTTGTGTGATCTTAGGTGGGTGGGTGTGCCACGAGTAAGTGGTGAGCCTGTGTATGGGGGGGGGGGGTTTGGGTGGGCCTGTGTGAGCCTAGGTGGGTAGGTGTGCCTTAGTGAGCCTGTGTGTGTGTGTGTGTGTGTGTGTGTGTGTTACAATGGTAGGAATACAAAAGTAAATATTTTGCTAACATTTTTGTGGTGTACCTCCAGTCGATTTCCATTTCGAAAGGACATACACTCCTTTACTGTACATCCCAGAACAGTCCTAGCAACTTGAGATTTCATGCCATCCAACAATGTTAATGGAATACTGTACCATACTGAGAATTCACATCATAATCACATCACTCCATGAAGTACCTGGGATCTGAGTACTACAAAGTTTGACTTCCTAACGTCTGAGATAATGCCAGGGGTAGATACATGTCTTGGGAAATAATCACCTTCTGGGACTGCAGGATCCAGTAGTTAAACTTATAAGGCTGTGAAAAGGGGACATGCAAGTTTGAAGTTGGCAGGAGAAATGGTAAGCCAGACAATGTGAGAAAAAGGGATATTGAAACTGATGTGGTTGAAGAACTGACAGGGAATCAAGTTAGTTGGAAGAAGTATGTACAGATGGTAGTTAACAGTTGAGCTGGCAAGTGTGTGGGAAGTGCATCCATGAAAAACTTAATGTATGGGCACAAGGCTAGGCTTGCTTAGTATAGCCAGGATTACAGGGGGCTTAAAAAGCGGCCCATTTCATTGGGTATTCTGTTAATACTTCTCCCACTTTCATTCACTGCTCGAAACAAAAAAATTATATGACCAGTCACCAACCTATGAGCAGCACCTGTATACATCTCCCATATTCCTAATAACCTGTAAGGTTAATACAGTTCAAGTGATCAAATGCAAAACCTAAGATAAACATTCCTCCAAAACAAAATTGTATTCAGATGGCCAGAGGGTTGCTGGAGTTTCAAGATTAATTCCATCAATCCAGTTGTCAAATTTGTACCTACAGACAGCTTTTCATCTTACAGATGAATTCCTGTACTGAAGGGGTTAGTGAAGGCTCTACATTAAGTCCTCAGTTCATATCACCATTTTCTACAGCCCTTTTGCTGGTACCTGTATAAAAGCTGTGAAACTATGAAAATAATATCCCAAACTTATGAAGAACTTACTGCATTGCTATTAACCACTTTAAGCCAGGTAACAATTTTCAGTTCTGCTGTTATCATTTTACTGATCTTAGGAAAGGCCTCTCACTCTGCAGGGTTTACCATGGCTGTATCTATCCCATCGAGTTTTTAAAAATCTATCATTAACTGAATAAAACTGACACAGCAAGAAACTGATGAAAAACATGCCTCTGGGCTCAATGGAGTAACTCTTCCACAAGTTTCTTGGAAGCTTGATAAAATTTTGAGTCGCAAGAATAAATACATAACAGTAAAGGGTTATTTAAATATGAATACTACGCAATGGGAAAAATTAAAAAATAAGTCCTGGTACCTTAACATGTGAGAACATCAAAGAAAAGTTTACCTCTCTGGGACACAGTTATGTTTCATTATAATCATTACCCCACCTCATATGGGATGGAGGAGGACTCTGGACCTAAGAACAACAACATGAAAATATAGAACTAAAGAAGAACAGTATAAAGATAGAGGAACTAAAGAAGTACAGTATAAAAACAGAGGAACTATCACACTGCATGCCCAGTGATATGGCCCACACAATTATTTAAAATCCTGGCTCCACCTCACAAGTAAAACCATCTGCTTATACAGTATCCCCCCCACACACACACACAATTAATTCTAGAGTTGAGTGCTGTAGAAGCCAATGCAGTAAATCAGTTTTTCGGACAGGCAGTGTTAAAATATAAATCACCTGCTCTATCAGTGCTAAAAAGAAAATTGTCAACTCAGCCAGTACAATCAAATACAAACTTTTGGTCCATCAAACTTTCGGCTCTAAAAAGAAATCTCCAGACAAAACTAGGAAAATAGTTTTGTCAACAGCACAATGCAGTTCACCATCAATCTTAAGCATACATTTGCTTTTCCTCTGGTTAAGTTTAGCTCCTGGCTATTGACATAATTATAGTATTTTCACCTTTATTACTTGAATACAATAATCAATACACTTTATTACACAGGCTTGTGCGAAACCAGTGACATTATAATAAGAACAAGCAATCATATAAAATCATCCTCTTGGCATAACATCTCTTGTATCTAATTAGAAAACTGGGATAATTATTTAAAATTGCTTAAAACTTCAAGAAAAATAAATAAATAATGCCTGAGGTCTACAAATTTATCGAGAAGAAAAGTTTTCAAGCAATACCATGGAATGAAGTAGTTTGGAAAAGGCACTTCTATGTCAGCAACAAAGATTTTGATGCCTTTATCCTCTCATCTATTTGCCAAACAGCCTAAAGGATTCACACTGCTCCTTAATGTTAATATGTACTATATGTAAAAACAGGTGCCTCTTTAGGACTTGTGACTACAGGCTTGGATGGGTGGGAGATCCAAATACAAAACTTGGTAAGCAATGGGTATACCGGAATGCAACACAGAACTAGCACCTCGTGGAACATATGGTAGCTATTTACAGACTCTCATCTCCAATTTAAAGCTGTACTTCCTTACTCCAAGAACATCATGCTATGCAGTATCATGAAGAGCCTTGAAACTACAGAGGTTGCTTCTTATCACCTAATTATAATGGACATTAATGCACCAAGAATACGTTTCCTAATTAAAACTCAATGAACGATGCTTTAGGCAAAATTACTTGGGTAATTACTCTTGTAAATTACCATGCTGCTGATATATAAGATATTCTTAACCAATTTCATAATCATTTGCTGTACACTTATTAGTTAAGCAGGATTATTGGCTAATATTAGCAATAAAATAACTATACAGAAGCTAGGATCCTCATACAGCAGTCTTTCAACTCGAGACTTGCTGCTTTGTCGCTCAGGAATCAGACTAGCGATACTCAAACTACTGAAAACTGATAATTGGACCCTTTAATAAAGGAAAACAGTGAAGAAAGTTAATGCATTTTCGTTGTTACCAATCACTTCAGTGGTCTTCATTAAACATTAGCTCAGTAATATCCCTCAAGCTTTAACTTCAGAAGTCTCAGTCAACTGATTTTAAAATTTTCATAACCTTTCCCACAGTGATCACTACCATATCACTCAAATGGCCTCTGTCAGGTATTACTTCAGCAGACTTAAGTATCACCTCCGCGATCGTCATTACCATTCACATAAATAGTCTTCAGTCATTATTTCAGTTACTCCACTAACTATAGCCTCTGTGGTCTCAGTTGTAATACCCTGCTGTGTCATGGCTTGATCTTCATTACCATTCAAGTAAAGTCTGTTAACAACTTCCGTATTCTTCAGTCATTTCAGTGATCTCCATTGACTATAACCTCTGTGGCCTCAGATGTAATGACCTGTTGTGTTATGCCTTCTGTGATGACTTTCTCCATCATCGTGTCCTCCACAGCACACTTCTCCACCACCTCCACACTGGTCTCCTCATGGGCAATCTTGTTCTCTCCATTCACCACTGGAGCTGCTTCCGCAATCACTGGTGTAGGTTCAGCCTTGCCAGGAGCGGCTTTGGTTCCTGGGGCTGCTTTCAACTTGCTACCCACTGGCTTTTTTGCTGCAATGCCTAGAAGGAAAGAATTTTATTGAGTTTTCATTATAATGGCCATAATCTTAGTCCTGACAGGACTACAGTAATATGCACTGTCTAGTTTGTGGTGGTCACTTAAAGGAATAGCTTGGAGTATGTGATCAACCTGCAAGCTACGTTACAAAGCATTTTCAAAGCGAGGAAGAAAAGCCGAGGATTAATTAGTTTCTTTCATCATGGGTTACACAAATAGCTTAAATTTTAAGCTTATGTACACAATCATAATCTCATATTCAGTATCATGTGCATACAACAGATAATGTCTTTCTATTTCTGTCTAGTAATAATTTCACTGAATTTTATAGTGTCTTTTTAAAGTCAACAATGGGTTAACAATGGATGCTGTTTAACAACTGCAGACTGAAAGATATTATGTAAGTTAAACAAAATCATCTTAACGCGGCAAGTTACATAATGTACTATAATGTACAGCAAATTAGAGAGAGAATGCTTGTTATAGTTCTACTGCTACCTGTGAAGAGCTGACCTGTCCATTTTCAAACATTTACAGCAACAATTCTACGGAAAATTCACTGACATTCTGAACACCTCATACATACGAGGAATCCCTGTACTAACAGGTGAATCACAAACACTTACTGGATACCAGACAACGAAAACACCAGCTTACTCTTTGTAAAAATATAAATACACAGGGGCCAAACCAAAGGGGAGCAGGACATATGTGGCATATGTTATCTCCCACATACAACCATGTAACAATCAGAATCTGTAGTAATTTTTTAAACATTCCCCATGCCACAAGGGAACACTGAAAGCAGAATTCTCAACAGCTAAATTGTCATCATCATCATCATCCAGACCTCCTTTCCCACCCTAGGGCAGGGTGAGGAGTAGCAATGTCCAGACTTGCCTAATCCAATCGGCCACACTTCCAGTTGCTCATCATTCAAGCTCCCGGAATCCTGCCTCTATCTGACACACCAGAAACATTCACCACGTTCTGTAGCTTTACATAAACATATCCGATAGAGTCAATCCGGAGCCTGTCACATTAAAATGGGGTGCCAAATCCCTGATCATGCACTTCTCCTCACAATATTCATCCAGCCTCACCGACTTCCAAATCTCTCTTCCTTCCACACTCATCCCTCCACCTTCTCCTTGACCTACCTTGCCACCTCCCACCTTCAAATTTGCTCAGATATTGCTATCCATTCTCTCTACATGACCATACCATCTCAGTACACATCAATCAAATGTAACTGTATTTTCCTGAATTAATAACTAATTATCTGTAAATGTTTGAGTGATAAAGGGCAAATATTTGTAAAGAATGCTATTATTTACTTGCCATGAACCCCTGGCTGTGATATAGCTACTAAAACAAAATCTATGATCATCATAGCCAATGATTCATCATCCCTGTCTCTTTTTCCACAAGTAAATGGGGTGAGGTATGGTACAGGAAGACTGGAAAAAGGAGGAATACAACAGTGGGAGAAAAACTGCAAGCCTAATACACTGACCATATGCACATGCACATGCATTTACCACTGAAGCCCCAGTAATCCAGGTTCCACCTGATAGATACACATATCCACATGTAGCTCTATATTTACCTACTGGTACCCACTAGCCAATCTATTTGATGACTGTCAAATCAAACAGGGGTGTCAAATCCTTGTCATACAAAACTCATCCCAGACAGCTTGATTCCTTGTCAGTTTCCTAGCCTCATCAGCTTCCAAACCTCTCATCTCTTACACACACTCACCATATCTATCCATCTGCTTGGCCTAGCACACTGCCTCCCACCTTTGAACTTGCTAAGATGTACTTTTTTCACCACCTGATTCACACCCATTGACCATTCTCTCCACATGACCATACCATGCATGCACACACACTTCCACTGTGGTGTCCACTGACTTCCTTATTCACTAGGCTTGCTCTTGTCACATTTCTTGCCTCATGAGTGTGCGCTCTCTCTCATACACACACACACACACAAAGTGGGGACTTACTGCAAAGAAAATCCCTCCATTTACCAGAGTGGTGGTGGTGGTTGGGGAGGGGGGATGGTGATGCAGTAAAGTAAAATAGTATAGCTATTGAAAAAATTTGAGAGAAAGAGGGAGAGAACAGATTTAATGCAACATGTTACAATAATCTAGCCTGGAGACAGTTCTGTCATGGCCATTTATTGAAGAGCAAAGAATCAGAAGTGATAAAATTTGCCCTTGTATACAATGCACATGATCAGCAACAAGACGCTGAAGGTTACTCCAAAAAAAAAAAAGGATGATATACAGAGCTGTCTTATCACTGTTAGACGACATCTGTTTAAGAGAGATATGTGACAGACGGCTGATAATCTAAGTTTCAACAACAATGAGGTCTACAGTAAGTTGTGCTATTCAGGTGTGTGAATCTTCTACAGGGAAAATAACAATGTATGATGTAATGTTTAATGCTATCAAGTGCACAGTACTACGTCATCATTAGGAGGGATGGGTGTAACATCCACCCTGTTTGACCAAGCTGTTATCAAGTTGCGCATAGGTTCAGGATGTGCTTAGATAAGGAAACGGAGGCAAGGGCTGTTCACTGCACATTTGGTGCTGTGGGTGTGGATCCCCTTCAGTCTGATGACACATTAGACTTTACAAACTTGTTTGGCTTATGCAAGACTTGTCAAACTGGAAGAGTGAGGTACAGCCTTCAGTGGCCTATTTATATCTAGAGGCCTCCTTAAATGAAATAAAACTGCACTGTGATAGCTTGAAATGATTATTTAATATAAAGTGAAGAGGTTAGGTTGTTAACTGCCAACACTACTTCATGAATTATCTTACCTGTGGCCTTAGCAGTTGTTGACTTGGCTGTTATCCTAGACTTGGTCGTTGTGGTTGCTGAAGCAGTTCCATTCACTTTTGTAGTGGTCCTTGATTCAGTGACAGTTGTGCGGCCAGCTGCTGAAGCAGTACTTCTGCTGGTGACCGTCCGTGTTGTTCCTACTGTTGACTTGGGTGCAGGCTTTGCTGTGGTAGACAATATTCTGTTAGTTGTGTTCTTTGTCTCCTTCTCTGCGGCAGGTTTCGTGGTAAGCTTAGAAGTTGCAGACAGTGGTTTGCGTGCAGTGGTAGAGGATGTAGTGGTGCGTGCTGTTGGAGCTGGTTTTCCAGCGGTGCCGTTCAACTTACTACTATCGGTCTTGGCAGGAGCAGTTGCTGGTCTCCTTGCTGTGGTGGAGGTGGTGGTGGAAGGGGTAGTTCGAGAGGCTGGAGATGGACGAGAAGCAGCAGGCTTAGTAGTCGCTGAACTGGACTTACTAAGTGCAGCTCTTTGAACTGTAGGAGTGGGTGGCTTGGGAGTCTTTCTTTCAGGGGCCTTTGTTGCTGAGGGTTGAGTAGGTGTGGGAGCTTTTGCAGCAGCTGGCTTAGGTGCCAGCCTGGTTGTTGTAGGCTTGCTTGTGGCAGGTTTTGTTGTGGTGGTTCTTGCTGTGGTGGTTCTTGCAGCTCCAGGCCTGGGTGACGCTTTCTCTGTAGGAGTCTTAGTGGCTGAAGGCTTTATGTCAGGCTTTGAAATAGGCTTCCTTTCTGTAGACTTGGTGACTGGGGTCCTTGTTGAAGGTGTCCTAGTAGTAGGAGTCCTATTAGGTGTGTCACGAGCAGGTGTAGCCTTGCCTGGGGCACTTTTAATAGGTGTTCTGGCAGTCTTCACTGGGGACTTAGCAGATTCTGGTTTTGTTGGAGACTTGACAGGTGCAGCCTTTGTAGGTGACTTTTTAGCTTCTTCCTTTACCCCAGGTACCGGTGCTTCAATTTTTTCTGGAACAGCTTCAGTTTTTTCTGGAACAACTTCAATTATTTCTGGTGTAGTAAATACACCCACAGTTTCATTGTTTACTGAGGGAACAATGTTTTCTATGCATGGTGCCAGAGTCTCTTGCTTTTCTTCCTTAAGGGGTTCTGGCTCAGAAACAGGAAGTAGAGGTGCTGAGGGAACTTCTGTGTCAAGGGACACTAATGATGGCTCAGGTTCAGGAATGGTTTCTTTCATGGTCACAGTGTCATTAAATAGTTCATCAGGCTTCCCCTCAGGTACTGGGGTAATTACTTCTGGCTCTTTATCAGGCACTGGGGAGGAAATAACTGCTGGTTCTATCTCTGGCACAGGGGAAGTTATCTGTGGCTCCTTATCTGATACTGGGGATATTATTTCAGACTCTCTTTCAGAAACAGGTGTTGAATCTAGTTCTCCCTCTGAAACTGGTGTTGTGCCCTCAATGTAAACAGGAACTGGTACCTCAGCAACTGGCTCTACAGCTGGTTCTGGGATAAATGTGATGTCAGAGGGTTCATCTAAAAGAATCTGTGAGGAAGTCATTAAATCTGGTGTATGGTCAGGGATAACAAAGTCTGTCTCAGGTTCAGGCTTCTCAACTGGGGAAGGAGGAGCAAGAACCTCCACTGTGGACTGTGCATGAACTATTTCAACTGGAGACTGAGGCACATGACCATCTTCTGCATGTCCATTGGTCACTTCAGACACATTTGCCAAGTCAACTGGGGCTTGAAGAGATGGCTCCAGACTGACTGGCTCAGGGGAGGAACTGACATACACACTGAAAGGTCCTGAAGGCTGATCAGTTCCAGTGCCATTCATATCTTGCCCTTGGCTGATAATGAAGTTTGTTCCAAGGCTCTCTTCAGGGGTGTTCAGCTCCACCGACGTAACAAACCCTTCTACTGACCTAGGGCTCCCAGGTGCTTGTGGGCTGCTGGCAGTGTGAGGGCTGGATGGTTCCATGGCAGTGTCCTTAAGGCCTGTAACACCGTCACCGGAGGGCTCCAAGTTGAGCATCTTGTCGGCACTTATTTCAGACTCCATGGCCTTTTCCATGCTGGCCCGGAGGATGTCTGGAGTACTTTCCATTATAGGTGGTTGGTCAGCTTCCATGGGCACATTCATATCAGGCTGGAACTGATCCATATCTGTGGTGTTTGGCCGGTATTCAAAATCAAGAACTTGGGCTTCTCCAGCTACACCGTGGTCTTCCATGAAAGACTCCTTGTTAAGCTGTGAGAAGTTTTCTTCCTGAACTAAAGTTTCCTCCTGCTGGGGTTCAGAGGGGAAGTCCTGGAGGAGTTTATCTGCCTGTGGGGAGTGGAGATCAGCTGATGGGGATGAAGGCTTCTGTGCTGCGTCTGTCTCACCACCACTCACAGGAACACCGCCACTAACTAGTACATCTTCACCCTGAAACAAAAGATTATGATTAGACTCTATTCCTTACCCAGAAGCAAAGATTATGCTTATAATGTGATAAAAAAAAGTTCAACAATCTTAAACACATCCCCTTGAAAGGGATATTAGGGAAGATTAGCTCTTCACTAGTGGCATTATGTTAGAAATCTCCCTCCTAATCTTGGAGATTTGAACCTATGCACATTTACCCATACCTATATTGTTTTTTATTTTTTTTTCCTTCCACCTGTGGGTGTCCCTACACTGTGTGACAAGCCAAATGGTTTCCTGTACAGCAGTAAACCATTTACTATGCTGGGTGGTTACCATATAACCAAATTTTGGCGCCTGGTGGTTTAATGGGTAACTGTGGCACTCCACTCGGATTGAGCCAGTGAAGGTTTATATCCAAGGGGTGGTTGGGGTTTATTGCTCACATAATGCCACTCACGGATGAGTGAGGCTGGTCACTATCATCTTACATATCAAAACCAACTTGCCTAGCACCGGGCTCCAATGCAGGACTGCATAATGGATGGATGGATTTACTCCTTCGCCAAGAAAAAGTTATACTTTATTCCCACCATCTGACATGCCACCTAAAAAAGATCTACAACTGAAGAGGTTAATGACTGTAACACCTCCATACTGGAAAGTTTTTCCTATGCTTAAGTATGTTACAAGTACACCACCAATTTTCTGGCAATGGATTGTCCAGCACCCCTTTTAACCGCTAGGGTACACAATTCTCCAACCTTGACTACCCCCAGGACACAAACAGGCCTATTATTCAACTTTCTCAAAGGTTAAGTTTTACGCCCAATTTATAGAGCTTGAATGTATGCACCTGAAAACGCAAACCCCACCCTCTTAGACCCAATACCTACAATGCTATGGCCCGTCAAAGTTGATAAGTTACCTGTCATGGCCCCAGCGAGAAAGAAAATACACCGCTCACACCTGTTTTCTTCACAAAAATACGTACAAAAATCACCAAAATCATTTGTGTGTGTGTGTAGATGTTATAAACCACTGTAATGTGCTTAGAAAAAATAAAATGGTGACAACTCCCCCCCCCCCCCCAAATAAATATGATAAATACTGGAGTAAAAATTATCCTCCCCTCCCCATACCTCCAATCCCCTCCCTCCCCTCCGAGCTGTCAAATCTAGCTAGGGAAAATGGTCATGACCCACCCCCCATAAAAATATAATAAAGTAAAAATTATCCTCCCCTCCTCCCCCTTCCCCTACCCTCTGAGCATCTGTCACCAGTTTTTTGTGGATGTTGCACAATCAGCGTTACTTGTCCTTTTAAGAAACTGCGCAAAAAGCACGATTGACGAGCTTAGTACTTTAGGGGTTAATCCACCAAAAATTACGAGAGGGTACTCGAAATTCCCGTTCCCACCGGACTAGCATACTGGGTGGCCACATATTACGCTGAGTGTAACACAAGCTCACTTGGACTGCATAAGCTGCATGTCTTGGTGGCGATCACTGTATTTTTAATTCTTAGCTTATTTACATTTAACATTAGCTATGGCTTATACAGATAGATCTGTGTTAGTGGTAGCTCCCAAGTGTAAACAGTCTACAGTATTTCAATACTGACAAACCTCCTTGATCATGGTTGATTGGTCCACCAAACTACTGCGATGACAAAACCCTTCAATAACAAAACAAACAATTAATGGGAATAAATGGTAACTGGGCCAGGGCCCACAAGTTTACACACCCTTCTTTGCCTAATACCCAAATAATAACCCCAAGAAAGATTGGAAGGACTGGATCAGCACAGATTCTGCTACTCCTGATTGTGAAGCAACAAACGTTTTCTCCAACCTAACTGTGAGCCAGCACTGTTAACATTGTATTTTGTCTGTGAATATGACTGTCACAATTATTCCTAACCATCAGTTTCTGTTCTTGTGAATATTAAATTTCTCACAACATTTATCATTTACTCTTACATATATACTATATCACCACTTTAGTTTATTCTGAATTACTACCACTGCCAAATCAAAAGCCTATTTCCATCACTGGTATCTACCGAGGCAGTTTATAAGCAAGTGTGGAGTGCTTAAAGTATTATTAAGTTTCGAGGCTGTTTGCATGTGGATGCCAGTTGCTGTGAGGTCTGTTACCATAGTAACCAATGTGTAGCTACCCAGTGACATACTGCACTGGCCATCCATATCTTCACTTGTATTTTCAATCATCCCTCTAGTCAAAATGCTGTATTAACAACCGTTTGGGGGGATTTAATGCAATAAGACTTTTATTTTGCTAAACACAAAAACAATAAAGCAGAGTAAAGCAGATCAGTTGAAAAAGCTGACCATGGTGTTTCTGAGAGGAAACTGTGTCACACATCGTAATGGTCTGTCGTGTTTACGGTATAAAGAAGGAATGGAAAAAAATACTGAAACTGTATCCAGACAGTGATTCAAAGAAGCAAATGAGCATTAGGAAATCTATGAAAGATGATAAGAGTACTAAGCATGATCGAGTAATGATGGAAAGGTTTCAACAGCATCCGAGAGATGGAGTGGACTTGTCAAGTAGTATAATAGTGAACCAGGCTCAGCTGTTCCATTAAAAAAAAAATAAATAAATATATAAATTACAGCACGAGTGTGATTACACCGAAGACAGTGGGTCAGGTGTATTGCTGAATTATTATGTGACATATGTCTGATAATATGGTTTAACCAGCAAAACTCTGGAACTGAGGGTGCTGGAAAATCTGTGGTGTAGGCCTACCTACATTTGAAAAGAGAGAGAGAGAGAGAGAGAGACAGAGGAGGGGGTTCAATCATTGTTACCAATTCCTGTAATAATTTTTCTAACTGTTGTATCCTTAACCCTGACACAATGACTATTATTGCTACCAGTAAATATTAGTTGGCTCTGCAGGAGCCTGTTGCATTGACAGTATTAATAATGGCTGTATTAAACTTCTGTAATTCCTTGTGTCCCCAGAAACGGATAGAACAGCAAATTAGTAAATCATCTGATACCAGAAATACTGCAGCTACTACAATCTCTAACGCCCAAAAACAGTTTTTTTTTTTAATACAGTAGACACTTTACTGAAGGAGTTAGAAGTACCCTTCATTAACCCCCTCAATACCAGGGAGCCCCCCTCCTATACTGAATACAACTGCAAGAGCAAGAATACAAAAAAGTAATTACATTGAATGGTTTAAAACAAACTATAATTATTGTTATTTTGCCACTGACAAGGCTTTTGTGAGCTGTCCCACACCAAACCCTCCCCTCCTACTACTACCAGATGATTTTGCTCAGATAGTTGAGACTTTTCAAGCTAGAAGGGTCAAGTGAGTTTTACGCCAGGTACCCCTTTTTTTTGGATAAGGGCTAAGGTGTTGCCCCTAGATAGAGGACTTTGGTTTGCAGCGTGTAGCATTTTATGACCGGATGCCCTTCCTGATGTCTACCAATGACCCTTGGGTGGATTCGATCCTCCGACCCTACGGTCAGAGCGGAGCGCTCTAACCCACTGAGCCACGGCTGCTACAGATACAACCATCATAAATACCTTCACTTTATGAAGTCTGCCCAAAACTTTAAAATGTCAACCCTGTCTACCAAATATATTTTCTGTTTTTAATTCTTGTTATTTCAAGGTGATATCGTTCATTTCAGGATACTTATCGAAATACAAGATTTTGATACAACCTTTAATGAATCCTCTTCTAATAGACTACTCCTCATTAAATTCATCTAGAGGTAACCAGAATAAAAATCTTGCCAGACTGAAGACATTAACTATGTTAATATTAAATTAATCAATATCCAAAAGTAAAAAGAATACCTGCCTTACCTCTTTGCTGATTTTATTTTTATAAATCCTACAGCCAGTTAATTTTGCAAAACTTTGGAGGGATTTTCCAAACTAGTTGGGTTCAATACAGTTTGTTTACCCCTTCAGTGAGTCGGCTTATCTGAATTCAAACAACCCATGGTAGCAAAAATAATATTAAACCAAAATCACTGAAGATAAGACAGTAACTATGAAACTGAAGCTCTTATCTCCCAAGGTTATCAACTCCTTCACTCCAAGGACATTATTATATTCTTGCTATTCCCTGGCAATTTTGGTCAGCTTTTTCAATTGAAGGAGTTAAGAGGAACATCTGATCTCTTCAGTTCAATGCATAAAGCTGAATTAAACTGGCAGGAAGTACCAAGAATATAAAATGTCACTGCAGTGAAAAGGTTAACTGCTTGTGATGACAGCTTTCAATCTAATTTTACTATCAACAGTTTTATTTAGCTATGGAAGGGATCAATACAGATGGGTCTCATAGAGCCTCAATTAATTTCACCTACGGGGGGTGCAAAAGGCAGACCAAAAAAGACGAAAGACGAGGTTATGCCCTCAGGGATAAGGGCCTGAATTGCGAAGCTACCAGAGATTGAGCAGCCATTAGGTAACAAAGGCAGACGCATGCAAGCCTTTATAAACGATATGACCTTATCAGTTACATAAACCAAGTACTGTTCTGGGACATCATGTGCAAAAAGAAAAAACACGGTGTGAAAGCAAAGTAAGTTCCAAACACCTGTGGGTGATAATACAAGTGCAAAGAGTAAAGAAGTTATTGTATCAATCACAGAACACTAATTAAATGAACCATACAGGTTATATAGTCTTATGGTATGTTCTGTGAGTAATCAAGTAAATGGTGGCAAGTAATAAAGCAGTAATATCAAAACAAATATGCATTTGTGATATGTACACCAATACATTACTTAGGTACAGTAAAAGTAAGAAATTGTACCTCTGGCTGTGTCTGAGGTTCCATACGATAGTAAGACCACTCTTCCTCCTCCTCCTCTTCCTCCTCTACTTCCCCAGACTCGCACACACCATCTGGGATGCTGTCCAATTCTGCCAGTGCTGCATATACTGAAAGAGAAAATTGCTTTTAGAAAAGGGTGCAATTTTCCATCAAATACACTGTATAAAATAAAAAAAAAGAGAAAGTTACATAATGGATATTTTGCAATGGAAATTATCATTTGAAAAAGGGCCGACATTTCCTACATACTGTATACGGTAGGTTACTGAAATATACGGTACCATACAATACAGCACACACTGGAAAAGTATAATTAGGTTACAATTTACAGTATAAAGTGCATGAAGACAGATTAGCAAAATGTGATAGCGCTGTAATTCCATGTTGGAAAAAATTACTACTGGTACATAATCTGATAAACAAACCTCTGAATTTATTATGTACTATATAATCTGATAAACAAGCACACTGTTTAACCTAATACTACATCTCTAACAGACAGGGTGGCCTAACTGATATTCCTTCTAGACTTATTTATAGGCTTACCAGAACTAAATCACCAACCAAACCAAACCAAGTCGATGAACCACAAATACAGGTACATTATCAGTATATATACCATACTTGCCTATACAGTATTCACAGCTGCATTTAAAATGTCCACTAGGTAGGTATTTATATTTCATGCTGTTCTTACGCAAGATATTATACAAAATAGTTACACCACATTACTGTTCTGTATATCCAGCTCATATGGTTTGCCCAGGGCAGTAAGGCTTGACGGACAGTTAAAAGGCCTAGTCTTGGATCTGCATATTTTTTTTCCCAAAACCTTCAAGAGGAGGCTTGACACACTGGAGAAAATTCCTGAGATAGCCATCAATTCCACACTGCCCATAACCAAGAGAAGCGTTAACAGTCTATAAACAGATCATTGGCCAGCTGCAATACAGTACAGGAGGACTGAAAGGTGTGGAGCCAGTGCAAAGTCAGATGGACTGTGGCAGTGATACTGCCTACATAGGCTAAACTTCTGGGTAGTCAACGTAGAAAGGCAGCCTATACAGTACTTCTGTTAACATGGGGAATACTAACCCCCTTCACTACTATTACAATAATTCATGCTACAGCTAGACAATTATTATTTCTGGGGCTATCGTAACGAAGACTGGAATCAACTCCAGTACCGGTACTACAAGTCACCCTAAATTTAATGATACAAGGTAGCCTAGAAGAAGCAAGAATGATCAACATATAATCGGTCACTGCACATTCCAATCAACTGACTACTACTACTACTAATAATAATAATAATCAACTGACAAACAATAATAATAATAATAAGTTGAGAGGCGGAAGAGAGAGTTATATGTAGAAAGAAAGAGAGAGGTGAAAAGATTAGTAAGAAGAGAGTAGATGAGGAATTTGGAAGGAATTTGAGTGTAAAGTGGAGGGACTGCAAGAAAATGTTCTGGAAAGAGGTGAAAAGAGTAAGACAGGGTGGAAGTGAAGTTAGCAGAGGAGTGAAAGATAAAAATGGTAGATTACTAGTGGAGAAGGGAGAAAAAGTGAGCAGATGGAGAGAACACTTTAAGGAATTGTTGAACGTGGAGGATGGAAGTAATGCGAGTTTAAGTGGCTGGGGAATGGCTGGGAGAAGGAGGGAGGTGAGAAGACAGGAAGAAATCAGTAGGATAGAAGTTGTGGAAGCAATGAAGAAAGTTAAATCAGGGAAAGCCCCAGGAATTGATGGAGTGTGTGGTGAAATGCTGAAGCATGGGGGAGAGATAGCAGTAGAATGGATGTGGAAGATGTGCAGATTGGCCTGGGAGGAAGGTAGAGTCCCGGAGGATTGGAAGTCAGGTATAATTATTACCTTTTACAAAGGAAAGGGAAAAAGAAGTGTGTGGTAATCATAGGGGCATTTGTCTTCTTAGTATAATAGGAAAAGTGTATGGTAGGATACTTATTGACAGAGTTAGAGAAAGAACAGAGAAATTAGTTGGAGAAGAACAGGGAGGCTTTAGGAAGGGAAGAGGTTGTGTAGATCAGATATTCATTCTCAGATCTTTAGTGGAAAAGTTTCTAGAGAAGGGAAAGAAGTTGTATGCAGCTTTCATGGATTTGCAGAAAGCATATGACAGGGTGCATAGACTAGGATTGTGGAAAGTGTTAAGAATATATGGAGTAGATGGGAAGTTGTTGAATGCTGTGAAGAGTATGTACGATGGTGCGAAGGCTGCAGTGCGTGTGGATGTTGAACTAAGTGAATTTTTCTCTTTGAAAGTTGGGTTGAAACAGGGATGTGTCATGTCTCCATGGTTGTTCAATCTGTACATGGATGGGGTAATAAAAGAGGTACAAGGTAGGGTAGTGGATGTTGGAGTGGCCCTGGTGAGAGAGGATAGTGTTATGGAAACTCCCTGTACTGTTGTTTGCAGATGATACTGTGTTGTTGAGTGAAGACGAAGGGGAGCTGCAAGGCTTGGTGGATGAGTCTGAGAGAGTGTGTAAGAAACGGAATCTAAAGGTGAATGTAGGGAAGAGTAAAGTGATGGTCTTTGAGAGAGGTGAAGTCAGTGAATGTACAGCGAGGTTGGATGGTGAGGAATTGGAAAATGTGAGTATGTTTAAGTACTTGGGTAGTGTGATGAGTAAGGATGGAGGTTTGGAGGGTGAAGTGCTTGAAAGGGTACAGCAGGGAAGAAAGGTTGCTGGTTCTTTGAAAGCAGTGATAAGAAACAGGGAAGTGAGCATGGAAGTGAAAAAGTTACTACATGACAGTATTGTGATACCAACTCTAACGTACGGAAGTGAAGCTTGGACGCTGTTGGAAGGACACAAGTCAAGAGTGAGAGCCGTGGAAATGAGTTATTTAAGAGGAGCCTGTGGAGTCACATGGAGAGACAGGCTGACGAATGAGGATATAAAGGAGCGTTGTGGTGTTGATGTGGATGTGATAGGAAGCGTTATGAGGAACACACTGAGGTGGTTTGGCCATGTGGAGAGGATGGAGGGTGAAAGACTGACGAAGAGAGTGTATGTGAGGTGGAGGGGGAAAGAGGGAGGGGGAGGCCGAGGATGAGATGGAGAGATGGGGTGGAGAGGTATATGAGAGAGGGGGGTGTGAGTTGGGAGCAGGGGAGTGAAATGGCGGGGGACAGGGCGACTTGGAGGCGATTTGTTTGTGGCCACCCCAAACGGGATTGAGGCGTCTGGCAATAGATAGATAAAGTGCCAATTAGTATGATGCCTACACTCCATAAACAGACTATTACATGATTGTTTCTGCCTTTCTCTGCCGTTCCTTCCTTGAATTGCGAAAATGTTACATCGTTCCTATTCACAAACTAGTCTCACTGAAAAGAAAAAGCCAATGCCCACAGCAGCATGTCAGCCAACAGAAAGCACGGACTTCCTCCCTTCGGTACCAGGGACCTTTCACATAGACATCAATCAATATGAGGTTCACGGCAGGGTCAGATAGCTGGGCTATATTCATCAGGGAGAGGGGGGCGGGAGTAGTTATGACTAAAATTTACCCTACCCTTGCATCACTGAGGAAAAACCTGGAAGAATGCCCAGCGAGAATAGCGCATGTGAACGTGGGGGCATGCCAATACATGACGTGAACGGTACGGTATGGTGGTACACACAATCGGGTGAATTCGCACTGGAGCCCCTATTGAAGGAGATATGGTCTATCATCTTGCAAATTAAGCTTTAGCTACATCAGTATTCTCTCGCCATTGTACCCGCCCAAATATATATATATATATATATATATATATAATATATATATATATATATATATATATATATATATATATTTAGCTACATTAGTTTTCTCTCGCCATCGTACCCGCCCAAATATATATATATATATATATATATATATATCGCCATTGTACCCGCCCAAATATATATATATATATATATATATATATTTATCTACATCAGTATTCTCTCGCCATCGTACCCGCCCAAATATATATATATATATATATATATATATATATATATATATATATATATATATATGACGTTACATGGAAATTAAATAATTATGGAAGAAGTTTTCAATTCTCTGCCCTCAACTCGGGCACTGCAAATCGGGTAAGGAATGCGATAACCAGTTATATTGGCTCTCCTGGAAAAGAAAAAAATATAATCTATATATATATATATATATATATATATATATATATATATATATACACATACATACATATATATATACACACACACACACACACACACACACACATATATTGTATATACTAAGGTGATTGATGCACTTAAACCCCTTCCTGAGGCACATAAGCTGAATAAAAATATTCTGAGGGTATTTAAACCGTAATACTGTAGGCTATAGCTACAATGGGTTCGATATCTCGGCACTCGACTCTATTCTGACACTAACCATGTAAGATCATGTAAGAATAGCATAAAAACCAGTATGTACTCAGGTCATAGCTGACAGGAAGCCTAGACTAACGGACTCCCGCTAAAATGGTGCCGGGGCATGTAATAATCTCTAACTCGAATTCCGTTCCCACAGTGCGGAAATGGAGGCACAAGAGGGAGTTTATACAAGTTCAAGGTCACAGGCAGGTAGTGAAGTGAGTTTGCGTTGTCAGTGATTAACTAAATTTTTTGCGTCAGAAGCACGAGTGGTCTACGAAATGACTATAAGATTTGCCTAGTTTGGCTGAGTGAATTTAATGGGTTTCGGCTGACGGTGAAATTCTGAACTCTCGTTATGTGCTAATTTTAAGCTTCGGTTGTCATGTGCTTAGATCAATCGCCTCGCTGTTAAACTGATAGACAATTATGGTAGCTAACGGTAAATAACAGGCCTAAACATGCTATGAACCATTACCCGGTACTGTCTAGTGCAGGCTGCCACCATGAACAAAGCAATACAACATGAACAGGATGAGAATTTACAAGAATCTTAATTCCTTCTGTGAGAGATTCCTTCTGACTAAATATGATCGCCTGACAGTTATAAAGATTTAACATCATCTGAAGTGCTAATGCAAACATTTCTTGTAAGGTTAAATCATACTAAAAGGAAGAGTACAGGCATCGTACTTAAGCGGCTCTGTGAAAGTGGCAACCTATATATTGGGGGAGGAGCAGGTTAAGTGGGGAGGAGGAGGTTGGGCAAAAGTGGAAGGGGGGGGGGGGGCAAAAGCGATTGGAAGGGGAGGAGCAGAAGTAGGGGAAAAAAAAAAAAGGGGAAGATTAGATGGAGGAATATATAACAGCAACAGTATAATCGGGGGGATAAAAAGCGGGAGTGTCAGCTGAGGAAGAAGCTCTTACCAAGGTGGGGAGGAGGAGGATGGGAAGTGGAAGGGATGTAGTAGTAATGGGAAGGGCGGGAGCTGAAGTAGGAAGGGTAGAAGTTGGAAGAGGAGGAGCAGAAAAAGGGAGGGAAACAGTAGGATAATTAGAGGGAGGAATAGTAGTACGAGGAGGATGAGCAGCAAGAGTGGGGGTGATCCCTGAGTTACCGGGATGAGAAGGTACAAGCTAACCAAATGGCCGAAGGGTAGAAAGTTGGAGATGCCTCTTGCAGTAACTGGAACTACTCTCGTTGGCTCAGGAAGCTATCACCTTCGTAAACCACATTCATTACAATTACCTACAAGTCCTTGGATAAAACTGTATTGACTATTTCCCCATGCTAGACGCAATGACGTACGCCAGAATTCAAGCTAAAACCACACACTCATTCTGACAAGAAAAACGAAGCCATCAGTACCTAACCGATAACAATGAATGTATTTTTACATTTTTGCGGTTACGGTCCGATAATTCTGACGGTTTGTAGTGGGCCCCCTGATATGCTCTCTAGAGTCTTGTGGGCATGTGTCATTTCTTATAAAAGGTTCTACTCGGACGAATAGGTAATTAGTTGGAAGCCAATGTGTAACAAGAGACAAATCAAAACTTTCCATTATGTAAATACACATACTTTCTTCTGGCCACAACCAAATCATTTTATTCAGCCGAGGGAAACTATCGGTCAAGAGGGTTACTTGGTATTCAGCACACGTCTCCCTGACACCACTGTACCGCTATCACTAGGTGCAAGCAATGTTAAAATCCCGCAACAAACTAAACGATACCAGAACTTATATCTTGGGGGGTGGGGGGGTGGCGGGGGGAGTGAAAATTTCAAAGGTATACTAGCTTGAGAACACCAGGATTTAACGTCACTGAGCAGTGGGAAATATGATCCTAAACACGGACACATGAACATCTGGCAGCAACACACCAGAAAACCTGGGTGTATTCTCGTCTGCTGGCTTAGGGGGCTTTCAAAGATAACGTCTATATTTTCTCTACCACACTTCAATCTTTCTAACACTGGCACCGCATAAATCACGGAACATTAATGTGCCATATACAGAAATAACTAAACTGGCCAGAACAAGGTGCTACAAAACCTCTTAAAAACACTACCCCTCCATCACATCCTTCCTTAAATGTTTCTTTAACGATATTATTTCAACTTACTCGATATAATCCACCGAATTAACCCACGAAGAGAGAGCAGCCCTCCAGATCGGCCCCACCACAACACGCAGCTTCCTCTTCCCCAGACAACACCACAACTGCTTAGTGCCTTCCTGCCGGTTGTCTGGCCATGACAACACCGGAGCAAAGTTGCCAAACGTACGAAATAAAACGCACTTTCCTCCACGCCTTTGGTTACATTTCACAAGCTAGACATTTTTCTATAATAATTATCAGTTATACATTAAGTATATCATTCTACCATAAACTGAACACAAATTATAACGTACAACCAAAACTTCCCTCCCCGTTTACACCATACTTCATTCTTCCTACTGTACTTGGAATTCCACTGTCATGTCACAAAATACTGTACCACGTTTAGTGTACCAGTCACTTAATAACACGACCTTTAAATCTTATCGTAAACTGAAGACTGGCTATATTTTTGTACCATAATTTATATACGGACTGAAACTGTTCCATTTACACTCATTTCCATATTCTATCATTTTATACCGCTTACAGCTACCACATTACTCTGGTTGATATTCTAGTATGTCAAAGTTGCCGATTCAATCCTTATGACCCTGGATTTAAATATTTAAATCTTCCAGCTCCATATTTTGACTAATCGCCTTTATTCATATTATAGCACTGATATAGCAATTTTAGCATTCCTAAACAAAATGGATGTGTACCTAGCGACATTCTACCACACATCTGGCAAGTACCGCACGTGTTGCCTTTAACTTCACAGCAATGACGTACCACATTTCATCCGTTGTTCCTCCCATCAATTTAGTCAATCTAAAGACTCCTCAAACTGGATGAGTTCATGACTACCTTTATTAACCCCCTCACTAATGTTTAAATAACTGTTACCTGATAGGAAATGACGTCACCAGACTAATGGGTAGATTTTACAGCTGCTCATCCGATGCTCGAAATAGAAAAGAATCTACGGTTCTTTGTACAGGGTGGTTGCAAAAAATACCAATAAAAAAAAAAAGCTGGCATAAAAGTCTCAAAATAACCAGCAGCCTATCATACTCCCATTTCACAGGAGTACAACTAACTCTCCGATGCAATAAATATATAAATAAATAATAAAAATCTCCAGTTCATCAGCGTGTACAAAAGCTGCTCGCACTGAAAATGCATCTAAACTTAACTGTAATTGCCCGTGATTCCACTCAATAAGGACAAAGTTCATATATCATCGACCGTTGTCAGCATCGCTATTTGCACATAAGTAAATTCTTCAGCACCAGGACATTTACCACATTCTTGCTACCACCAGACAATTTTATACAGCTTAGGAAGGAAAACATTTGAAAACATTTGGAATCTCTTGCACAGACTTCCTAAAAACCCAGCCCCAGCGACTAATTTTGCCTTGCTCAGAGATTTATTTTGAAAACATCATCCAAACATATACCATACGTTACCTGGGCAAACTATATCTATTATAATAAAAATATCAAAATAAAATAACGTAATAATAAGCCACTATGTGAAAGGTGCTGCGAAGCCTAAAATACGACTAAAATACTAAAATCCGCTCCTTCAGATCAACACACTCATATTTAGCCTGTCTCGTCCCTTAAGACCAACACTTGTACCACTGTTTACCACTGACGTACTTTGCCTCAATAACGATACACAAGATGGACGTGAAATATGATTCTGCTGAAGATGAGCAGCGAAATAAAGCCTGGCGCGATTATTATTATTATTATTATTATTACGTACTTGCTAATATACTGTACCTCAGTGGCATTTTGAACGGGAGGTAACTGATTCTACATTCGCTAACTCCTCTATTATCTTAATGCATGCCCTCTCTCCATCTTGAATGCTGAGCTGCAAAAAGGCTAACACTAAATTCTTACGCTAGTCATGAAGTGCCAGGAAAAGCAAGTAAAGCATAAGTATAATCTTTTTCCTCCACTGACAGAAACGGAAAACAGCAACAGGAGAAAAATCTGGACCAAGTTAAGGTAGTTAGAGCACAGTGATCCTCCCAAGGTTGAATAAAACTGTTTGGATTATGACAAATAAATAAATAAATAAATAAAACGTGTTCTCCGGTTGCTGAGAGGATTACCTAACAAGAATAGGTGCCCTGGGCTAACTGCAGCTGCATCATTAGAAACCCAACTTTCACTCCAAATATTTAACCCTCTCGTTCCCATGACAGGTTCTTGCTATTACAGGGGATTATAGTCAACTTTGGAACGACGTCTTGCAGTAAAGGGGTAAAGACTATATTTAAGTTCAAAAATTTATAGCAACGTCTAGAAGCAAAGCAGTAAAGTAGGGTTCAAAAATTTATTGCAACGTCTAGCAGCAAAGCAGTAAAGAAGGGTTCAAAAATTTATAGCAACGTCTAGCAGCAAAGGGGGCTACTGTATATTTGGGTTAAAAAAAACTGCCTGATGGTACCGTACCAAGAATAAAATATCGGTAGCTATTATAGGACTGAACGTTTCAGTCCCACAAGCCAGTTAGGTTTTATGTTCATTGTCTACTAGGGTACTTTCATACTAGTATACAAATTTGTTAGAAACTGTCAAGCTTGGTAGAAATACTGGGAACACGACAGAGTTCGAAGTCTGGGGGTTAGCCATTTTAGTCGATTCTATGGCCATTAAAATTAATAAATGCATATTAACTTCCGCCAACGAAGTTGGAGGAAGTTATATATTCACCTACTGGCATGTTTGTCCTGTCTGCCAGTTTGTCCACACGGAATCTCTAAAAGTTCTCGATGAATTTCAATAAAATTCTACGGGTGGGCCATGGGCCAAGAAAGAAATAATTAAATTTGGGGACGGATCCGGATCCGGAGTATCCGGCGAAAAGGTTAGGAAAGTGACCGAAAGAATGTGGAAAAAACACGAAATATTGTTGGATTGTGAAAGGATGCGAAACCTAAACGAAAGAAGGGAAAATAAGCAAAGAAATATTGGGATGTGAACGAAAGGATGCTAAAACTGAACAAAAGAATATGGAAAAACAGCAAAACAATGAAGGATGGTGAGCGAAAGAATGTGCAAAACAGAGCGAAAGACTGTTGGATGGTGCGCGAATGGATGCGAAAACCTACCGAATGTGGAAAATAAGCGAAAGAATGTAGGAAGGTGAGCGAAAGGATGCGGAAACTGAATGAGCGGAAAATCAGTGACAATGTGGGAGGTGAGCGAAATGATGTGAAGACCCTAAAAGGTGGAAAATCAGCGAAGAAATGTGGCAAGTGATCGAAGAGTTATGGAAGACCGGATAATATATAAGCTAAAATCGGCGAAGGAAAGTAGGAAGCGATCGAAAAAAAAAAAAATGTAAGAGCCAAAAAGTGGGTGAGACTGAAAACAAATAAAAATGATACCAGGGAATAGAAGCTGAACGAAGGAATGTGGGAAAATTGAGAAGGAAAGTGAAAAATGTAAATATAAAAAACGAAGAAGAAAGGAAGAGGAGGAAAAAGAACACGAAGTAGAAGAAACTGAAAAGAAAAATAGGGACACTGAATGGAAAATGAACGAAGAAATGTGGGGAAAATGTGGCATAAGGATTAGGGAAAGGTACAAAATCTCCAAAAGTTCTCCATGAATTTCATTGAAATTATGTGGAAGGGTGGGCCATGGACCAAAAAGGAACTGATTAAATTTGGGGGTGGATCCTGATCCTATGTATTCCACACAATCTCCATGGATCCGGATCCTTTTTAATGGTAACGACACTGGCGGAGGTATGCGCTGAGTGCTCTAGTCGTTGTGTATTTGCTGATGGCAACAAAGATAAAACGATTTAGCTTATTTGACTTAGACAGCAATGGATATATCCGAAATAAAGTACATCTCCGAAAAAAAAAAAAAAAAAAAGTCATTTCTGCAAGTCATGTTAGTAGGTAAGTAGCCGTGTCGAGCTGGGCCCGAGATAGCTGGCATTTGGCCTTCTGCCTATTTGGTAATCCCCTTGACTCAATTACCTGTGGTTGCCCCTTGCCTGAATAAAGATCTCAGTCGATAGACAAAATTAGACATTATCGTACTGGGTGAAACAGTTTTAACGCCAGACCTGCTTACAAAAATATTCTTAAAAAAAAAAAAAAAAAAAAAAAAAAAAAAAGTGACACGGTTACGGTAACAACAACGAAGACAAACTTACGAAGAAGGTATGGAACGGCAATGAAACATGAAGTTCAGCTTATGGAAAAAAAATAAAAAATAATAAAAAATAACTGGGAGGAACAATGTATCATGGGTTTCCCGGTACCACTCTACAAACGACGCCGTTCCAAAATTCACACAAAAGTATTAGAGACACGTAAAAACGATGATTCCGAAAAAACAGGATACGAAGGTGCTCATGATAATACAAAACAGATGACGGAAAAAATGCTTACCTAAATGAACAAGACCACCACCTCTCTCCCTAGCATGGGCCAACCGGCCTACTGCAGTTATCCTCTCTTCTTATGTTCCCCAGACAACACCCAACTGAGACTCTGAGAGGGAGGTGCAGGAGGGAGAGAAAGTAGGCGCTAGTTTGTGCACAGTGTATGGTAGTGCAAAATCACCACCCTAGGCCATGAAAACAGATTACGGAAAAGATGCTTACGTAATTGCGCAGGACCACCACCTCTCTCCCCACACAACACCCAACTGAGACAGAGGCGCAGGAGGGACTGTGTGCGCGCGCTAGTTTGTACACAGTATATGGTAGTGCAAAATCACCACCCTAGGCCATGACTCATGTTGCTCCTACACTAATATGGCTTCCAAACATACCCGCTACACGCACACATCTGTCTTCACCGTGAAAAGTATATAGAAAAACAAGAAAATAAACTTAGTATATATTAATCCTCTATTCAGAAATAAAGAGCAAAAACTTTAACAAATACAGCAATTCTACACAATTACTAGATACAGTAACATGCAAGCTTTATTTAATGATTGTGAAGAACAGTATAAGACAAACAAAAAAACTGGCGTAATATGTTGAAGAATCTGATATGCTGAACGTATTGTAATCAAGTTTAATAACCAATTAGATAATTTAAAAAAAATACAAAAATTCGCTTAATCAGTTCTTTACAGGCTTAAGGTCGTATAATCCAATATACGTATCTGAAAAGCGCAAGAAAGACCGGATGCACTTATCCCCAAGGTCAGTATTCCACCCACAAGGAGCGAGTTAAGTAGCATGGAACGGTAATACCGAAAGGACTGATAGGATAATAGGTTCCTTGCGGTCATCTACCCGGCCGTGTGTTGGGTTAGGTTAGGGTGCGTGTGTCCCTAACCTAACCCAATGTATATCAGATTGAATGGAAAGAAATGCTTGAGTGCTCTACTTGTTAATCAGGTTTATTCATTTCATGCGACTTCATTCAGCCAGCCTAACTACTTTTCTTCTCGCCTTCAACATTCATCTAATACTGCATCTCTTCCCCCTCCCTTCGTCACTGCTCTCTCCACCATCGTCCCCATCTCGAACATGGCTGTCTCCACCATTCCCCCCTATCTCAAACATTGCTCTCTCCACCATTCCCCCCTATCTCCAACATTGCTCTCTCCACCATCCCCCCCCCCTCTCTCTCTCTCTTTCCCTCTCCATTCCCCCAGCCTCTAACACTGCTCTCTCCACCATATCCCCTAAATCCTACATTACATCTCTCCATCTTTCCTCTCATCTCCAACATTACATCTCTCCATCTTCCTTTCCGTCTCCAACATCCATCAAACGCCCTCTGTACCCTTCCACCATTCTCCATTATGCCTGCAACATTGTCCACTCTTTCCCGTCTCCAACACTGCCTCTCCAATTAATTCTGTGTCCCTCCACCCTTCAAAAAGTAATTCCTCCACCTAATCCACGTGGGAGCCAAGAGTTTTTTCCATATACGAATTCAAGCTAGTTTAAGTGCTGAATTTTATCTAATGCCTGGCTCTCCTCCGCCCACTACAGCTTCCAAATCGAAGCTTCTTTTGCACTTTTATGTTTTCTTCTCAGTCAAGGATAAAATTACTACTGTTCTACCGCGTCTACTCCACACTTAAGTTAAATTCGTCACTTTCTTCCCCGACGCATTATCACGGACTTATAAACTAAACAGACCACACCTCCGTCACCTATGGAATATTAGGCACCAGGGGAAAGTGAAAAGTATGGAGAGGTGATACATTAAGAGAAATTCTGTGCCGATCAGCACTCGACTCAGAATATAAAAACAGGTCAATAATATCTTTTACATATCTGAGGAATGATATGAGTGAGAGGGTGTGCGTTGGAGAGAAGGCAACTTGATGGCAGAGGACTGTGACATTTAGACGATTCGAATGTGGCCAACCTGTTCCGGGATTATGGAGTCTGGCTAGATACACTAAACAGGTAAGAGATTAGGTTCCGAATAAGTTAAGCGAAATGCCAACCGCTATATCTGATACCAGCTGACCAGTTAGCATGATTCTTTTACACTGACAGTTTTGAGATTCATGAACCAAAATCTTAGCTCTGACAACTTATAGCTTGAATAAAAATGAACAATGCCGTTTTAACTACTTGTTGTTCTTGTGCCCCCCCCCCCTTTTACGTGGTTCAATCCTGCACAACCTTTTAAAAGTGGGGACCGACGAGGATAAGGATAAAAATAATGGGGAGGGGGGAAAATGATGATGTAAGATGATGGTGATGATACAAGACAGGAGGGTAGGGAGAGGCGTGGTATATTTGTCAAACGTCACATCTCTTGCTCGTTTCTGTCAATGTCAAAGTTTATTATTAGACCTGGCTTATTACTACTGTCACTTCCTCCTCCTTTATCAACATCACTACTTACTACATCCACGAAGGCCTGAATCACGCGTGAGGAGGGGTGGCTAAATTTCACTGGGCACTCTCATATACAGCTCTACCCTTTTCCTTTTTCCTGTTTCTTGCTCATCCATATATGTTACACTACTTGATACTCCCAACCTATGCTTAGCTGAATCAATTAATCTGGTGTTGGTTGTGGCAGTAACAGACCTGTCCAGATTACAAGGGGGTTAAATGATGACAGTACGATCACCCAGACTCCGATGACTCAATAAAACATTTTAGTGATAGCTGGAATGAAATAAAGGGGAAGACGAATATTTAATCATGGGAGAGTAAACTAACAAATACCACTTTCCTTGTCACGGCCATGGTTCACCCCTTTCACTGCAATGACGCCTCACAGATGATACAAATAAGAATTACCCAAGTTAAGAATTCGGTAGCAATAACTAACATCTCTCACCCTGGATTCTGAACAAACCTGAACACGTTCTGACACCAGCCTCCCTAGACACCATCAGGCCTTAATATTAGATCTGCCACACACCTTGCAACTGGCACGTCAAGAATGCTCCTGCGCCTGCCAAGTGGGTCAATAGGAACATTTCTAGTTTCAATTGCAACTCGGAGTTATCAGCGGAACGGGCTTCATAATGTTTAGTATCTAATTCACACACAAACACACACACACACACACACACACACACAAACAAACACACACACACACACACAGAAATGGGGATGGGGGGTCCTAGCCTAAATACAATAGCCTACAGATAAGAAAAAAAAAACGGAGATTTCATTTAACTTTGAGGAGGCTTTACGTAAAGTTATTAATGAAAACTATAAACCAATCAGAAATATAAATCTACTCGTCTAGTGATAAGGAGAATAAGAGTGAGATTCCTGGCAGTGAAAAGGTGAAGTGAGGTCGACTGAGGGGGTTAGGTGGCTGTTCTAAACGTGTTCTGTTCTGGTTTGGTACTCAAGCGTGCAACTAGGCTTTATGAATTATGCTACTGTGGTGCGCTAGGCCTAACGCGAGAGAGAGAGAGAGAGAGAGAGAGAGAGAGAGAGAGAGAGAGAGAGAGAGAGAGAAGGGGGGGGACTTTAAAATCGAAAAGCTAAAATAAAGACAAAGACCAAGACAGATGAAGGCAGAAAGCAAGAGATAACCAAGCAGAACATGAAGACAGATGAGGATAAGAGAGAGAGAGGACACGAGACAAGAGGCAAAGACAAGAGAGAAAGAGAAATCTGATGAACTCTGCTCTTACGTAAACAACCCACCTAACAACTCAGAGGTGTCATGTCTCCTTTTCTGCTGCTACTCCACATCGAAACAGAATATACTTAAAGTACGCTAGAACAGAGAACAAAGAACATTTAAAGAGAAAGAGCGCTAGAACAGAGAACAAAGAACATTCAAAGAGAAGAAGCGCTAGAACTGAGAACAAGGGGCATTTAAAGAGAAAGAACGCTAGCACAGACAACAATGAACAATGTGGTGAATCGAGCGAGACTCACATCACACGCGGGCAGCATCATATAAACTAATCTTCATAAATCACTTCACAAAATACATCTATAGCCATGGTTCACCTAGCAAGAAGTTACCTTAATTTATAACCAACTCGTTATCTAGCAAAGAAAATCTAGTGGTCATCCCCAAAAAGGAAAAATCTCAAAGCAAAACACACTCATCCAGCAAAGAAAATGTAGCGGTCACCCGAAAAGATGATGATGATGATGATAATAATAATAATAATAATAATAAATAATCTCAGAGCAAAACACACCCAAGATACCTTCACTCGTCACCTAGCAACCCCAGATGCGTCTTCACTGTTTTGAGGCGAGCGTATGACTGTGTTTGTGGGGAAGTTGTGGAGTTACTAAGAGACATGAGGGAGGATGGCGTATATGGGGTAGTTACGCAAGAATGGTGTGGTGTGGGATGAGTGTGGGAGGAACTGGGAGGGTACGCCACATCTTACACGCCCACATCTTGCCTTGGCTTGGCTGCAGTGTGGGATTTATGGGGTTTGCGAGGTTTCTCTTTACTGCTTCCCATTCCCACACTCCATTTTGTCTCCCACGCACTCCCTCTCTCATCTCTTCCTATCAACTCCTCCCTCTCACATCACTTCCTATCAACTCCTCCCTCTCACATCACTTCCTATCAACTCCTCCCTCTCACATCACTTCCTATCAACTCCTCCCTCACTCATCTCTTCCTGTCAACGTCTCCCTCACTCATTTCTTCCTGTCAACGTCTCCCTCTCACATCACTTCCTATCAACTCCTCCCTCTCACATCACTTCCTATCAACTCCTCCCTCTCACATCACTTCCTGTCAACTCCTCCCTCTCACATCACTTCCTGTCAACGTCTCCCTCACTCATCTCTTCCTGTCAACGTCTCCCTCACTCATCTCTTCCTGTCAACGTCTCCCTCACTCATCTCTTCCTGTCAACGTCTCCCTCACTCATCTCTTCCTATCAACTCCTCCCTCTCACATCACTTCCTATCAACTCCTCCCTCTCACATCACTTCCTATCAACTCCACCCTCTCACATATCACTTCCTGTCAACGTCTCCCTCACTCATCTCTTCCTATCAACTCCTCCCTCTCACATCACTTCCTGTCAACTTCTCCCTCACTCATCTCTTCCTGTCAACGTCTCCCTCACTCATCTCTTCCTGTCAACGTCTCCCTCACTCATCTCTTCCTGTCAACGTCTCCCTCACTCATCTCTTCCTGTCAACGTCTCCCTCACTCATCTCTTCCTGTCAACGTCTCCCTCACTCATCTCTTCCTGTCAACGTCTCCCTCACTCATCTCTTCCTGTCAACGTCTCCCTCACTCATCTCTTCCTGTCAACGTCTCCCTCACTCATCTCTTCCTATCAACTCCTTCCTCTCTCACATCTCTTCCTGTCAAAACTTCCCTCACTCTCCTCTTCCTATCAACGTCTCCCCCACTCTCCTCTCATTCTAGTAGTTCAGTTACTCTTCTATGAGCTCCTAGCATGGGCCAACCGGCCTACTGCAGTTATCCTCTCTTCTTATGTTCTTATCAACGTCTCCCCCACTCTCCTCTTCCTATCGACGTCTGGCCCACTCTCCTCTTCCTATCAGTCGCCCCCACTCTTCCTATCTTCTTCCTCACTCATCTCCTCCTAACAATGTCTCCCTCACTCTCCTCTTCCTGATAGATCAACTTAAAACTCGCCCCATCATTTCGTTCATCACAATAATTTGATTTCTATATGAACACTAAGAAAATTATGATCCAAAAATTCATATCTGTTCCCAGCCCACAGACTAAAATAGATAAAGTAGACTAACTTCGCTCACACACGAAGACATGAGTAAAACTGTTACAAATCACTAACCATTAGCAATATTTACTGCTTGTCCATTAGCGACAGACGAAACGAACGAAACTTTCAAATCAACATTCCCTTCATAAATCTTACCAATGCGTTTCATTACGAAGCTCCGGTAGCAAACAAGTTAATAATCAAAGACGAAATATAAATCAATCTTCTCACCAAACTGTTACGGCGTTTCATGATCACACAAAAAAAACAAAATCTCATCATTAATCGTCATCAAAATGTTACCACCATTTAAGGGTTAGCCCCGGCCTTAAATATATATATATATATATATATATATATATATATATATATATATATATATATATATATATATATATATAAAACGAAAGATTCCATACCCGAGCGACGAACCAATTTTTATATTTCCAATTATTTTACATAACATGCAACAGTTGTTTAATTACATTCGAAAAATAAACTCCCATTTCTACTTTTTTTTTTTTCATTCTACACGGCATATCATATTGCGTTATACAATATTTTCAGTTTTCTCTAAAAACTATCGCCTAAAAATATTTATTACCGCAAATTGTGACACTGGCGATCAGCAGCGCGAACACATTTTTCACTGGGCTCCAACTAACCTGTACAAACTATCCTAAAATTGAACTGAAAAAAAAAAAAAAAAATCCCTCGTATATTTTACTGGTAATGCCTATCCATCAGCAAGGATGTTGAAAGAATCTAACAGTAACTCAGGCAGTCAGAAAAAAAAAAATGATATAGGGCAGTCCAAAAATGTCATGTTAATAAGTCATGAAATATAAGCAAGGCAGTACTTTAGACAGTCCGTCAATCAGTAAAATAAACTATGTACAAATCAATCGTTCTTCCTAAATTTCATCGCCTTTACGTCTAATTCGCCTCCAGATTACCAGCACGAAGCCAAACCATATTAGCTGGCTCTACCTGAACGTTAAAGGGATATTCCATTCGCTTGTGCAAACTAAAATTGAAAAGCGTAAAAACTCTCTTACGTGTATATGGTGGTGCCGGGTCATAAAGTAGGGTGTTAAGGCCATATACATAGGGGTGAAGTGGCTTTCCGCTGATATGTATGGTAAGCTGTGTGTGTGTGTGTAGATACGATTCAAACATATTCAATAAGATTCAAGCAATCTACTGTCCTGTTGGTACACACACACACACACACACACACACACACACACACACAACGTCGAGCAAACGGAAATTGTATCAACCAGCGTAATTTTACACAATGCGAAGTGAACAGGTAATCAATGACGGGTCCAAAATCATAATGCTTTAGTTTACGTTGCCAGACTAAGCCCAGATTTTCGTCCCTTTTAAGCTTATATTTCACGTATTTCAATGGCTGAAAAAGACAATACTACGGTTGTGTGTGTTTTCCAAGGCATTTCTTTCCATGACAAACATCGCATTCTCTTGTTGGGTCTTCGCAGTGGAGATGATAATTTTAGTGCGTCAGTGTAAAGAGTATAACTGAGACAGCAGTGGTTGAGAAGTGCAGGTTTTGCAATTAAGGTCGCACTAGGAAAATACAGGTCAATAAACTCGTGGAGGTATCAAATAGCCTTCTTAAACTAGTGTCTAAGAATATATATAACAAATTTCTTTGCATCAGTGCGTTGACCTCCGCTCTCTACAGCATCATCATCTACTACCGGTACTGGCTGGTGTCAGGTATCAGGCTGTGGTTTACCTCCCTTATACCTTCCACCGCACTCTCACTCCGCTAACGCCACACATCCAGTTTTTATGCCCTACCACGCCACTCTTAATTAGGATACGTCTTCTTGCCCCAGCATCATTAGAGTCCATATTGTAAACTTCGTCGGTCATTAATAACGTTATCATCATCAGCATCACTTATCACCATCATCATTATCAGCATCACCATTATCATCAGCATCACCATCATCATCCGTATCACAATCATCATCCGTATCACCATCATCATCCGTATCACCATCATCATCCGTATCACCATCATTATCAGTAGCATCATCAGGAACATCACAATCATCAGCATCACCATCGTCATCACTACCATCATTCTAACCTGATTTCCCACCATCTTAAATAACGCTGTCAGTATTCAGATACATAAATATTCTCTCTCTCTCCCCCCCCCTCCCACACACACACACAGGAAGAACATCAATTATTCTGGTAACAAGATGAAAGGCAGTTGGCAGCTTTACACTAACTGAAGAACAGGCAGCTGAACAAAATGAACAGTAAGAACAAACATCAGTCATCCAGGTAACAGGTGAGGTTATGATGAGGAAGCTAGAGTATTAAACTAACAGAACTCAAAGAACAGACGAGAACATTTATCTACGTAACAGATGGTTGTAAAGAACAGGCTAAACATTTAAGACAACGTTACGCAACGCCTGAAGAACAAAAATAACAAAGATAAGTACCCAATAGTGGTGGTAACAGAACAGGTACAAGACAGAACAATTAAGTACCTAAGAATAATTATACCTGAACAATTACGATTCACCTATGCATTATCTGAAGGACAAAGTGAACAGGATGAAGTAAGACCAAAAACTGAACAGGCTGAACACAAGAACAGAATGAATGCAAGACAACAAATAACACACCTACAACACATATAAAGAAATCTGAACACGAAACACAAATAAGATAGTAACAAAACGAAGCACGAAAATAAATGCCCCCACACAAAAAAATACCCAGGTTAAAAAAAAAAAAAAAATCCGTATTATTTCAAGAACAATCACTATGAACAAACAGCATCACAAAGAACGGGCAGAACGCACACTAGAACAGCAGGTAGGGAAAGAACAGCCTGGCGGAGTAGCTTTCCATTATCAAGGTTACGGAGTCCCAAGCTACACCTGTGGACACGGTTTGGGACAGCATGGTGTGGGGGTGGGGGGTGAAAGAAGAGGGGGGGGTGAGGAGGGAAGTGAGAAGGGTGTGGCGGACAGGAGAGAAATGGAACAGATGGAGGGCGGAGGACAAGAGAGAAAAAAGCTAGAAAGGGAGGAGTGAGAAAGGAGTGGAAAGCGAAGTGAGGTGGAGGAGGGAGGTGAAGAAGGGGAAGGAAGGAGGGAAGGCAAGAGAGGAGGGGAAGGACGGAGGACGGTGGGAGAGGAGGGGAAGGAAAGAGGAAGACGAGAGAGGATGGGAAGGAACGAGGAAGGCGAGAGGATGGGAAGGAACGAGGAAGGCGAGAGGATGGGAAGGAACGAGGAAGGCGAGATGCAAGGAAGGAACGAAGAAGGCGAGATGCAAGGAAGGAACGAAGAAGGCGAGATGCAAGGAAGGAAGGAGGGAGAGTGCGGGAGGGGGGGACGGGAGGCATGGGGGTGTGGAGGGGTTAAGGATAAAGAAAAGGTTGGGGGAAGTCGAAGAGGAAGCCAAAAGGAAATTAAAAAGGATAATTGAAGTGGAAGAGGCCTGAGGAGAACTTAATTGGATATGGAGAGGGTGAAAGGGAGGAGAATCAAAGGAGAAACGAAGAGGTTACGAGGGGGAAGGGAGTTTAATTGGAGGCGAAGGGGGAAAAATTAATGAAGTGTTGAAGTGGAGAGAGAGAGAGAGAGAGAGAGAGAGAGAGAGAGAGAGGAGGGGGGACTAAGGTAAAAAAAAAAAAAAATATGATAAATAAGATATATGGTCTTTCAAATAAGCTACTACGGAAGAGTTACAAGTTGTCTGGCCCTCTAACTGTACTGTGCTAAACAACCTAAAACTAGAATTGTCATCAGCAGCATCCTAACCCTACATACCACAATAATAATAATAATAATAATAATAATAACAACAACAATACCGTATTAATAAAGTGAGTAGGATCCAGACAAAAAGCGAATCAAACAGGCAAATCAATAACACGTCCCCCTAGCCTCCGAATTCCTGACTCCATCTCACAGGCAACAATCAATTAGCAACCGATACAAGTGTCTACAATCTACCTTCTTATTACACTCAAGAAAAACTGGAAGACGGTTATCACACTACACAGAAACTCGAAAACCAGAAAAAAAAACAAGTAAAATTCAATAGCATGGATACCATACGAAGAAGGGAAAGACGGAAGGAAGGAAGGACGGAAGGAAGAGAGGAAATAAAGGAAGGAAGGAAAGGAAGGAAGGAAGAGGAGCAGGACCTTATATAACCTTGTTGCCAGGTAGGGTAGCCACGAGACCACAACCACCACCACCACATCATCATCATCATCATCTACGCTTCGGGCTGCTCATTTACTCCATTATATCTGCATCTCGAGAGTTAACCTACTGCCATCTGACTCCGACTAAATATGTTCATGGCTTGTAGTAGGAAAATTTAAACTTTAAAAAGCTGTTCTATCTAAATCTGCTTCACGTCAAGATCATCATCTGTTTATTTCGCGATGCGTGGAAACATTGCAAAAAAAAATACTGGAAGTCGTAGGCAGAGTATAATAAAGGGACTCCAGTTGACACAAAAAATTACCTGTTAACTCGTTGGAAAAAACAAAAAGAAAAAAAGGTCAGAGGATGCAGCCACATACATCCATGTTTGCATCCACCCAGTCTATATGCTACATTTTACTTCTCAACGATATTTTTTTTTTAGTTTCGTATATTTAGCAACATCTGGACGACTATAAGAAACATTATTAGCGATTCTTGCATAATTTTTTACCGTCACATTTCGCCACTTCTTTTAACGGTATTTTTTGGTTTTACATATCTTGCAACATTTGAACGTCTAAGAAACAAATCTGGCTACACTCTTGCACTCACGAAAAAAAAAAAATGTCAATCTAGCATCCACTGAAAGCAAATTTACTAATATTCGGGCAATATAGGGGCAAGTTCTGAGACATCAATTTAGCCTAGCAACTCATACACTTATCAGCTCAAGGTTGTCCCTCATCCACCTTCACCCACCACTCCCCTTCCCCAGCAATTGGCCGCCTCCACCAGCCTCCAAAATGCAGTGGGAGGGGGTGGAGGCCGCCGTGAGGGTCCACCAAAACATGAAAGCTGGAGGGTTAGGGAGGACGGGGTATTGAAAACGAGGCACTCACTACCACGGACGGGTTATGACTCACCACAACCCCCCCTCCCCGCCCCTCCTCCTGCCTCCACACACTTAACTCCTCCCTACATATACATACGTACGTCCTTGTATGTCCTTTCCTACTTACACACACACACACACACACACACATAATCACTACTGCTACATCTAATTAAATCCTTTGTCTTAGGTCTCATGCACCAGCAGGATATCTCGTGTCTGGCTATTTTATGTACCGGTACTGCCCGCATTTATTGTTTTTATTCCGAATACATCTTTCATATTTTATTTATAAAATATATGTACAGTAATAAATCTATCTTAATTAAACGCTTGACATTTTATGGAAAAACTACACTACAATCTAAGTTCAATCCTTTAGCTGTTACAGACGCAGCCTGGTAATTTCTTCAGAAAAACTGCAAATGATTTTATTCAGCTTGGTGGAATCCTGGCATTGAATGTGTTAGTGTGATATTGACGAGCACCTCTTCCTAATATTCTCTTGTATGTTATGGAGTCTGATCAAGAGATTGTCAAAGTTCCATACACAGAACATGCTAGCTATATACAAAAATAATTGTTAAGGATGAAGTGCCATGGAGACTTCTATACTTAAGAAGTGTATAATATTGACATGACACAGAAATGAAAGGATAAGTACCACAAAGCCTTCTATCCTCACGGAGATGTATGTATTAACAAGCTATATGCACAAAAGAAATGGTAGGGACGATATGACTGTTTACTGAGGCGCATACGGTTCGTTGGTAATGGTGTACAAACATACACTACACTGACAAACTCAGCGGCTGTCATGAATGAAGACGGTCATCTCAAGTGGCTTTCACGAGCATCTTTTTAAGCTCGAAATTTATTGCCACAGCCTGACAAATGACGCTTAACTGAATGGCCACTTCACACTATATCTGACTGCTGGCCGACTCTGCATCCTTTGAGGGGCGATCTTCTTTTCCCCTTCTTCGATTTGGCAGTTTCGAAAAATTCCTGCTGCATCACTTACTCAGCTTTCCTCTGCCACGTCATACACCTTTCACTATTCGAGGAACACTAAAAAAAAGTCGAATCGAAACATTTAAGGAAACTGGCTGTCTTGGCGTCACAATGTCAAGCCATTTCATCACCTAGCCCTTGTCAGCAAAACTACCCATCTTTAACCTAACATAATTCAAACATTCCTGTTAAAGTAAAATGGCGAGTCGATTATAGTTCGAAACCTGACCCTTCATAATCCTGAAGACCAACACTGCTTGACAGAGGGAACCACAGACGTGCTGAAAATCCACCTCACTTCCTCGCACCTGCATTAATGACTGACATCAAAGTCGTATCTTACCCCTTCACTGTGATAAGGTTTTTTGCCACCTCACACCTGCGGTTATAATACTGTAGATAAACGGGCCGTCTCATCCCTTCACTGCGAGGACGATTTGCCTTTTTCCTCACGCCAGACGATTTTACTTATCAGACCCGCTTCTGTTCTATGACGCCTTGTTTCCTTTTCTTGCGAAGACTATTATTATATTCAGAGTTAAAATGAAAAATTGTGAAAAGGTTAAAAGAACTGCCCATTAATCCTTTCACCAAGATAACGTCTACGGTATATAGGCTACTTCACTGATAATTTAGTTCTAGGAAAGGGGCCATGAGCTGAAGTTTAGGCAATTGTCATTAAAAGGTAATATAGGGACAACTAGGAATATTAAAACGACCTGTGTGTACCTCCCCCATCCCTACACCCCTCGGAATTAAAAGCACTGTACCCCTTCACTAACTCCTGATCCTAGTAAACAACCCTCCCCAAATATATATACCGCACCGCATCTCTGCCTGAATAACGATCCTTTCCAGTCGTGATCAACAGTCCAGTCCTATCAAACCATTACCAACACCAATTCCCACCTAGACACAGCGAATCTAGGCAAAAGATAAAGACACACTGCCAAACTACTTTAGAAATAAATGCTAAATATATAAATGAATAATCACCCAAAAACTTGCCCTTCGTAGAACCACAAACGTCAACACTACCGCCGCTAGACCCACCGGACACGAGACAGCCACTGAGTGATGCGTGTGACGAGAGGCTCCGTGGACGACTGGAGGGTCACATTTGGCAGGGGTGCATGGAGACGAACACGCTTTACGGCTCCAGATCAAACCGGTTCTTACGGCCCCTCCTCACCTCACACCCCAAACTCCCATCATTTTTTCCCCCTACACTGTTTTGCGATAGGCCGTCTAGGAAATACAGCTTGACTATTGGTTTTTATGTTGTGTAAATTGTTGCTGATTCACCTTCTTCTTCATGTGTGTGTGTGTGTGTGTGTGTGTGTGTGTGTGGGCGGAGTAAAAAATCTAATCCCTTATCGTTTACATTATTAGTTACCCCCCGGCTGACTCACAGTCGGGTGCATCTCTCTCTCTCTCTCTCTCTCTCTCTCTCTCTCTCTCTCTCACACACACACACACACACACACACACACACGGAGTAGTAAAAAAAAAAAAAACATCCCTTATCGCCCTCATTAAAAGTGGTCTCTCCCCAGCTGACTAATAATCTCTCTCTCTCTCTCTCTCTCTCTCATAATTCACGCATTAATCCCAACCCATCACTCCGCTACAAAACACATCAGCAAATAACAAAGCTGAGAGCGAATGGGGTACCAAATTGCAGTAACGAAGGTGAACTAAAAAAAAAAAAAAATGAAGTGGCCCATACGAGGATACGGGGCCACTCCCTAAACTCAACCTAAAGTGAAGTGCTCTATCGTCCTGCGTTACCTAAAGTGCTCTATCGTCCTGCGTTACCTAAAGTGCTCTATCGTCCTGCGTTACCTAAAGTGCTCTATCGTCCTGCGTTACCTAAAGTGCTCTATCGTCCTGCGTTACCTAAAGTGCTCTATCGTCCTGCGTTACCTAAAGTGCTCTGTCGTCCTGCGTTACCTAAAGTGCTCTATCGTCCTGCGTTACCTAAAGTGCTCTATCGTCCTGCGTTACCTAAAGTGCTCTATCGTCCTGCGTTACCTAAAGTGCTCTATCGTCCTGCGTTACCTAAAGTGCTCTATCGTCCTGAGTTACCTAAAGTGCTCTATCGTCCTGCGTTACCTAAAGTGCTCTATCGTCCTGCGTTACCTAAAGTGCTCTATCGTCCTGAGTTACCTAAAGTGCTCTATCGTCCTGAGTTACCTAAAGTGCTCTATCGTCCTGAGTTACCTAAAGTACTCTATCGTCCTGCGTTACCTAAAGTGCTCTATCGTCCTGCGTTACCTAAAGTGAAGTGCTCTATCGTCCTGCGTTACCTAAAGTGAAGTCCTCTGTCGTCCTGCGTTACCTAAAGTGAAGTGCTCGATCGTCCTGCGTTACCTGAAGTAAAGTGCTCGATCGTCCTGAGTTACCCAAGTTGAAATCGCAAACATTCACCCCGAACCCAGGATGTTCTAATCTCAATCTTGCAATTTGCTAGCGATTCTATTCAAAGTAGGACAGACTTTGCTGACTCAGAGGTTAGTAGTAGTCTTAACCCCTTCAGTACGAGGCCTTTCACCTGATTAAAATGGCCTGACACATGCAACAAGAAAGCGATACCAGATTCCAAGAGTTATGTGATGATCCTAACTATACTCCCTCATAAATAAGGATAATTAATCACTAAAATAACAATAAAAATAGTTGTAGTAATGGTACTAACAGTAGCAGTAATAAAATAATAATAATAATAATAATAATAATAATACCTCCAGGCATCCACTTGCGAATAAACGCTCTCATCTGCACAGACCTGGTGTCCATTTTTCAGTCTTATTTCACTATCACTGCCTTGTTTCACTGCTAGGGGGCACGTGAGGGGTGGGGGATTATAGGAGGGGAAGTTGGTGTGAATGGGACTGAGGAAAAAAGCTAGGTGGGTGTGGCGGTAAAAATGGAAAGGAGGGGAAGAGGACAACATGTAAGTCGAACAAAAGAGAAGGGAAGAGAAGGAATGAGAAAAGACAAGAGGTGGAAGGGAAGAGAAAGGATGAGATGAGATGGAAAGAGATGAGATGGAAGGGAAGGGTGGATGAGGTGGAAGGGGAAGAGAATGGATGAGGTGGAAGGGGAAGAGAATGGATGAGGTGGAAGGGGAATAGAATGGATGAGGTGGAAGGGGAAGAGAATGGATGAAATGGAAAAAGAAGGAAAGAGAAGTGATGAGATAAGAAGGGATGAAAAGTGATGAGGAGGAGAAGCGAAGTGATATGATGAGAAGGGAAGGGAATTGAAACGAGAAGGGAAGATAAACACGGATGAGAAGGTAACAGAAGGGAAGAGAGAAATACGAAGAGGCCACAATAATTTAGTGGAGGTGGCTGATTCAGAGGTAGGAGCGAGGAAGAAAGGAGGAGGGAGAGAGGACTGAGGTGGAGGAAGAGATTGCACTTTACTGCTGGTTCGAGGATAACTGTCTCCCTCGTCTTCTATCCTGACACCTCTCCCTCTTTCTCTCCCTTCCCCCGCAATCCTCCTCCCCCCCCACTCCCTCACTCCTTCCTCTTCTACTTATTCTTTTGCTTCTCCTTGTCTAACTCGTTAATCATATTCGCAGCGTCAATTATAATCTTCCCTAAACAGCTACGAAAGGACAAACGGATCTGTTGCTGTCTGCTTTCCTTTGTATTCTCTCTATACTCCCCGTGGCACTCACCCCCAATATACTCTGTTCCTCCATCTCCCTATCACTCCCCTCCCTCCTCGATCGTGTTTATCTCCGTCTCTTCCGGTCCTACCCACTACCTCACTTGTCCCCCCTACCCCTTCCGGCTCCCACTCCTATCCCATCGTCCACACTCCCTACCCACTATCTCACTTGCCTCCTTCCTCTACCCCTTCCCGCTTCCACTCCTATCCCATCGTCCACACTCCCACCCCCCTCCTGCCTTACTTTTTTTTTTTTACAGTAACAGAAGAAAGGAAGGAAAAACAATAAAAAATGATCCATACACCAGATTACATGTGTCTTTCGCTAACCTTAGATTCCCTTTAATGTAACAAGGAAACACTAATCCCGCATGAAGCTGTTCTGAGACAATGATATGATATGCACGAGGAAGAAATCAATGGCCAGTTACTAAAAAAAAAAAAAAAAAAAAAAAAAAAAAAAAAAAATCATGTATATACTGCCACATAAAGCTTTGTCACTTGGCCCACACTTCCACTGCAGATCCCCTTTTCCCAGCACTTCTTCGCGACTAGCATCACGTTATAAGAACATAAGAACATAAGAAGAGAGGATAACTGCAGTAGGCCGGTTGGCCCATGCTAGGCAGCTCCTAGAAGAGTAACTGAACTACTAGAATGAGATAAGGATAGCAAAGAAGAAGGCTCTCCCCCGCCCTCCAAACCCTCCAGCCGAAGCCGGCAGGAAAAAGTCAGAAAGAACACCACGCCGTATAGAAAAACTGGCGTGGACATTTTACAGGAAAGTGTGAAAGGAGAATAGAGACTATCATAGTGTAACCTGAAAAGAAAATTTATTTTTGAATTAGTATTGGTTATAATATTTTCTTTATTCTATATCCACCCCTTATTTGTCATATGCTTATCTAGCCTATGCTTGAAACTCTCAATGGAAGAGGCAGCAACTACTTTACTAGGTAGCTTATTCCATTCGTCTACTACTCTATTACCAAACCAATTTCTACCGATTTCCTTTCTGAAACGGAATTTTTCTAGTTTGAAACCATTATTTCTAGTTCTATCCTGTATGCTCACTTTAAGTACCTTGCTAATATCTCCCTTATTTATACCATTCATCCACTTAAAAACCTCAATTAAGTCTCCCCTTACTCTACGCCTCTCTAGCGAATGCAGATTTAGTCTTTTCAGTCTGTCTTCATATGACAAGTTCCGGACTACCAATCATGTCTATACTGACACATTATAGCCTCGTATCTTGGTCCACATTTCTACAACAGATCCTTTTTCCTAGCACTTCTTCGCGACTATCATCATCCGTGTCGATATTATATCATTCAAGTTTGAGATGGAAGTTTTTGGTCAAGCTAAGAGTGGCGTACTTCGTAAATCATTAATTCGAAAACCCTTTATAACTGGGATGTCACACATATCTAACCTCTTCAGTTCTCACCCAAAATGGATAAGGCAGCATGGAAGAAAAAAAAAAAAAAAGTGTGGGGTGGGACGAATATAAAACAAATATACCAAACATTTTCCGAAACAACCGATCTTTTCAAGCGGTGACTGATTAAAAAGTTATCACCAGCCCCTCCTTTGACAACAAGGGCTCGCTAGGGATCACATAACACATTATATGCCGTATCACCACCACAAACCGTTCTTATTACGCCCACCCCTAGATAACACGTGTGTCTATCCATCTACAGCATATCTGGGTTTATCTGTCTTCCTAATATTTACGTGTATCACGCTAATTCAAAAAGCAATATCTATCCATTTACCTATATCTATCAGTATCTAACTTGTAATATACAGATATACATTTATCTATTTATCTGCCTGTCATAACACTGGCTGACGCTTCTGATTAATTCGTGTGTGTGTGTGTGTGTGTACCTTAACGACCACTTACACATACAGTACCTAACAATGGCAAGCAACAATATACACAATGATGTAAATGAAAGCTAAAAGATTAATGATAATGGCCTAAATAATCCTACACTTATATCTCTGTAACGGCGTGGACAGAAGCTCTTTGTTGCAGCCCGCAGAACCACTCGAGTTGCCGTACCTACGTGGAATGTTCGAGGTGTCTCAGCAAGGTAACGGGAAGAGATGATGATACATTTTACATATTCTAAGACTTTTTATTTAAGCTGCCTTTTTTTTTTTTTTTCCCCTTCATAATTTTCATTTCCTGACTATGCAGCTTGGAGGCGAACTTGGAGGGATTACGTCTTCAGCAATCCATTCAGTACTAGAGGTTTGAGCCTGATGTGTTAAGTGTTTTTTTTTTAACTGAAACTTATGCTTTTACACACAACTCTCACAACTAAAAAATTACCGTATAAGACTGCTATCAAGGTCTATTTCATAACATTAATTCCATAATGTGTAGTGGGGGGGAAAAAAATGCATACCCGTCCTGTCTCACAATTAGCACTCCTGCATCCACACAGTTTGACGTGATAAAAACTTAACTTCTTCATTTACCTCAGAATTCGCAGTGTGAGGATCCGGGAAACTTGCTACCTGGGCGGGCGGGAGGATGAGAAGGTTTGGGAAGTTTATCCACTACCGGTCGCTTACTCTCACACTCCCACCTCCTCTTTCCTCTCCACACTCGATTATTACACCAGCTTCCCTTGTCAACACACACTGAATTGAGTCTGGGTACTTGTATATCCCACTACACTTCACAAACTCAGGGTGAGGTGCTTGGAATGTCACAAAATAGAGGCACTGCAAGAGAAAGGAAACACACACCACCCTTAGTCACCTTCCCAAAACGCGCGGGAATGCAAGCGGGCCTGCCGGTGCTGCCCTCTCGCGGCGGCCTTGAAACACCACGCAAAGTTACACCACACAAACCACCACAGCAGCCTCCTCCCTTTCTCACTCTCGCCATCACCCCGGGCCATGCTTTTCTTAACATTTTTATAAGGAACTACAACAACCACTACGTAAACTGAGTTTGTCTAAAATTCCCACACCTTAAAATAACACTATACACCGCCTCAGCCACAACTACCGACCTCGCTCGACACCACCAAACGTAGCTTTCAAAAAACACAAACTGCAGTGAAAGTCATGTAAAACGCACCTACCATATAAAACTAACTAACTACTATTAAAAAACAATACCAAATTAGCCATTCTGAATTCCTGAAAGGCAATTAACTGTATTCTTTCGTTCTCCTGAAATAAACAGAAACAGCTGAACTATTTTGAAATCTGGAAACGCACCCAACACTGATATGGCTACAGCTTGCAACCATTTACAACATAATACAACAGGCACCTTTATCTTATCCGGAGAGAGAGAGAGAGAGAGAGAGAGAGAGAGAGGCTTAGATATTAATTCAAACATTACCCTTTCAATCCGATGACCTTGCAATCTCCGACAAATTTATTCCATTCGGCATTGCTTTTTACACCAGGAGAGAGGGAATACTGCTTTTCAGACCAGGATGATTATGTATAGCCTTCAATAACCTATTCAGTACAAGGAGGTATTTCCAAAGCTGAAATGATTTTACGAAGGAAATAGCCGAATCGTAAGGGATAAAATACAATAATTCGTCATCGTACTGAAGAGCATAACAAACAACACCCACACCCACAAACAAACATTCAAACAACATCCAGCCTATTCCCCCGCCCCCACAAACAACCCTCCCCTCTCCACACACACCCAAACCCAAACACCTCCAACTCTCACACAAACAACCCACCTCCACCCCAACAGGCATCCAAACATCTACCTCCCCCCACCCCCACACACACACTGCCAACGCCTTTCTCTCTCTCTCTCTCTCTCTCTCTCTCTCCAATGTCAAAAGAAAAGGGAGACTATAGAAAAACACCCCTACCCCCATACACACACAGAACCTCCCCAGACACACACAGAACCTCCCCAAACACACACACAACCCCCCAAACACACAGAACCCCTCCCCCACACACACAACACCCTCCTCCCCACACCCACACCCACCCACGGTACGCCCGCAACCCTTCAAGAATACGATGGGGGAAAAGGCGTGACTTGTTCCCCAGCATAGCAGATTACAGAGCAGACAGATCCACCCCGCCAGCGCCGCTCTTATTCATCCAACCTCACTGTCTGTCCATCAAACTATCTGTATGCGTGTGTGTTAAGCCTGAGTCTACCTGGAGCCACCTGTGTACCTAACCAAGTACCTGGTATGTTGATCCAAATACACGTGCACTGTGCAGGTAATTCTCAGCATATAATTAACCACAAAACGTCGTATATGAGAGTGTTTAACTATCTCTTTCATCTATGTAAACAACGATATTTCACCATGTATCGCTGTCACTACTACTCTACCTAAGCAATGTCTACCTAATTACACCTACCATGTCTACGTCTAACTGCGTGTATTTATCTTGTCACCTGTCTGTCTAAACTATCGGTATGTCTATCAAGATCTTTATCTAATTAGGTCTATTTAACTGCAAGCACCTATTTGTTCACCTGTCAATTAAATCTACCCCAATAATCCATCCCAAGTCACCCTCCCACATATACCACTGAGAAAGGTGGCTTGAAACGGAACCAAGACACACACACACACACACACACACACACACACACACACACACACAGTTCCAAGTCACCTTCCCACATATACCTCGGATGGAAACGCATGCTCGAAACCCACCTACAGACCATCTCTGATCCCCATTTCCTCCATTCCACGCCAGCCTCCCACATAGACAAGGAAATGGTGGTTAAGGATAGAAAAAAGAACGAAGCCCCTCTCGGTCTATTTCTTGCCAACAAAGTCAACATAAACAAGACGGTGCTCATTATTCCCAACACGTGGCTAATTAGGGAGAGAGAGAGAGAGAGAGAGAGAGAGAGAGAGAGAGAGAGAGAGAAATTACAGTAATTTATAGAGTAAGAAGTATAACAACTGTAATGATAAAATGGTCCAAATAATACAATCAAGGTTACTGCGCATAATCACACACACACACACACACACACACACACACACACACACACACACACACACACACACACACACACACATTTTTTAAGTGAAATTTTTGAAAGAATTAGGCTCCCTCGATAGCCTATGTACCCTTATGTAGCCTGGGTTATGATATCAAGCAGGTGAGCAGGCCAAGTTTATTTTTGTGCGTGTTTTAAAAAGCCACACCACCTCCAAACATTTGTGTGAGCCCTAACTGAGAGCCTGGGCGGTGTGGGCTAGAAAAGAGTAGGGCGGGATTTTTTTTTCCCCCCCCTCCCTCCCCTCTCTCTCTCTCTCTCTCTCACACACACACACACACACACACACACACACACACACACTAGAAGAGCTCCATTCTCAGCTAAAGAAATCGTCGAACGGTGCAGAAAGTAAATTGGGGTTAAGTTATTACTGTTGTGAAGTAGGTACCGGTAGTTTAAAACCCGTTCAATCTGAGATCACCTGCCATCATTACCTGGTGCCCCATTCAATGTGATGACGCATGTTTCATTTGTCCTATCCTCCGTCAATTTTATTCAGCTTAGGACGGGTTATTCGATCTTGATGGATTTGACTCCCACTGGCTCTCAAACTTGAAGTGGGCAAGTGTGTCTGAATCGCACTTAGGAGTTCTCTTGCCATTTTCCACAACGTATTTATGTGACTCTGGCTTCTCCACCCTTCTAACTATAAAAAGCAAAAGCCAAAACAGGTTGGATGTGGACCCAGGTATGAGATGTGCGTTATCAGTGACTCAACCTCGAATCAGCCGACTGACAAAGCACTGTCATCCATCCCACTGATACGTCATAAAATATGCTTTCTGATTGACAGTTGTAAGCAATAAAATTAATGGAGACACCCAGAGCAGTTTTCATCAGTATTTGTGAGGGGCTTGAGAGAAACTGAAGGATGGGCCACGAGGATGTTAAGATCCCCACGAGTTAGGAATGAAGTGAAAAATTGAGAACACTGGATTAGACAGTCTTCATTTACAAGTTAGGTATGAGAGATCCTTCCTCATTTGAATAGTGTTTACAAGAAGCGAGGAAACAAAAAATTCATCGCACGGAAGGGGCTAACGCTTATTTCACCTTAAAAGTTGAGGTAGGACTAAGACACAAAGAAAGCAAAAAAACGAGCAATCAAACAACATGACTAGCAAAATGGGCCACACAATCCTTCACATCATCATCTTACCATTTAAAATCTTGACTCCACCTCAAGCAAAAACCACCCACACGGCAAAAACCATCCGCACGTCTCTTCTTTCTTTTACCCTTGTAGACGCTCTTCACATCCCCAACTCATAATCTTTAAAGGTAATCAGAAAACAGGAGACTTATCACGGTGACTCAAGTAAATCGTCCCCTTCAAACCATTTCTAGCAATAAAACTGAAAATAGGTCAGAGGGAAATGGAAAGACTGATGGCTGTTCTGGACCTGGCTGTTCCTTTTACTTGGCCTGGTATATCGATAACGTCTTGCATTCAACAGCTGGAGAGAAAATGGTGGATAATATCGCTAGACGAGTGCTGAGTATGTATTTTGTGTCAAGATTTTGGGCATAGACTTGACACAACGTCCCTTTAAGCCCTGCAGTTCTACGCGCCACACCTTCACGTGACACTGATTCGGCGCTAAGATTCACCGTCCATACTGAATACATATTGCAGCCTGGTGTATTTTTTTACCGAGTCATGTGAATTATTGGTGGTTTTTACTAATCCAAATTATTATACTATTCCCTGCCTTAGCCTTGGATTAAACTCACGTCCTTTCCGACACCAACCAACCCCACGCTACTCGTAAGTCTGGTCCAACAGCAAAAGTTCACCGAAATTCCCAAGCGAGAATGACTCGTGGCACAGACAGGCTGCTACGTGACCGATGCTGTTACACAGAAATAGATGGCCTGGCTGACTCACTGTCTAGCCTACGTAGGGGGAACTAATGTGTAGAACACAACTACACCTTCCAACACGACTACTGTACGGGGAAAAAAAAAAAAAAAAAAAGTTAAAATATAGCCTTTCTTGCCTCAATAGGTTACCCTCAAGCGGTTTGTTTTATTATTATTATTATTATTATTATTATTATTGTAGTAGTAGTAGTAAAAAATAGAAAGATTTCGAGAAGATCAAACATTTCATTCCTACAAAATCACCATTTAAACCACCTCGCTTGACTAGAAAAAATATCCGCAAAGACAAGAGCTCATCAGTTCAAAGACTAGGCTAAAAAATTAAAGATTATAATGATCCAAAGATGTGCACTACGCCTAACACTGCGCCCATTCTACCAACATATTATAGACATTGTTCTTTAACTTCATTTAAGATGGGTACAGAAAAAATACTTAAATCCAGATAAGATAGGAACAAAAAGGTGTGGGGGGGGGGAAGAGTTATTTATGCAACTCTATGGACTCGACACTTCACTTCTGAGAGGAATTGACACATTTAGGCACTGTTTCGGCTACATCTACAGAATTACATATGGACTAATACCAGATAAATGTAAATCCGAGAACAGCAACACAGCTGTTTAAGAACCACAACACTAATTTCAAATATTAAAAACTTATCACCATTTGAAACAATCTTGACAATACCATCACCATGAACAACATTAAGACAACACTCACAACACAAACTAACATACTAACACACCTTTCACAACAACACAACCAGCATCAAAACCAACAAACTCTAACTGCAACAACCATGAACCCTACCACCACCACCACCACCACCACCACTACTACTACTACTAAAAAAAGCCAATCACACTCCCACCACTACTAACTACAATAAGAAACCAACATACTAAAAGAAATTACCTACACCAGGGAAAACCAACACCACAAATTTCAATACCACAACGCTCTCACACCAACACCATCAACCGAAGCAGCAACATCAATTCTTGCACCACAACCACAAGTAAAAAAAAACCTGCACAACCAACCCCACTAATTTTAACCCGACCACAAGCCCACCACAACACACACACACACACACACACACACACACACACACACACACACACACCACCCTCACAAACAAACACCACCTACGGCTTCACATCCTTGACCTACACACTCACGCATTGTACCCCCGAGAATCAGAGCTCAGAAATACTAAATCCATCGATACATATTTTTAACATACCCTTATACAAATACTCTAAACTCATGGACTGTTCTCCCCTGCCTGCCTACCTGTCTGTGTCTGTCTGTCTGTCTCTGTGACCTCATCTAAATTAATGAGTATAATCACCAAGAAATGGGTGAATCCTCGTTTTGTCCAATATTCTTTCTAAGTTACAATTTCGCCAGACTTTTTTTCTAGTTATAATGGAAAACTCAGCGTCCTGTCTTTATACGGTCATGTCTGAAGGAATAATTGTCCTGTCTTTCCAAGGTATCTTTAACAAGTGTCATGTCTTTAGGTATGTCTAGGAACAGTGTGTAATGTCTGTAAGAATAGGTGTCATGTGTATGGTATGTCTGTTGGAATAAGTGTTATGTCTGTCTATGGTATGTCTGTATGAATAAGTGTTATGCTGTCAATAGCACGTATGTAGGATTAACAGTCATGATATTTCTTCACCGTCAATCAACCAAAGGAACGATGGGAAACAAACACATGACATTCGTGTACCTAGCTGCAGGAAGAAGCAACAATGCGTTTATCCAGGACTATGGTAACAAAAACTCCCAAGCCCCTGACCCCAAATCCCCCGCCACTCCAAACAACACTCCCACACGCACCAACACTTTCATTCAGCAACCTTCCACCTGCTTCCTATGCACATCACTTTCAAACATCCACCACTCCATGCTGCTCCCCCACGTGCATTATTTTATTCAATTATAATGTTTTTTTTTACTCCTTCTGGGTTTAAAACTGGCATCTCCATCTTGAATGCTAAGCTATAGCAATAGATTAATACTAGAATTATGCTAGTCACGAAGAAGTGTTAAGGAAAGAATACAGTCGTAACACTACCCTGTTCTGCCACTGAGCTACAGAAAATCGGCTGCAAAAATATAAAAATCTCCAAATAAAAATGGACTGATTACATTTTTTTTTTCTTACTATCATTCCCCATCCTAATACCAATTAATTCTATGTTGCCTCCACTCCAAAAAAAAAAAACATCTCGGCACTCCAAGCCCCTGACCCACATCCCTCAGCACTCCAAACCATACTCCCACATGCACTACACTCATTCACTGTGCACATAATTCAGCTAACCACTTTCACCGTCCTTTCCACTTCATTGTGTGTGTGTGTGTGTAATTCACCGGGTCGGTCAGGATCACTTGATGGTCGTGATGGTCAGCTTTTACCCTCCCGGAAGGGAGCTGAGAGCTCATATAGTCCGATCTAAGGGCAAGGCTGTGACCTTCACACACGCACACACCCGTCCCCTTGCTCAAGGGGGACAGTAACCACCCACTTCGTCAGTGAAACTTTTCGCAACCTGAGCGAGGTGCGAACTCCCGTCCACCAGTTGGCAAGCGGGAACGTTACCACTGCACCAGCGAGCGGTGTGTGTGTGTGTGTGTGTGTGTGTGTGTGTGTGTGTGTGTGTGTGTGTGTGTGTGTCAAAATCTGTACTGCCTGAAGACGATTTTACTCAGATAATTACCAGACATGAAGGATCACATAACCCTTTCAATACGAGTGGCTGACGTAAGCAAGGGAATCCTCTGGTGCTAGCAACAATGAAAAAAAAAAATGCCTTCGCTAACACCTTTCATTACGAGAGGTCTTGGGTAAAATTTCTGGGCAGAACGTGGAAAAAATTAAGGTTACCTGTATAAAGAAAATGCTCCACCTTTCAGCACCCCACCTCAATTAGTTACACTCCTACACATCATGTTTACGTCTGGCGCCCCTCCTACTCTGCCGTCACTCTCTTTCACGCTCCAGCCTTCAATAGCATGCACTTCACCACTCACAACTTTCACACTTCATGGTACAGCCTGAATTTTCACGCTTCATGGTTTAACACCTTTCAGTACGACGGTGAATTTTACTACCACTATACTCATCTTCAGCCTGGAGGCCTCTCACTGGTACACTCCCTTCCACGCATAATATCAACAATCACACGAAGTCCACATTTCACACTCTACGGTCTTTCACATGCACACTTCATGGCTATACACTTCCAGCCTTCATGATATAAGCTATATATATGTATGTACGTATGTATTGTGTTTATGTACGTCTGTGTGTAAATGTATATGGCTCTATGTATATGTATGGATGTGATTTTTCGTTCATTGAGAAACCTTAACTCACACCCTCCCACAGGTACCAACTCAACCACCCACTCCCTAGTTTTCCCTGAGTAACAGATGCCTTAATATACCGGGAAAAATATCAATAACCCTTACAATTATTCATATATACCCCCCTATCTTCACTTAAAAAACACGATATTCTCAAAATCAATCACAAAACAAATATGTACATGAAAATTACCCTATTTACTCAACTTCAACATCACAAGTACACAAATCCTACCCGATTTTTTAGTAACAAGTGTGACTGGGATATTGAAAGATGGGCCCAAAAAAAAAAAAAAAAAAAAAAAAAAATGGGGGAGGGTGAAGGCTGGTGATATACTAATGACAGGGTTTAAGAAAAGATCGCTACTTATCAGGGACAGAGACCTATCATGAAATGCAGGAACAAGGTTAGTTATTACACTGCGTTACTGAGCAATGGTAAAAAAAAAATAAGAAAAAGAAATATGAAAAGGTAAGTTACTGGGAGCTATTACTTAAGAAGGAAAAATACACCTAGCATTAGATATATAAAAGGTGGACAGGTATGTGGTCGTTACTGAGTAGGGACAGTGATTTCTCACCTGGTTTACTTGCAGCAGATGCAGGAGTTTCGACGGCTTCTTGTTTCGGCTCCTCTGGCCCCTTATCATCACCCTTTTCTAACTTCTCATCCACCTTTTCCACGTCTTTTCTTTCCTCCTCAATCGCAATAGGTTCCTTTTCAACATCCACGTTCACCTTTTCAGCCGGCGCCTCAACGTCACCCTTTCCTAATCCCTCATCCATTTTTTCCAAGTCAATCTTTCCATCTCCCTCAACCTCAACTTTTCCTTCAGTTTCCACCTTCACTTCGTTTTCTTTACCCTCAACTTCTACCGTTTTCGCTTCGTCTTTCCCTTCCTCAGTCACAGGTATTTCTTCGCTAACCATTACTTCGTCTTTCACAACCTTTTCGCCTTCTGCATCCATTGTATACGAATCGATCTTCTTTTCATCTTCAATCTGCATTTCCTCAAGATCATTTTCCAATTTTCCATTCATCGCTTCAATGTCTACCTTCTTTTCAATTTCATTCTGCATAACCTCAACTTCCTTTTCTATATTTCCATTCACTTCCTCCAGCGCAGCCATTTCTCGATTTTCCACCTCATTCTTTATCATTTCCTCCTCTAAACCTGCATCGAATTTTCCACTCAACTCCTCAGCAGTTTCAAACTCTCCCTTCTTTTCAAACTCAAGGTCCGCTACCTTCTCCTCGTCTGTCTTCACCTCATAGATTTCAATATCCACATCCTTCCTGTCCTCCCCCTTCAGAACATCCACCATCTCCAGCTTTTCTCCTGGGTACAACAGTTCCTCCTCAGCAAGTGATGGTTTGCTCTCTTCTGGAAGCTCATGGGCAATTTCTGGTTCTGTGGCAGCAAGTAGAAGGCCAGGCTCATCTTTTTCCACCACTACCGGTACCTGTTCTTCTAACTCTTTCACTGGCTTCTCTTCCACTTCCAGCCTTTCCTTCTCTTCCACTTCCAGCCTTGCCTTCTCTTCCACGTCCAGCCTTGCCTTCTCTTCCACGTCCAGCCTTGCCTTCTCTTCCACGTCCAGCCTTGCCTTCTCTTCCACGTCCAGCCTTTCCTTCTCTTCCACGTCCAGCCTTTCCTTCTCTTCCACGTCCAGCCTTTCCTTCTCTTCCACGTCCAGCCTTTCCTTCTCTTCCACGTCCAGCCTTTCCTTCTCTTCCACTTCCAGCCTTGCCTTCTCTTCCACTTCCAGCCTTGCCTTCTCTTCCACGTCCAGCCTTTCCTTCTCTTCCACGTCCAGCCTTTCCTTCTCTTCCACGTCCAGCCTTTCCTTCTCTTCCACTTCCAGCCTTTCCTTCTCTCCCACTTCCAGCCTTTCCTTCTCTCCCACTTCCAGCCTTACTTTCTCTTCCATTTCCAACCTTTCCATCTCCTCCACTTCCAACCTTTCCATCTCCTCCACTTCCAACATTGCCTTCTCTTCCACTTCCAACATTGCCTTCTCTTCCACTTCCAACATTGCCTTCTCTTCCACTTCCAACATTGCCTTCTCTTCCACTTCCAACATTGCCTTCTCTTCCACTTCCAGACTTTCCTTCTCTTCCACTTCCAGACTTTCCTTCTCTTCCACTTCCAGACTTTCCTTCGCTTCCACTTCCAGACTTTCCTTCGCTTCCACTTCCATTCTTTCCTTCGCTTCCTCCTTAAACTCTCCTTCCATCAATCCTTCACTCATTCTTACCTCAAATTCCATTTCCTTCACCTCAGCCTCTCCCATCATTCCCTCCGTTACTTCTCTCATTCCCTCAGCTTGCTCCAATTCTTCCTTCTTTTCCTTCTCTTTCTTCCCTTCCTCTTCTCCATCTTCCTCTGGACCAGCTACAAGATCAACATGGTCTCGTCTCTCATCCAGAACTTCCACAACTTCAATTTCCCCTTGACCATCATCCGTCGCTGCCAGAAGTTCAGTCGTTGCCCCGCACGTGTTTAGGTCCGCCAGGTTGTCGTTTATGGTGAGGATTGAGGCTGTCGTGTCGTCTTCGGGGCGACTTACAGCTGACACACACTCCACCAGGCCATCGTAACTCTCTGACAACACTTTTTCATCCTCTGTTACTGCCTCTTTCTCCCCTGTCTCTTCAATATCTGCTCTTTCTACCACTCTCTCATCCCCTCTCTCACCCATCTCTTCAATATTTACTCTTTCTACCTCTCTCTCATGCTCTTTCTCACACTCCTCTCTCTCATGGCCAATCTCAACTGCATCACTTTCACCTCCTGCCAATTCATGAACTGTCTTTTCTTCCTCTCTCTCAAGACCTTTCACAAATTCCTCTCTCTCACTTTCACCAACCATCACTTCATGAACTACATTTTCTCCCTCATGGCCTAACTCAGCCTCACTTTCACCTACCCCCTCATGACCTCTCTCTCCTCCCTCTCTCTCATGACCCCCCTCACCCGCCTCCATCTCAAGACACGTCCCCTCTACCTCCCTCTCATGAACCCCGTCGCCCCCCTCCCTTTCACCAGCCTCGCCCAATTCTCCTCCATGACCTCCCTTCCTCTCAGCATCTGCCTCTTCACTAATCATCTCCCTTTCACCATTTCTCTCTTCTTCCACTTTTACATCACCAATTATCTCCCTCTCCCTATCTCCCTCCTCTTCTCTAATATCACCTGCCTTATCAAAATCAGGTAGTTCTGTCTCATTCACTACCTTACTGTCAAATTCTCCAGTTATTTCCTCGTCATGTTCCAAAACTAACCCTTCGTCCCTAAAATCATCTGCTTTAGCATCGTCTACGTTGATACTCTCCAACCCTCGAACTTCCTCTACTTTAACCTCGTCTACCCTGCCTACCTCAACAATAAAATCACTATCATACACGTTCCTAACACCAAGCTCCATAACCCCCTCTCCCACGCCTGCCTGCCTCTCACACACTTCCTTCTTCTCCCTCTCACCGCTCACTTCCTCGCCAGTCATTCTCTCGCTATTTTTACCTTCGGTGCATTCTCCTTCCACATCACTTCCTGCTGCCTTATAACCACCAATTTCACCATCTTTCTCACCATTATCACCATCCCTCTCACCATCTGTGCCTCGTTCTTCCTTCTCACCAACCTTCTCCACTTTATCACCCTCTTCCTTTCCATCCAGTTCACGTACATTCTCGTACCTTCCACTAGCTTCCTCTTCTCTAACAAGTACTTCACTGATTTGCACCTCTGCTTCGAACTCACTTCCTAACTCTCTTCTATCCACCACTTCACGTGTCATCTTCATATCTCCATCCATCTCTCCTCTCAATATTTCCATCTCAGCTTCCAACACGTTACCTCTCTCCATCACATCACTCATCATTTTCACTTCCTCATCCACCACTTCAGTCATTTTCACCTCTGTTTCACTTCCACTCATCATATTTACCTCTCCTACACCTATCACTTCATTCATTTTCGCTCCTGCTTCAATTCCACACAGCAACTTCATCCCTGCTTCACTTCCACACACCAGTTTAACCTCCGCTTCACCTGCCTTCTCTTCCATGCCCACGACCCTCTGCTCTGGGAGGCTTGCAACATCCTCTACACTGCCTGTTGTGTTGGTGTCTTGGCTGAGATCAACTTCCTCAGACCTCGTGGCCTCGCTCTCGCTTTCACTCACTTTCCCGCCCTCGGATAGTGAGTCACCTTCGGGGGTGTCGACACGCTGCTGGGCTGCGGGATCCAGGGCACTGTTGAGCATCGCCTGTTGTTGCTGCTGCTGCTGCCTCGCCTTCTTGTTCTTCCTATTGCGTCTTCGCCTCTTGGTCTTGGAACTGCAACGGCCCTCTTCGCATGAGTCGATACTGGAGGTTCGAAGTAATGCACCAGCGACCCTCTGGTGCTGGCCCTGATCTGCTTGTTCCATAGTGGTGGAGACGTCAAAGGGGTCGCCGCTTAAGGAGGGAGGCTGGTCCGGAGTCTGGATGGAGTGAGAGGAGTGGGAATCCAAGGAGGAGTGGGAACCCAAATGCAGTGATTTAGAGTGTTCCAATGGAAGCGAGTGTGAATCCAAAGGTAGAGAGTGAGGTTCCAAGGACAAGGATTGAGAAGAGTCCATAGGTAGTGTGTACGAGTCCACTGGAGGCGCGTGAGAGTCCATATGAAGCGAGGGATGGGGATGGGTTGGGCTGAGTTGTATAGATGTATCACCAACACTGCTCATCTCCCAGTCATCACCAAAATCACCAAGGAAATCTTAGTCAAGTCCGACTACGGTTTACGCCAACTTGAGTGAAATCCAGTCAACCTTTTCGGGCGCCTGAATAATCCACGAAGTCAGCCTAGGTATTCCAGGAGCAGATCGTCCTGTTGTGAGTGAGTGAGTGAGGGCAAACCACCGTGACGCTTGCCCTTGCCCGGCTACCAAGGACGGGCGGCCTCTGAACCGGCCTGTTGCTCTCACTTCCGCTGCTGCTGCTGCTGACTTCACTGGAGGCGGCACCGTTGTTCGGGGGGGGGGGGGGGAGATATCACCCTTTAGGTTAGGTTACGTCTGGATGGATTTGGCCGGGTTAGGTATCGTTAGTCTAGAACAGGTTTAGATTATATATGGATATGCCTATTTAGATTATGGATAAGCTGGACGGGATTATACTGAGCAGGATTATGTTCGATTATAATGGGTTTGGATACGTTTTAAGTTAATTTAAAAATAGGTTCTGCTATGAAGGAAATTAAGTTCTATTGAGGCGAGGTGAAGCCCAGATCAAAGTCAGGTCCGGATGACTGACTCCTGAAGCTTCCTCGTTCCAGGTGACGTGACTCGGCGCCGGTAGCTGGGTCAGGTCGTGCCGGTGGAAAGGGTCGCGTTCCACTTGACTACAAACACCACCGTAACTCCTTAGCCCGCACGTCTGGCAGGCTGGGAATATTATCACTTCTCTTAAATGTACAGTGGTTTATATGTTCGTAATTAGATCTGCTGAAAATGGGAAAAAATAAAAATCAACGCTACTATCACAACACTTCCACAAATATCACTTCAAACTGGTAACAAAACAATTCAGTCAGTCTCACGGTTAATTCATCCACGTCCATTAACAACAAAATTAATTACAACCACGCTATTGAATTACACCGAAAAAAAAAAAAATGATTACCCGATTATACAAGAAAACTGACCTAAAACATAATCAAAGCGCGGATAATATTTTTCTGATCTGCTTTTTGTGTAATTTGATGCCCTTTCAACTGGTTATAATTTTCTCCCGTTAGTTCACTTTTGTCTTGCTTTTTAAATTTTTTTCATGGTTAGCTCATTGTCTTTGTCACTGATAGATTCGATTACCATTCTATATTACTGGAACTTAAAAATGCACTTGCCTGATCAACTCCGGGATTTTGCAAGTGCTTTGAACTGAGAAGGCAATGGACTCATATTTACATCGGCATGACATATATCCAACAAAGGGTCGTGGTGGTGGCGTGTACTGAGAGAGAGAGAGAGAGAGAGAGAGAGAGAGAGAGAGAGAGAAAAGAGAAGAGAAGAGAAGAGAAAAGAGAAGAGAAGAGAAAAGAGAAGAGAAGAGGAGAGAGGTGAGCGAGAGAGAGAGAGAGAGAGAGAGAGAGAGAGAGAGAAGAGAAGTGAAGAGGAGAGAGGTGAGCGAGAGAGGAGAGGAGAGGAGAGAGAGAGAGAGAGAGAGAGAGAGAGAGAGAGAGAGAGAGAGAGATTAGAGTAAGTGAGGAGAGGAGAGCGAGCCAGAGAAAAAAAATGAGAACAAAGACAGAATGAATGTCAGACGTGGCGAGAAAAAAATGCATATCAACACGTCTGAGTCACACCATGCAGGAGTGTCAGAGGACGTGTGGTGAGTCAGGGGGTTCGCGCTGCCTAAGACTGCTCTCCCACTAATGTCATTACCCCAAAAGGAAGGCTGGAGCTGCTCTACTAAGGCCTCCCTGCTTCATTCAGGTCACGAAGCTCCACATTACATCACCCGCCGCCTTGGCTTTAGGCTGTCATCATCTTGGGATTCGGTGTCTCGTCTCGGGCTTCATGCTTCAAAGGGATACTTCGAGTGTAACTTCTAAGGGTATTCTGCTTCTGCGTGATTAAAATCTTCATGCTGTATTAAACGCAAGATTCACTGAGACAATGTTGAAGTAAAATATTCATGCTGTCTGGATTCACTGAGCTTGCAACACTGAATTTCGAGCCCCACCGCAAGACTACTCCCTCCCATTACCCCTGAACCGCCATCACCACCTCAGTAAAGTCCCCCTCCTACTCTAAACTCCCGTCTATCTATCCAGGTTGAAAATGTAGTAATGCACTTATAATGACGTGCTGTAAGTAAAAGTACGATATTAGTAACGGCCCAGCAAATCGTTACCCTAATCGTTTTTCTCGTGGTCTAGCTATACGACAGACGCTGCCTAACATGCGTCAATTCTCTTACTTTAAAATGTACAGTACTACTAGCAATGCCACGTCAGCTATCCGTACTACCGACAAGTAATATCAACCAATAAAGTATCAGTTCAGCTTGTAATACTCCAGCGGCTAATGCAATACACGTACTAGTAACATCTTCAGATCTTGTAAAGCCACAACAACCTACTAACACAGTTTCTTTTCTTTTTCAGTAACTAGGAAAAGCCTGGGCTAAGTTACAACACAGTGTTTAAGCAAAATTTTTCTGGCAACACCATTAATAACGCCACAACACAATGAAAACAACGGCAAAACAAGTAACACTCCATTAACGCCAAGAAATAAAATGAACAATTAAGGACACCAAGATATTAAATTGGCAAAATTATCGTTTCAACCCCTAACAGAATTAAGTTTGATTTTTTTTTTTTCGGTATTTTAGGCAATTCTGAGACACCTTCTATGACATTTTTGTCGCAATTTATTTTTATTTTACTTGAGGATAACCTAACCTAACCTAACCTTCAGAAGTAAAATAAAAATAATTTGCAACGAAAATGTCATAAGAAAAGTCTTAGAATTGTTAAAATGCCGAAAAAACGGATGAAAAACTCGTAATTCTGTTCGAGGTTGAAACGCTAACAGAACCATTAAATCTACTGAGTAAGATGCAATATTTAAAAACACCATCACGGACATAGAGACAATCGCTACAGCAGTCTTAATTGCCCATGCTAGGCAGCTCCTATACAATGTGACTAGACTACAAGAATATGGCAAAAGTAACTCTCCTAAATTATCTCTAGTAACGGCACATGGCGACTTGTTCTCTCCACTAACGTCAGGACAACACAAGAACTATGCCAAATAAGGGATGTGACATTTACAAGCCTCTCTCGTGAAACCGCACCACACCAACGCACGCGCTCTAACAAGGCGACGACACAGCTCTTGAGTAACGGTACGGGAAAGCAAATCTAAGTAACGAGAGGTGTGTTAGTGAAATTTGCTAATCCCATCGAAGCACACCGCACGACAAAACCAACGCCCTGAAACCAAGCCCTCTTTGAAACAGTGACTGTAGGCTACGATGCTTGGTAACTTCACGCATCTTTCTAATAACGTTACAAAAACCCATTTAACTCCTCACAAAAGAAAAAAAAACTAAGGTAACATTTACTAACACGTTTCTCGTCACAGCACACCACCACCACGAACACCAACATCGCTAAAGTCACCAGTAACGGTCCAAAAATTCATCGTTATTACCTCTTCATAAAAGTTTCGTGTCTCTACATTAACGCACTATGACAAATAAAACAAAGATGTAAAGTAACGAGTGACATTTGGACGCACACCACAGCTAAGCGGAAATACCAGTAACGTTCTCGCTCAGACAAAGCCATATCCAGCTTGCTATATTCCACAAACCAGCTCATGAATTTAAATAGTATATGCCTCCATGTTAAATTAAAAACACCATTCTCTCGTTAAAGCAATGGTCTTTCTAGTAACGAATGCACCAGTAACACACTCAATGTCTCTAAGGTAACGCCACACCACAGGTCTATACACTAACTTCACACTACAGCAGGGAAAAAAAAAAAATAACGGTTCCAGGCAAGCTAGTTATCACCAAACCTTCTTCCAGTCAAAGCACATCATGATTATTTCTATGATCACGCTAGCAACGCTATCAGTGTCCTAAATAATGCCTTATGACAGGTCTCTATCTCCACATGAACAAAGTTAAAATACCGAAAGGTTAGGTGACATTACCAACACCTCCCTCCCGGCCAGGCAAAGCCCTTCCTAGTAACAAGAGCATCAGTAAAAGATTTCAGTCTCAAGTAACGCCCCATCACGGTTCTCGACCTGAAATGGCTCCAAACTAAAGCACGTGGAAAAGTAAAAGTATATGCCGGTAAGTTTGGCGACGTTACCAACACCTTTCACCGGGCAACGCACACCGCAGCTTTGTCCAGTAACGAAAGCACTAGTAACGCTCTCAAACAACGCCACACCATCACTTATTTCCAATCCTCCACATGACAGTAAATAATGTACATGAACACCATGTTATCACTAAAAATCTTTCACCAGTCAGGGCACTCCACGAAAATTCTTATTATCAGGCCAGGCACGATCTTTCTCCTTCACGCCGCCACACACACTATTCACTGCCTCCACGACGGGACAGACAAGAGCGACTGACTGATTGCCCGACGAAGCGAAGACTAGCGGAGCGACTAGCCTTCTGCCACGCCACTACCCTGCCTTTAAGCGTCGCCGGCTACACCCAGATTGTGACTGCGGGCCCGTGGGTGACCGTGAGAGCCGGCCAGAGCGAGAGGGAGGGAGGGAAAGGGGGTGAGAGACGGGGGGTGGCCGGAAGGGAAACTAGGGGGTTGGGAGGGTCTGGAGACAAGGGGGGGGGAGGCTGGGAGGGATGAGTCAGGGAAGGAGGGTAGGGGACAGAGAGACAGGGAGGGGGGAGGGAGAGAAAGAGAGAGGGAGAGGAGGAGGGGGGGAGGAATGGGGGTGTGGAGGAAAGAAACGAGGGAAGGAGGCAACAACGAACTAGAAAGGGAGAGAAGAAAAGTGAGGAAGGGGGGTGTGGAGGAAAGAAACGAGGAAGGGAGGGAGCGGGTAAGAGGGGAGGGGGGGAAAGAGGGGAGGGGGGGAAAGAGGGGGGAGGGGGGAGTGAAGGGAGGGTTGCCGGAAGGGAAACTTTGGGGAGGGACTGGCATGGATGGAGGAAGGGGAGGAGTGAGTCAGGGAGGGAGGGGTCATGGGGAATTATGGGGGAGGAAGGTTGGAGGGAACAGCGGAGGGAGGAGGAGAGACAGGAATGTGTGGAGAGGAGGAACAGGAGAAAGAGGAGGAGGAGGGCGGAGGCGAGATGATGGGATTAGAAGGGAGGATGTGGAGAGAAGGAAAATGGGAAAAAGAGAGAGGGAGGAGAAGGTGGAGGGGGGAAGGAGAGGCATGCTGTCGGGGGAAATGGAGAGAAAGGGTGGGGGGGAGGCAAGAGGGGAGGGGTCAAGAGGATTAGAGAAGGGTGAGGTGTGGAGATGAGGAAAGAGGGAAGGAAGGAGAGAAAAGGGGGTGAGGTGGAGAGAAATGTCGGAGGGAGAGGCTAGGACGAGAGGAGGGGGAGAGATGGCGAACAAGGAAACTACACACGAGGAGAAGGGGAAGGAGGGAGAGTGAGAGGGGGAGGGAAGTGAGTCAGGGTGTGAAGAAGGGAGGGAATGGGATAACAAGGGGCGAGAGAGAGAGAGAGAGAGAGAGAGAGGTGGTAATTCTATGTAAAACTAACAGCAACAGCCCTAACAGTTCTATCGAGGCTGCTTGTTAGAGAAAACTTTAACTATGATATCTAGTTGTATGAGCTTAAGAGTGGAGCAAGAAGTGAGAAAGTAAGAGAGACAGAGACGAGTGGGGGAGGAAGGGAGGGAAGGATAAGGGGGGGGGGGAGGAAAGAATGTGAGGAGGAGGGAGGGTGAGGATAAAGGGGTGGGGGGAGAGAGGTGGTAGGGAGGGAGGGGAGGGGAATGGAGGAGAGAGAAGTGAGGTAATGAGAGGAGGGGGGGGGAGGGAGGGAGGGAGGTGATGAAAGAGGGTAATGGAGGGAGAGTGGGTAAAGGAGTAAAGGTATGGGGAGAGAGAGAGAGAGAGAGAGAGATCCTATGACCCACTTTGTTAAATATAATCGTCTGGCGCTGGGCTCGTTTTCTCCCTAACACCTCTTCCTTGGCGATTTATTTTGGGATGTGGGTGATTAATATCCTTTTGTATGTTCTTTATGCAGAGTATGGCGATTTTGGAAGAATTTATGTAACAGAAAAGCACAGTTAGGTGTAATAAAATAAATCGCTTAGGAAAAGATGTTACGGAGCTTCCACCATGAATACCGGCCCAAGAGTTATTCTGATCAAGAGGGGGTTAATCATATGCGTCAATGACAAGGATAACAACGACAGAGGAAAGAATGGAAGGGGAGGAAAGAAGACAGGAAGGAGAGGAGGGAAGGAGGAAAAAAGGGAGTAGGAGGAGGAGGAGGAGGAGGAGGAGGAGGAGGAGGAGGGAAGAGAGAGCAGGTGAGGGAGGGGAGTGAAGGGAAGGGGGAAAATAGAATTGATGACGGTAGACATAAACTTTGCAGGGGAGGGGGAAAGGGGAAGGGAAGGGAAGGGGAGGGGAAGGGAAGGGAAGGGAAGGGGAGGGGAGGGAAAGGGGGAGGGGAGGGAAAGGGGGAGGGGAAATTATAGGGTGATGGAAGCACGAAAAGGTAGGAAAACTTTTAAAAATGGAGAGAGAGAGAGAGAGAGAGAGAGAGAGAGAGTCACTTTTACCCCATTATTTTATTACAGTGAAAATGATGAGTTCAATATATATATATGTACTGTGAGTCACTGATCGAATTCTCGTGGGTTTAGTGAAGCTCGCAACACCTCTTCCATGGCGATTTATTGTGCAAAATACACACTGGTATTGGTATAAAGGCTAATAATACATTTGCAGTACAAACAATTTAAAATATACTGAGAGTAGCTGAGAGATGATGATGATGATGATGATGACGATAGTGATGATGATGATGATGATGATGATGATGATAATGATGATGATGATGGTGACGATGATGATGATGATGATGATGATGATGATGATGATGATGGTGACGATGATGATGATGATAATGATGATGATGATGGTGACGATGATGATTGTGACGACGACGACGATGATGATGATGATGATGATGATGATGACGATAGTGATGATGATGATGATGCTATTAACCGTCTGAAGGTCTCGTCTTCAAGCAGAGTCACTGAAGCCTTAGTACTATCCAGCCATTTGAAGAAATAAAATAATAAGGAAGAAGTGCTAGTAAATTGCCTACATGAAGAGAATATACGAATAAGACAAGGATAGTAAGGAAGAGTAAATCATAATGGGGGTTAGGAGTACTAAAGCAAGAGGATGGTAAAGAATAGTAAAAGAATAGTTATACGGGAGTTAGGAGGGTAGGGTAGTAAAGGACAAAATAAATATAGTAAGAGGGGGTAAAGTCAGTGTTGTTGGGAGGAGAGGAGGAGAGTAAAGCAAAACGGCTCCCCCACACCCACTAATCCTTGACTCGAAGCCGGCAGGAAATAACTAAGCCTTCTTTGATATCCTTGTCTTATTCTACTAGTCTACTCACTCCCCTGACAAGAGCTGCCTAGTTTTCAGCTGCCAGTCTTATGCAGTCAGGATACTCTCTCTCTCTCTCTCTCTCTCTCTCTTCATGCAGTGCTGTATGAATAAAGCAAATATACTGATAAACTCCGGGAATTTTCATACGATGGATGACTGGAAAATTCATTATGCATTGTCTCGTGTGTGTGTGTGTGTGTGTGTGTGTGTGTGTGTGTGTGTGTGTGTGTGTGTGTGTGTGTGTGTGTGTGTGTGTGTGTGTGTGTGTGTGTGTGTGTGAGAGAGAGAGAGAGAGAGAGAGAGAGAGAGAGAGAGAGAGAGAGAGAGAGATCATAAGAACATAAACACACAAAAAGAGGATATCTGATAACTTCTGTGGGTTGGCTGAGTCCATGCTAGGCCGCTCCTGTTGAATTCAAGAGTTCAAAGGAGTACAAAGAAAAGCATACGGTCCTTAACCCATGAGTGCAAAGGAGTACAAAGGAAAGCATACGGTCCTTAACCCATGAGTGCAAAGAAATACAAAAGAAAGCATACGGTCCTTAATCCATGAATGCAAAGGAGATCATACGGTCCTTTCGAGGCTGTTTATTACGGGATATTACTAACAAAATTACTGTGTGAAAGATGAGGTTAAGAAAGCATGAAGGAAAGTAAAATATACGAGGATGGGAGAGGAGGCGAGAAGGAAGGAGTAGAGAGTAAACTAATGGGAGAAAGTAGAGAAGAGAGAAGTGGAAGAGAGATGAGAGAAGGGAAGAGAAGAGAGTAAACTGAAGGGAGAAGCAGAGAGAAGAGAGAAGTGGAAGGGAGACGAGAGAAGGGGAGGGAAGAGAGACGAGAGAAGGGGAGGGAAGAGAGACGAGAGAAGGGGAGGGAAGAGAGACGAGAGAAGGGGAGGGAAGAGAGACGAGAGAAGGGAAGGCAAGAGAGACGAGAGAAGGGGAGGGAAGAGAGACGAGAGAAGGGAAGGTAAGAGAGACGAGAGAAGGGGAGGGAAGCGAGACGAGAGAAGGGGAGGGAAGAGAGAAAGGAGGGAATGTGTGCTTGGGCGGAGTCTGGCGTCTGACGGGGAGGGAAACTGGTAGAGGGAGGGACGGAGAGAGGGAGAGAAGGGAGGGAAGGAGGGCGCTGCCGGACAAACTGTTACCAAGGCAGGCAGACGGGGCAGTGGAGCGAGGGAGGAAGAGGAGGAGGAAAGGAGAGAGAAGGGAACGAGAGGAAATAAAGAGGGGGAGGGAAGAGAAGAGAGAGAAAGACGACAAAAAAAGGGGAAGCATGAGTCTGAGAGAGAGAGAGAGAGAGAGAGAGAGAGAGAGAGAGGAGAAAGCCAAACTAAAGAGAAAGCAGTAAGCAGTGAAGTGAAAGCATGAAAATTACATAAAACGAAGCCTACTGAATTAGATGATATACTGGGGAAAAAAATCTTACACTGCATTAAATCTAGACCATGGTAACAGAAAAAATTGGTATGCTTTCTCCTCGTCCCTGTTCACCCTGCAATTCAATTAGGGACCTGGTTGTACATTCGACTGTTGTGCATCTGTTTGAGGGGAAGATCTGGACTTAGAAAAAAAGAAAAAGACTATTACCTCCCTCCAGTCGATAAGCAAAAATCATCACCACCACCACCACCACCACCCTCTTCCTTCTCCTCCTCCTCCTCCTCCTCCTCCTCATCATCATCATCATCATCATCATCACCACCCTCCTCCTCTTCCTTCTTCTCCAAACACCACCACATTTGTTTGGGGAGAGTAATATACACATTCTTCTTGTTTTTATTACAAGAGAAGAGGAAATACTCTTAAGGAAAGGGAGGAGGAAGATACAGAGCAGGGAAGGGGAAGGGAAGGAACGGTGGAAGGTAGGGAAGGATGGAAGAGAAGGGAGAGATGAACGAGTGAGGGATTAGAGAGAAGTGAAGGAGAAAGGTGAAAGAGGGTAGGAAGGCTGGAAGAGGACTAGGGCAGTGAAAATAAGAACAAACGAACATGACAGCTAAAGGATAACTACGAGAATGAGACAAGGATAGTAATAAAGATGAGAGGAAAAGAAGAGGGAGGCGAGAAGCAGTAGAGATTGGAAAGACTGAAGGGAGGGAAAACAATGAACGTAAAAACAGTAATTACAGAAACTCGGTCGCCCTAATGTATTCAGCTCCTGTCGAGGGTATGACTAGATTGCAAGAAGAAGGTAGGGAGAGCAACTAGCAGGATGAGCAGAGAGAATTGAGGGAGGAAGGTAGGAGGGAAGGGAAGCCTGCTGGAGAGAAGAGGGCGAAGGTTGGTAGACAGGGAGACGGGAGGGAAAGGTGTGAGGGAGGGAAGGCGGGTAGAAAGAGGGAGAGAGGATGGAATGATGAAGAGAGAGAAGGATGAAGGTAAATAAGGAAAGGTGGGGAAGGAGAGGCAAGGGAGTGAAGCAGACAGTGAGAGGAAAGGGAGGGAAGGAGGGAAAGGAGGAGACTGAGGAGGAGGAAGGCACGAAAGGAAGAAGGCAATAGGGAGGGCAGTGAGCTAGGCAGACAGGGAGGGGAGGGGAGGGGATGGAAAGTGAGAGAGTAGAGGATGAAGGTCACAGGGAACATGATAGGAGGGAGGGAAATTACTGAAGCTCACTGACCGACAAACACACGCCATTTTATCTCACATCTACCGGGGGAGTTACACAGACCATACAGATGTGGCGGTCCTTTCTAGATGGCCCGGGCTGACTGGATGGACTTTATTTTGTTAATTTTAGTAGTTTAATAAGGAATGGGAAGAGACAAATAGACACAAAGATGGACAGAGAGAGAGAGAGAGAGAGAGAGAGAGAGAGCTCTAATCCTCTCTATCACAACACCCCCCCATCTCTCTCAAAGCACTGCCTCCCAACCACAAGGCGCCTAATCCCGAAGTTTATCCAATCCCCTCAATCACCACTCATCTGGAGATGGAGGGAACGCCTTCACACGGTGGCACTGATACGACGGGGTGGTGAAGCTGCCAAGTTATACAAATATCCCTCAACTCACTCCCTATCCCACGAAAGGACGATGGTGGAAAGGAGGGCAACTTTAGCCCGCAGTCCACTGGGATCACGTTCATACGAGCCTGGGGGTTGCAACTACTACTACTACTACTACCACTCGGCCAAAGTTTCTCTCCGACGAGCAAGATCCAGTAATAGCCTAAGTTAAGCATAAAAATGTAAGAGCAAAATGGTTATATATATTCTTACGGTGTTACCCTAATTACGGTACACAGGCTCGTTCATTAGTGCTAAACTGTTATATAATTAGTCTACCTTAATTCCACAAGCCTAATCCCAGAGTTCATTCAGAGAGCCACGGTGCATCAGACACCCTCCATACCGCAACTCATCCCCATCACTCCAAGCTAGCCACCCTCATGTACTCCAAGCGTCCATCATAAGCTATAACCACTCCAGGCCTCTCTATCACCACTCCAGGCCTCCCTATCACCACTCCAGGCCTCCCTATCACCACTCCAGGCCTCCCTCCCTCATGTGAAGAACAGGTGAACATGAGCTGGGGCGTGTCAAGAACTGCTCGTGAAGTTCCCACCACTAGAACTGTGAACACGATGAACTAGAGGGATGAACATTTGAGAAGAACAAGGAAGCGTGAAGTAGAAAAACAAGGGATATTATAACAGATGAACAAAATTGACAGTAGCGGGAAGTATGATATATCTGTGAACAAGATGAACTACTGTGATGAACATATGAACAACACAGGGGCGTATACAAGCATGGCAATGTATATAACTATGAACAAGGATGAACTAATAAAACAAACCAGTAAAAAGAACATGGAATTGCTACTACTTAAAACACCAACTCAATACCGGTTAAAGAAGCTGAACAGGTGAACAGTGATGAACTATGATAGACTAGACTGAGGCACAAGTGAACGATGATGAACTAGGCTGTATAACAAATGAACAGGAAGAACAGGGGTTGTGAAGAACGCGTTTTGTGGTCCTTTAACCCTAGTCCTACACTCAGCTAGGCCTTACACCTCTCTCTCTCTCTCTCTCTCTCTCTCTCTCACACACACACACACACACACACACACACACACACACACACACACATACACGATTACCTGTACTGCTACCCCTTCCTTTCACACATACATACACCACCACCACCACCTCCACGACTATCCAATCTCCACCTTCCACCTCGTCTTTCCCTCCCCTCCCCTTCCTCCCTCGTCTTTCCCTTCCCTTCTCCCTCTCTCTCTCCTCCCCACCATTCACCATCTGCCGTTCTGCGTCCTGTCTTATCCTCCCCATCTTTCATTCTCCTCTCAGGTTACTCCACGAATCCGGGATAACTCTCCTTTCTGTCTACCGAGGTGGCTATCTGTCTATCTACTGGTCTGCCTATCTATTCAGACCACAGTATGATCTTCCTCTCTCTTCTATCCACCTGTGTTTATGTATTTATCTATCTATCTATTTATCTATTTATTCAAGCTATGGTCCTCCTGTTATGCTACCCTGTTCGTAAACTTTCGTAATTCTTTTATAAACATTATTTTTATTAATTTTAAGGACAGAAGAAAGGACACTGGTTGTCTATCTATCTATTGCCAGACGCCTTAATCCCATACGGGGTGGCCACAAACAAATCGCCTCCACGTCACCCCGTCCCCCGCCATTTCACTGCCCTGCTCCCAATTCACACTGGTTGTGATGTGTAAATTTGTGTATATATGTCTACCTATCGACCTATCCACCCATCTATCCATCTACCTATGAATGCATGTCTATCTACTGACCTATCCATCCATGTATCTATCTATCTATCTATCTAAATCACTAATTCCCCGGCCTAGAGGGAAAAAAAACGAAGGTGGTGGGAGGAAATGGGAAAGACAGAGGTTGGGGAAAAAAAGAGGGGTTGAGTGAGGGTGGTGGGGATAAGGGAAAAGAAAAGAAAGAAAAAAAAAGGTGCGTGTGTGTGTGTGTGAATGAAGGTGGAAGAGGAAAGGAAAAAAAGGGGGTTGATTGTGTGTGGAGGGGAAAAAAAAAAAGGGGGGGGGGAGGGGGGAGGAGGGAAGAGGTTGAGTGGCTGAGTGGGGGTGGAGGGGCAAGAGACAAAAAGAAGGGGTTGAGAGGGGGTGGAGTAAAAAAAAGAAAAAAAAGGAAGAAACAGGGGCTGAGTGAGGGCGGTGGGGGAGTGGGAAAAAAAAAAAAAAACACGGCCAAGCGACGGTAGTGGTGAAAATAGACCTAAAAAATATTCACTGGGAGAAAATATAAATAAATAAAAATGGGGTTGGAGGCGATAGGGGGTACTGCGGGTTTTTGAGGGAGGGTCTGGGGGGAAGGACTGAAGGACATTTTTGGGTGGAAGACAGAGGGGTCACGCCGTTAGGACTAGTGAGAAGGAAACAGGGCGGTGGGGTGGAGTGGGTGTGAGAAATATGGGTGGGGAAGGTGAGGGGATGTGGGTGGAGGTAGGTTGGGGAATCAGGCTGGAAGTGCGTGTCGAGGTGTTTGAGGGTAGGAGTGGGGTGGCTGGGGGTGAGTGTGGGAGTGAGGTGGGGGTGAAGGTGTGGGGGCAGGGGTAATTATGGCGCCCCCGTATGTTGTGACAGCTGCTGGGAGGGACACAAACCAGGGATCAACCTCCAGGCCCCTCACACTCACACGCACGCACTCAAACGCACGCACATTCTCAAGCAAAAGTAGTCTCTCACTCTATCACACACACACACACACACACACACACACACACACACACACACACACACACACACACACACACACACTTAAGCACATACTTCACACTCACTCAAGCGTCCTATGCTCACTCAAACGTACCTGCCACCATCTACCTGACACTAACGCACACACGCACTCACTTCACTTACTCCTTACACAAACACATACGGACCTAATTCAAGCGTACTTCACACTCACACACACACACACACACACACACACACACACACACACACACACACACACACACACACAAATTACTGATTCACTGTTTTCTGCTTATCTCCTGCATGTCTCGCTTTCCAATTCTAATACTGCGTTTAATAATCATGACTCACTCTCTTAACATAACTTACTCCCTCTCTCTCTCTCTCTCTCTCTCAAACTGCATTTTAGACTCGACTCTCCTGGTTATCTCCCCCTCTCTCTGACTCATGTTCACCCCCACTCACTTCACTTTCCCTGCCTATCGACTACTTTTCAAACACACACACACACACACACACACACACACACACACACCGTTCCCCATGACTCACTCTCAGCCGTATGACTCACTCTCTCTCCCTCGCCATTTCGCCCTCCTCTTTCAAGCGCTTCCATTCAGTGACATGACTTGTGAAATCTAGCAAAATTAGGTAATTCTGTTTATGTTAGGAGACACCTCTTACTAGCTATATTTTTTTTCATTATTATTTATTTTTGGGACGCCTTCATGTGGTGGCAACGATATAACCAAGCGGCTCAACTGCCAGGTTATACAAACGCCCCTCAACTACTTCCCTATCCCCCGTAAAGAAGATGGGTAACTTACGCCGCTGTAGGTCCACATTTCAGATGAGCCTGGGGTTACTACTACTACTACTACTACTACTACTGCTTCTACTACTACTACAAGATTATTTTTCCCTGCGTTTCGAAATTTAGGATGTCACTAGCCTTCAAACGTTTTTATTCAGGTTACGAAAAGATCGCTCCTTCCAGAAACCTCTTACAAATGTCACCGTTTATTCTCCGTACCGACAAATGATTAAAGTTAGGTGTGGAAAGGCATCTCATTATCAAAACACTTTATACAGTATCCAACACCCCTTTTATGTACTTCTGTTTTTACTTTGTTTTTTTCACTTCTATTACTGTTTCGCATTTGTTTTTTTATATATTTTTTTTACTCCTGGTACTGCTACATACTTTTTTGGGGGTTCGGAAATACTTCTCATACCAAAGGGGTTAAATAATCTCCATTAATTTTTTATGTGCCGTGTTTATTTTTTGTTGGGAAAGGTCTTTTACACACACACACACACACACACACACACACACACACACACACACACACACACACACACACTACTGTACGTGAGATTCATATATACAAGCAATCAATTCAGTCTACACACACACACAGTCACTCAAGCATACTTCACACACGTGGGTACTCTCTCTCTCTCTCTCTCTCTCTCTCTCTCTCTCTCTCTCTCTCTCTCTCTCTCGATGACTCACCCCTCCTCTTGCAACGGTTTCATTCCCCTTGCAAATCATCACATCATCTTTATCACGCTTGGTAATCATCATCACATTTTCTACTCATTATTATTATTATTATCATCAATGTCGTTCCCTCCTCCTCCTCCTCCTCATCATCATCATCACACCCCACTAATACAAGGCCAGGAACAGCAAAGCATAAAGGAGGGTGAACTACCTACAGTGTCCTTTGACGATGCTTGTAATTACTCGTATTGATTCTCTCTCTCTCTCTCTCTGTATATGTCTAAGCAGGTTTGTAAGTATACCTGCCTATTTCAATCTCTCTCTCTCTCTCTCTCTCTCTCTCTCGCTGACTCACCCTCGTCTTGCAGAAGTTCCATTCACCTGTTAATTTTCTTAATTATGACCCCCCCCCTCACAGTTGAATGGAGGCTGCTTTCACCTTTGCTTTCCGTTTGTCTGTCTGTCTGTCTAACTATCCGTAGCTGCCTGTCAGTGTATGTTGCTGTCTGCCGCTCTCTGTCTGTCTGTCTGTCTGTCTCTCTCTCTAGGGTGTCTCCGCGTCTGAATATATATTTGTCTGTCTGTTTTCGTGTCTGTCTCTCCGTCTGTCATTCTGTCCATTTGTAAGTATAATCGTACTTGTTTATATTCTCCCTCTCCCTCTCTCTCTCTTTCTCTCTCTTGGAACCTGTTTATATTCTCTCTCTCTCTCTCTCTCTCTCTTTCTCTCTCTTGGAACCTGTTTATATTCTCTCTCTCTCTCTCTCTCGCCCAACAAACGACGCACACAAAAGCTGTTGCCGTAACTTTTGGTGCTTCAGGTGTTTTAGGGAAGGTGTATGGCTGCTGTGTGTGTGTGTGTGTGTGTGTGTGTGTGTGTGTGAGAGAGAGAAATACTATTACCTACTATCTAAAGAAAAAACAGCTTAAAAACAGACAACACGACAGACAGACGGACAGAAGTGAGGAAGTGAGTGAGAGGGGTGGAAGCGAAAATGACAGGGGAGGTGGAGAGTGGGGGTAATGAGGGGAGGGGAGGGGTGGGGAGAGGGGAGGGGGCAGGACGTGACATGGGGGGACTGAGTTATTCTTTTGTTGTGGCGGTCGGAGCACGTGGGTTGCCATGGCGCGACTCTCTCTCTCTCTCTCTCTCTCTCTCTCTGTCTCTCTTCCTCTCTCATTTTCACTTCCTTTCTCAGTTCCTCCTCAGAAATTTACACTTCAACTACTCACTTCCTCCTCCTCCTCTCTCCCATCATCACTTCCTCCTCCATCAGTAATTTTTCACTTCCACTTTCTCTCTCTCTCTCCCTCTCTCCTAACATCATTAAGTACAGGTTAATGTCTCTTCGTGACCAATCGTATGTGTAAAGTCTAAGTGTTTGTATACTATGGATCAAATTTACCTAATCATCATCATCACCATCATAATCACCACCATCATAAAATTACCATAGTGTTTCCTTATCAATCATCATCATCATCATCATCGTCATCAAGCTATTATAATGTTTCCTCCTCCTCCTCCTCCTCCTCCTCCTCATCATCATCATCATCTTGCTGCCCTCGATGACAATTAAAATGCTTCATCATCATCATCATCATCCCCGTTCTAATAGTGGAAACGGTAGGATCCACAAAAAGATGTAGCGAAAAAAAATCATCATTATCATCATCATTAACATCACCACCACCACCACCACCACCATCGTCCCCGAACTAGAAAAGTCATCATCATCGTCATCGTCATCATCATCATCATCATCATCCCCGAACCATAAATGAGGACGACAGAATCCACAAAATGATATAACAAAAACACAAAACTGTCACATCTCATCCAAACACCAAAATACTGATGAACTTAAAACACCTAAATTACTTTGATCCCAGCACTTCACACGAGAGGGAAGGTGTCAAAAAATCAACCCTTTTATTACATTATTATATTTTCCTATAATTAACCCTTTCATTACATTATTATTATATTTTCCTATAATTAACCCTTCCATTACATTATCATTATATCTTCCTATAATTAACCCTCTTATTACATTATCTTCCTATAATTAACCCTTCATTACATTATTATATTTTCCTATAATTAACCCTTTCATTACATTATTATATTTTCCTATAATTAACCTTTTCATTACATTATATCTTCCTATAATTAACCCTTTCATTACATTATTATATTTTCCTATAATTAACCCTTTCATTACATTATTATATCTTCCTATAATTAACCCTTTCATCAGGATATTTTTATCTTCCTATAATTAACCCTTTCATTACATTCTTAAATCCTCCTATAATTAACCCTTTCACTACATTATATCTTCCTATAATTAACCCTTCCATCAGGATATTTTTATCTTCCTATAATTAACCCTTTCACTACATTATATCTTCCTATAATTAATCATTTTCACTACGAACATAAGAACATACGAAGAGAGGACAACTGCAGAGGGCCCATGCTATTCTTGTCGGTATTCCCGTCGGTTCAGGAAGCTCCCTAACACCCTTTCTTAAGCGATTTATTTTGTTTATTACACCTTACTGTCCCCTTCTGTTTAGTAAATCCTTTCGATATCGCCATTCTCTGTATAAATAACGTACAAGAGGATATTAACCACTCATATTCAAAAATAAATCGATAAGGAAGATGTGTTAGGGAGAAAATAAGGACCTAAAACTCGTATTCTCCCCGGTTAAGGAAGCTCCCTAACACATCTTCCTTACCGATTTATTCCTGAATACGGAAGGTTAAAAAATCCTTGTGTACGCTATTTATGCAGCGTATGGCGATTTTAGATGGATTTATGTAACACAGAATAGGACAGTTTGGAGTAATAAAATAAATCGATTAGGAGAAGGTGTTAGGGAGCTTCCTCAACCACACAAACACCTGATAATAACGTGTTTGTAAGCTAAAGTAACGTGTATTGATGACTACTGTATTTTTATAAAGTATTAGGTAAAATGTATTGCACAGTCCTAGTTCACGGTGTTCCGGCTATATTCTGATTTACGCGCACACACACACACACACACACACACACACACACACACACACACACACACACACACACACACACACACACACACGCCTGGCTGCCAACCTAAGCCTACATCATCGCTCACTTTCACACCCTGACTCTTCCCCCTCCCTTCTCTCTCTCTCTCTCTCTCCCTCTCATTACAGCTAACAAACCCACAAAATCCAATTCCCTTCATCCCTCCTTTCTTCCTTTCCTTCCGTCCTTCGCCCCACCCTCCCACACACATACCAACCTCTCCCCTTTCTCTCCCTACCTCTCTCCTCCCTCCATCCTTTCTCTCCCTCCCTCTCTCCTCCCTCCCTCCTTTCTCCCCCTACGTCCCTCTCTCTCCCTCCCTCCCACCTTTCTCTCCCCCCTCCCTCCTTTCTCTCCCTACGTCCCTCTCTCTCCCTCCCATCTCCCTCCCTCCTACCTTTCTCTCCCCCCTCCCTCCTTTCTCTCCCTACGTCCCTCTCTCTCCCTCCCATCTCCCTCCCTCCCTCCCACGCACATACCAGTCTCCTACTTAAGTTCCCTCCTTCTCTCCCTCGCTATTTTCTTTCCTTCCTTCCTTCATTACTTACCTACCTATCTACCTACTCTATCTATCTACCTATTTATCTATCTGCCTTTCTTCCTTTAATACTTTCAGTTCGAGGACGTCGTTTGTATGTTCTTATCTCCAGACAATTTTCTTTATCTTACTGGAGAACTGTCGAACTGGAGCTTTCTTTCTTTCTTTCTTTCTCTCTCTCTCTCTCTCTCTCTCTCTCTCTCTCTCTCTCTCTCTCTCCACTTCCTTTCTGTTCCTCCTAATTTGCACTCTATTTATCCCCCCTTCTCTCTCTCTCTCAGTACATTCCTCTCTGTCTGCCCAGTTCCTAGATCTCTGTCAGATACCCAGACAATAGCGCACAAGAATGCAGAGAAGAAGTTGAGTGGAGATAACGAGAGAGAGGAGAGAGAGAGAGAGAGAGAGAGAGAGAGAGAGAGACACACACACACACACACACACACACACACACACACACAGAAAACCACCACGACAAATTCACGAGAAAACTATAAATAAACAGCAACATAAAATCCGTCACATAATTCTTTACTTCACTAAATCTGTCTGTCTGTCTGTCTGCCTGTCTCTCTCTCTCTCTCTCTCTCTCTCTCTCTCCAGATCCTTCCTTGATAAGTATCGGTCGGCAACGCTTTCTCCTCAGTCTTTTTCTTATCATTTTCCTTATTTTTCCTTTCTTCTCATTCTTCTTCGGTTCCTTAATCTCTTCCTTCTCTTCCTCCTCCCTACGTTTCCTCTTTCCTCTTCTCCCTCTTCATGTGTTTTCCTCCTCCTCCCCTTCTTTCTTCCCCTCTTCTTCCTGGACATATATTTCTCCTCCTCTTCCTCATCCTACTTCTTCTTCGTCTTTTCTTCGATTCTTTTCCTCCTCCTGAACATGTATTTCTCCTCTTCTTCCTCCTCCGACTTCTTCTTCGTCTTTTCACCAATCCTCCTCCTCCTCCTCCTCCTCTCTCTATATCTACTTCTATTACTTCTACTCCTTCTTCTTTGCTATCCTTATCTCATTCTAGTAGTTTAGTTACTCTTCTAGGAGCTGCCTAGAATGGGCCAACCGGCCTACTGCAGTTATCCTCTCTTCTTATGTTCTTATGTTCTTGTGACCCTCCTTTCCCCCCCTCTATTTCTTCCTTTCCTTCTTCCCTTCCCCCTCCACCTAAGAAGGGTCACAGGCCTTCCCCAAACCTACCCCAGCCGTCTCTCACAAATGCCAGTCCTTACCCGTAAATAACATGGGTTTGTTTAAGCTACATTCTCGACCTTTTTAAACCCCGAAGTATGCGGTCATCATCATCACAATCATTTTCATCATCATCATCATCAACTTCACCTTCATCATCATCACCACATTCACCTTCATCATCAACATCACCTTTATCGTCCTACTTTTATCTGTCATTTTCTTTTCCTCCAACTTCTCTTGTCTTCTCTTCTTTATTCTTCTTCCGCTCCCATTTTTTCTTCCTTATATTCCTACTGTTTCCTTTCCTCCACCAGCTCTTCTTCCTCTTCCACTTTCTCCTCACTCCTTCCTCTTCCCCTTTCTCCTCATTCCTTCCTCTTCCCTCCCTACTCCTCTTCCTCCTCGATTCTTCCTCTTCCCCTTTCTCCTCCTCTTCCTCCTCACTCCTTCCTCTTCCCCTTTCTCCTCCTCATCCTCTTCACTCCTTCCTCTTCCCCTTCCTCCTCCTCTTCACTCCTTCCTCTTCCCCTTTCTCCTCACTCCTTCCTCTTCCTCTTTCTCCTCCTCTTCCTCCTCAATCCTTCCTCTTCCTCTTCCTCCTCACTCACTCTGCCTTCCCCCCAGCCAAGCCCTCTCAACCCAGCTGCCCCTAGCCATAAATAACCTGGGTTTGTTTAAGCACGAGTCGCTGCCTTTTTAACCTTAAAGTAATTAGTGCCCTGTCATATTAAATCACCTTTCTCTCTCTCTCTCTCTCTCTCTCTCTCTCTCATTCATCTCCAGACACACTGATGCCTTATTTGCTTATCTCTGTCTGTCTGTCTGTCTGTCTGTCTGTCTCTCTCTCTCTCTCTCTCTCTCTCTCTCTTTCTCTCATCTAATTCACCTCCAAACACACTGATGCCTTATTTGCTTATCTCTGTTTGTCTCTCTCATCTTATTCACATCTCCAGACACACTGATGCCTTATTTGCTTATCTCTCTCTCTCTCTCTCTCATCTCCAGACACACTGATGCCTTATTTGCTTCTCTCTCTCTCTCTCTCTCTCTCCCTCATCTCCAGACACACTGATGCCTTATTTGCTTCTCTCTCTCTCTCTCTCTCAAAATTAGTGATGTTTACCTGTCCCCCACTTGTCGGGTTTCCCCTAGTGTGGTAAAAAAAAAAAAAAATAAATAAATAAATAACCCCTCAGACCATTCCATGTTCTAGTGTTCAAACTCTCAATACAATAACTTTTTCTTCAATAATTAAATTCTTGTTAATGATACGAGGCTTAATTGAGACTTTTTTTTTTATGCAAGGAAGGAGGAACCAAAGGCCAGACACCCACAACTGTTCCCTCCAAGAAAAAAAAGAGAGAAATAGGATGACAGAGGCAAATTAAGGATTAGTAAACAATTCCTTAACGTGAACTACTGGTAGCTTAGTCTGGCCTAGCAAACACACACACACACACACACACACACACACACACACACACACACACACACACACTTCCTCTCCATATCTAGCATTATGATGTTTACAGGAGGTGGGAAGGAAGATGTGCTGCTTGCTATGAAGAGATGTTAAGGAAATGATGTGTGGATGTAGTCTAATTCTGCCACCTGATAACACGTAACGGGCTAAAAGGAGAAGCAAACAGAGTATAGTTAGACATGTCACCTATTCTGCTCTATACCATGACATTAATTTCTTTGACTGTGCTAGGCTATTACTGTGCTACTGTCTACTGTACTGTGTTTTATTGTACTACTGTCTACTGTACTATGTTTTACTGTACTCTTGTTCATGTACTATACGGTGAGATCTTTCGTATATTCTATTGCAAATCCACATTACCAAGCGGAATTGAAACCCAGTGAATGTGCTCAAAAATAGTCCTATACCATTCTAATAAGAGGCAGACTTTTATCATACACCATTCATTCTTATCCCTGGACTAATTCCCTCAGCGTAGCCTCGTGGTGAAGGGGCTATTATGCATACTGTAGTTAGGCCTCTCCCCTTAATGTATAATCAGGCTGTAGACCCAATTATGTAGACCAATTAGGTGCTTAAGTTGCCGCCCACCCGTTGTTTAACATGCACATAATTTACTCTCGTCTCCCACCTTGTTTATACCCTACGACTCCTTTAATTATTTATTCATTTATCTACCTAATGTATCTACCATTTATTTATCTATCTACCTAATGTGTCTATCCATCCATATATTTATTTTATCTTTTTCTATCTGTCCATTACCCATTCATCTATAAGTCATTTCATCCATTTATTTACCTAATGTATCTATTTATCTATCTATCTATCTATCTATATATGTATCCATCCATCCATTTATCTATCTTAAGTGTTGCGTGGTGTAAATTCAGTCTACCAATGGACTTTATTCTGCCTGGGGTGACGTGTAGATATATCATGAATGTATATGATTTTTTTTTTTCACATGGTTAAGATACACATAAATCGCTATACCCTCCTGTTTTCATCTAACGGAACTGAACCACTCCCAAAACTTGAATACTATAGTTGTGGTTGCAGGAGATTCAGTGACTTTGGTATGAGGTACGAATCAGTGTCCTTGGTTACTAGTCAAATTAAACCCTCCTATCTGTCTACACCTGGCCATCAACTGGGCTGGGAGGAGTTAGGGATCACCAGACAATATTACCCCGACTCCTGCTGGACAATATTCCTCCCACTCTTGCTATCAAAGCCAATATTACTCCAACATCTTTAAAAATCACGACTCTTACCTTATATTTCACCAGGCAAATATTACTCTCACTCTTGCTATCACCAGACACTATTACTCCCACTCTTGCTATCACCACTCAATATTACTTCCACAACATTTCTCCTACACCCTCTAGAATGATGTCTTTTACACCATATTAACACTACCAGTTGCAAATTTAGTTTAAGAAAAAATCCTGTGTAAACCTAACAATGTATACTATTCATCTTAATGAAATATGCCAGCTTCCGCCTACGAGATACTTAAGATGCACATAAATCACTTAGGCCTCCTCCCAAGGACCTGTTCCTCCCTGATCCCCATTTCAGGTCACGCCCTTAAGACAGTTTTTCTATGTCTAAGATTCTGTGTCTCACTTTATCAATCTGGGGCCAAGAATCTTTGTCGTTTTTATTTTTCTAAGTTCAAAAATTATGCATCGTCTTATTTTTCCTTGTACAAAGTCGCCCTCTCTCTCTCTCTCTCTCTCTCTAAGGTCAACCAGCACAGGATACACAGTTTCACGTATAAGCCTCCAGGTTTTCTTCCCGAGCCGGTCGCGATATGCAGGATGGTGAGAGTGTTTGTGTTACGAGCAGGCAGAGAACGGCAGGATCCTCTCAAGGTTATCCGGTACAGGACACAGACATAAACATTTGACTCAGGATTTCCAAAGTTCCTTCCATGTGGCAGTGCTTTCAGGGTTCGGTGGATGTGGGATGGTGTATCGATAATGCAGAGGGACAGACGCGTACAGGACACACAACGTAAATATTTGACGCAATGTTCCCAAAGTTCCTTCCATGTGCCAGTGCTTTCAGGTTTCGGTACATGTGGGATGGTGTTTCGATCATGACTTGGGACAGACGCGTGGAACAGGTTTTCTTTGATCGTTACTGAGTAGGGATAAAGGCGTCTAGATGTCCTTGAGGAAGGGAAGGAACAAAAAAAGTCGATTATCTTAAAAGAGAAGATTATTACTGAGTTGAGATAAAAGCGTCTAGACGTCTTAAATGAGGAAGGTAAGGAACAAAAACCATGAACAGATTAACATACGGAGATTGTTACTGAGTAGGGATAAGGGCGTCTAGAAGTGTTTACTAAGGAAGAAAACCCAAAGCAGAGTAGATTACCTTAGAAGAGATCAATACTGAGTAGGGTTATATGCGCTTATGTCTTTAACGAGGAAGAAAATGAACAAAAGGGTAGATTAGATGATCATAGTAGAGGGATCGTTACTGAGTAGGGACAGAAGCACCTGGAAGTATTTTATGGAGGTAACAGGAAACACAGATCAAGTTCCTTCCCTTCGCCTCACAGTCTCATAATTCAGAAACTGTGAGTCAATCGTTATTAAGCAGAGGAAACGTCTTGAAGCTTTTGTGGAGGGGGAAGCATGCCAAGGACTACTGAAGGAATCGTTACTGAGTAGGGATAAAAACAAATTATGCTCTTTATCGAGGTCGCCCGTCACAGGAAACACAAATCTTTAAGTGTTGATTTCCAAACTTCCTTCCATAAAGTGTGGCAGTTCATCCTGTCTCTTACTGCACGTGGGATGGCAGTGGGTTGTTACTGAGTAAGGAGAAGATGCAGTAAGCTTCACTCTCGAGGTCACAGGAATCATATAAAACTTCAACTAAGCTTTCCAAAGTTGCTTCCTTCCGCAAGGCTGTTAATCCTGTCTCTTATTAAATGTGAGATGGCAGTGGGTCGTTACTGAGTAGGGATAACAAGCAGTAAGCCCCACTCCCGAGGTCACAGGAAACAGACATACACACAAATCTTCAACTCCTAAGATTTCCAAAGTTGTTTCCTTCCGCGAGGCAGTTAATTCTCTCTTATTAAACGTGGGATGGTAGTGGGTCGTTACTGAGTAGGGACAACAAGCAGTAAGCCCCACTCTCGAGGTCACAGGAAACAGGCACAGACACAAATCATCAGCTGCGAAGATTTCCAAAGTTTCTTCCTTCCGCGTGCAGCCGGTTTCGTCTGGATGCACACCTCTGCCTCCCTCGTACATATGCCTTGCTCAATCTTTCGCATGAGATGTTACTGTTATTCTCCACTAGTTCCGACAGTAAGAGAGAGAGAAAAAGAAAGTGAGAGCGGCAAAAATTAAGAGAAAATATACCGGTTTGAGGAGAATTATTATCGAATAAGTTTGACCATTATAAAATTAACCAGAAAAGAGTCACACAGGATATTTATAATCATACTGTTACTCACGACCAGTTTCATAAAAGTAAATAAATAAAATAAAGAGCAAGTTTCATAAAAAATATAAAATAAAGAGAAAGAAAATGAAGAAGAAATGATACAGGTACAAAAATGATTACAAAGCAAAATTTCACCATTAAACCCTACTACCTTAAGACATCCATAACAGAATGTCTTAAAGTGGTTCATGTTTTTTATTTTTCTGTTCTCCATACGACAGACAGATAGACAGACAGCCAGAGATAGATAGAAAGAAAAAAATTATTTTGGTCAAGTGCCAAAATTATTATAAACCTAAGTTCCAAGAGAGCACCAGAAAAAAAACACACAAGAAGAAAAACTAGCCTAGACGAAAATCATACTTCAATTTCTATCACTTTTGACAGAAGAAAGTGAGAAGGACCAGCAAGAATGAGGAGAAAATACGTGGAAATACACCAGCATCAGAAAAAAATGATATACGAAATAATAAAATAAAATCGGGGCACAAAAGTCGAGAAAATCATTTGAGTAAAAGGTAAAATTAGGATTCAACACACACACACACACACACACACACACACACACACACGAATGAGGGGTTGTAGAGGCAAAAACAGAGAAAATATCCAAATAAGTCACTACAAAAATCTATTATGAATAAAAATTTGAGTGTAAAATCATTCCACTTGAAAAAAAAAAAGGCGACGATATTTTTAACACAACGAAAATTATCATGTCATTATTCTCAAAAAAAAAAAAAAAAAAAAAAAATCTGGCAGCAAAAAGAGTCTGTATTTCACCGGGCCGGTCAGGATCACTTGATGGTCGTGATCGTCAGCTTTTACCCTCACGGAAGGGAGCTGAGAGCTCATATAGTCCGATCTAAAGGCAAGGCTGTGACCTTCACACACCCACACACCCGTCCCCTTGCTCAAGGGGGACAGTAACCACCCACTTCGTCAGTGAAACTTTTCGCAACCTGAGCAAGGCGCGAACTGCCGTCTACCAGATGGCAAGCGAGAACGTTACCACTGCACCAGCGAGCGGTGTGTGTGTGTGTGTGTGTGTGTGTGTGTGTGTGTGTGTGTGTGTGTGTGTGTGTGTGTGAAAACCATAAACAAGAAAATAAACCAGAACCACAGAAAAAAAGTTACAGATATCAATCATCATTTTAAGGCCAATTCTGACCTAATCAATGGAGTGTGATGCAAAGCAAGAAAGATAAACAGCTGAAACGGAGAGAAGAAGCTGTTCCTGCCACCAGTTCCGAGAGAGAGAGAGAGAGAGAGAGAGAGAGAGAGAGAGAGAATTACAGTAAGAACAGAAAACAGAAAATGAAGAAATTATTGAAGCGAATGATAATATAGCCATTTTCCAGCAGCTCCGGAAGAACAAAGTGGGGAAGAATTGCAGAACGAGAATAAAACAAAGAAAAACACGACAGAACACACACACACACACACACACACACACACACAAGGAAGAAATGAAGAACAAGAATAAAACAAAGACAAAAACACAATAAGAGAACACACACACACACACACACACACACAGGAGAGAGAGTAAATAAACTGGAATCATAACGTCCAGGGTCTATACGAAATTCTTGATACAATTCTTCTGTTCTGGTGGAAGCTGCAACAAGAAGCTCATCTAAATGCGACCCAGTGGACTGCAGGCTGAAGGCGTCATCTTTCATCTCACCATCCTTCTTTCGGGGGATAGGGAAGGAGCTCAGGGACTAGGCCACGGAGCAGCTCGACATTATCAGTGCCACCGTACGAAGGCGTCCTTCTACTGCACCTTAGTTCCGGCATAGGTGAGATAGGGTGACTGCCAATCCCTTATCATCCCCTTCAGGGTGTTCGGACTGACATTAGGCTACAGTCGTCAGGTATATTATAGGGTAGGTAACCATTCTATGTATCTGGTATTCTTTCTGCACGACAAGTAACCATCCTACGTAGCTGGCAGCCTTCTTGCATGACACCAGGTAACCATCCTATGTACCTGGCAGCCTTCTTGCATGACACCAGGTAACCATCCTATGTATCTGGCAGCCTTCTTGCATGACACAACAAAAGGTAACCATCCTATGTGTCTGGCAGCCTTCTTGCATGACTGAACAACCTCCAGCCACCCTTAAAGGATTTAAACACTCACGGTATACCTTCAGACAGCCGGGAAGAGCAGGGAATTGGAACAAAAAAAATAATGTACAGAAAGGCGTAAAACCAGGAGAGAGAGAGAGAGAGAGAGAGAGAGAGAGAGAGAGAGAGAGAGAGGACAAGTTAAGTAAAATGGGTTAAGACCAAAAACGAACAAAACAGGAAGAGAGAAAAATTTAAGAAAACTACAAAAGAATGAAAATAAAGTTACCGAATGAGAAAGAGGGGAAAAGGAAAGAAAATACACGAAACAGGTCACGCCCAAAGACGAACAGAAGCTACAACCACAGAAAAAAAAAAAAAAATCGTGTAATGAAGATGAGGAAGAAATCTACGAAGCAGTTGTGATAATGGAGCAAGAATTCACAAAATCTATAATATAAAAAAAAAAAAAGGAAAACCTCGAGAATGATGGAGGATGAGGAGGAATCACTGAGGCATGTGATATTTTGCAAAGCGAGGTGGTTCTGACGTGACTTCCCAAACGACAGGATCTCAGGTGTGTACAGGTGAGTCAGGTATGTGGGGAGTCATGTGTGTGTATAGTATGGTTGTATATTATGTAGGTGTGTGTAAGGACAGGTGTGTAGTAGAGTATTTAGGAGGATAGTATTTTTTTGTTATCTATGTTACCTTCGATTGATTTTATTCAGTACGTAATGATACGGTTAACGTCAGGTGTCTAATTAATGCCAGGTGTGTGGGTGAGGTAGGTATGTAATTAAGGTGAGAGAGAGAGAGAGAGAGAGAGAGAGAGAGAGAGAGAGAGAGAGGCGACACACACAGCATTCCATATCCCACACCACCACACCTCTCGCATACCAATAAACCCAAAGAATATCCCGAGTACAACACCTACCAACATTCCCCTATAGGTCTCGATTACATTACTACTGATACTAATTAGAGCAACTGATTATACCCTTTGCCTGTTAGCACTTCTCTCGGCTGAAGAAAATCGTCTGGTTTTCAGCTGAACAAAATCGCTGGGAATTACTAGAGTATTTATAGATCCAGGAATGTATCAACCGTCTGCCTATACCCTTTTCATTTTAACTTGACTCAGATTTCCATTCTTTTCCAATATATTTCACACAGTGGCAGAATAAGACAAAACTATAGCTTTACATCCTTTCCATAGCACTTCTTCATGACTAGCATCGCATTCTAGGGTTAATCCACTGTTACAACTCAGTGTTCAAGGCTGAGAGACGGCAATTTTAAGCCAAGACAGGGTAAAAGGAGTATACTGGGGTTACTTTACGTTGAAGACAGTCAATTCGTAATCAAATATGTCGCTTAACAACAGCCTGAACATTTTATCTACGCGTGACCTCAGGAACGAAAGGGTTAACGGAGACGGTCCTTAACCCCCTCACTGCTAGGCTTTCTCAGCTGAATAAAATGAATAGGTATTGCCGTAAATAACTAAAACGTGTTTCCTCAGCTTCAAGTAATCGTCTGGCGTCTCTGCAATAACATACTTACGAGAATGTACCTAAAGTGAAGTAAATCTTATGACGTTAGCTTATACAAATATCAAACACTTCATTCCTCGACGAAAATAAATAAATATATAACAATAAGAGTCCCGTAGATTTTCGTCTGCCACAGTGAAGCAAGCCTCCTCGTATAAGAGAGGTTACGCCCTTGTATTAATTTCACTATAACTTGCAGAAATAAGACTTGCAACACGTACCGTACATATCTTGCAATACGTAAAAATCTTTCAACATGTACAGAACTTGCAACACGTACATATCTTGCAACACGTACATATCTTGCAAGAGCCCTGTTACGTCGAGTGGGTTATCCTCAGCAAGCAGAACGAGTTAGGGGCTACTCTAGCAGGGAGGCTTCCTAGGGCTTCCCTCGCCACTACCCCAGGCAATTTGCATCCATAACTGCAGAAATAGTGTCCTTCAACCATACATACTGGTATATAAGAATAAAACCAAAAAGGTATATAGTTCTTCATATCTATAACCCAAAACCATTTACCTGGATCGAGCTTTATATATTACGATATGTCACCAATAAAAAAAAAAAAAAAAAAAATGCACTTTTCTCACACTCATTTTGTCCCTTGTAACTAGGACTGTCAGTCACACATACATACATACATACCACACACATACATACTAACATACACACACACATACATACATACAGTATATACACTCATACATAAATACAGACAGACAGACGGGCTAGTATCATCATCATCATCCTAGGATACTCCACTCCAGGATGTAAGACTCACTGCTTTCTCCACTCTGCAGCTCTAAATCTGCAACTCTATACAAACCGGTAACTCTAGACAACCTCTCTCTCTCTCTCTCTCTCTCTCTCTCTCTCTCTCTCTCTCAGCCAGCCAGTCAAAACAACTCTAACACATCATTAAAAGCACACACACACACACACACACACACACACACACACACACACACACACACACACGTTGCAAGTCGTGTACGCTAACCACCAGGCCACCGCAGCTCCAATTAGCCCTCAGATAGCGGTAATTTGGTAACTACTTAACAAGGTACCGAGGACTGCTATTGGATGAGTGGATGGTTACGTGTGACTGGCTAAAATTAACCCAATCGCAGAGCCTTCCACGGGGATCTGGATTGGATGCTCTCTCAATCTCTCTCTCTCTCTCTCTCTGGAGGTGAGCAAATCTAACGGACTGACATGGAGTGACTCACTTCCACAGACTGCTCTCATGCTTGCCTCCACACATCCCCCTCCTTCCATCCCCAATTTTCCTCCCCCTCCCACAATTTCGCTACCCCTCTCCACTGTCACCTTGCCCTCTCCTTCACCTCTCCATCCTTCCTTCCCCACGCCACCATCCCTCATTTCCAATCCTCCTTTCCTTCATCACTTCCCCTATTCCATCATCCTTCGCCCTCTCTCCCTCCCCATCCACCACCTCCCTCCTCTCCTCATCCTTCACCTTACTTCATTTCTCCCTTCCCTTCTCTTTACCCCTCTCCATTCTTCTTACTTCCTTCCTCTCCCCTCCCCCTACATCTCCCTCTTCTTTCTGCTCTCCTCCCCAACTCTCACCCTATTTACTTCACTCATCTCCCCATTCACTTCCTCCATCCCTTCCCTCTCTCCCCTCTGCCTTCCACTCCCAAGTCCTGTTCAACATCTCACCCTCCCCTCTTTACCAACTGCATCACACATACTTTCATCTCTCTTCTTCCCCTCTCCCTTCCTATCCCCTCTCTTCCTACTCTTCAGTCCTCTTCCTCCATTTCTATTCACCTTCTTTCACCGATCCTCTCTTTTCCTCCTCTTCCATCCTCTCCTTCTTCCCTTCCACTTCCTCCCCTCATCCTCTTCCTACACCTCCCTCCCTCCTTCCCCTTCCTGCATACCTCTTCCCCTTCACTTCCTCCATCCCCTCCCGTCTTCCTCCCTCTCTCCATCTTCTCCCCTCCACCACACTTCCGCCTTCTCCTTACCTCTCACCAGCTCATCACTCAGTCTCACCACATTCCTATCCCCGTCCGTCCATCTCTCTCTCTCTCTCTCTCTCTCTCTCTCTCAATCGTCTGCTGCTAGCCTAAAGAGAATAGTAGAATATTCCGTCCATCAAAGGGTTAATGGTGGAGGTATGCACTCCCAGATGTCTACATTCTCCCAGATTTCTATGTTAACTCTAAGCTTCACAAAATCGCCTGGTATTAGCTAGGACTGAATACCAGAATTGTCCCTACAATGAGAGGGTTAATTAGCAAACTTAATTACTTATTCTGTCGTTACAAATGATTTAACTCTTGATAACTCACCTGGATTTTATCACCCCCCTAATTATCTCTACTCACACCTGGCTTCACATCAGCTCATTCCTAGCCACACTGATTCCTTTACAGCCACACGCTTCAACACACACACACACACACACACACACACACACACACACACACACACACACATACCTCAATAAATTCATGCCACACCTACACATCACAAATCACAAACACATGCACACTCAATCTGTATATACACACACACACACACACACACAAACACACACACAAACGTTCTTACATACCTCAATAAATTCATGCCACACCACACATAAGTGACAGACATACATACATGCACACTCAATCAGTACACACACACACACACACAAACGTTCTTACTTACATACCTCAATAAATTCATGCCACACCACACATAAGTGACAGACATACGTACATGCACACTCAATCAGTACACACACACACACACACACACACACACACACACACACACAGAATGAAACTATTCCCCACACACATCAACACGAACAAAATCCTAAGTACTGTATTTCCACACACACACACACACACACACACACACACACACACACACACACACACACACACACACACACCTTCCTTAATTTAGCAAATCCACAAACATTCCCTAAAAACTATTATTATTATTATTACCCAAAAAATAGATATTAACCAAAGGAAGTTAACTTGCTGCAATTCCACGTCTAATACCGCTTCCCCGTGTCTGAGTCACGTTTAATACACGTTATTTTTAGAAGCGCAAAGAAAACGGGAGGCAGGCGAGAAGGGGTGAGAGGGAGGGGGGACTATGGTGATCCTTCCTTCATTCTTCCTTCTTGTTTTCCCTTATTTCCTTATGGGACAAGAAGAATGTTTTTTCTTCTTCCCTGATTCATTCTTTGTTATTTTTCCTTACTTCCTTTCTCTCTCTCTCTCTCTCTCTCTCACGCCGGCGCGCGTGGGGGAATGAGACACGGCAAGGCAAAAGAATTATACGTGTTTTTATATTAATAACATGGGAACGAGACAGACAGATTAGACAGACAGAGAAACAGACACAGATAGATAGACAGAAGGCAGATAGACATACAGGTGGAATGATAGACAGATAGGGAGTAAGGCAGATAGACAGACACAGAAAGAAAGATCGGTAGATGGGGAGTGAGCTTGGTGACATCTCTCTCTCTCTCTCTCTGACCAAAAGCCGAGCAGTGAACCATGCAACACGTAGTCAGTCATGCCTCTCTCTCTCTCTCTCTCTGCAAAATACATCTCAAGTTCCAAGACTGCGAACTTACATATTAAATCGATTATTATTATTATTATTATTATTATTATTATTACTCCAACGCGGCTCCTGTCTTTATATATTTTCTCTGCCATTTTCCCCAGCCCAACCACTCTCTCTGTAACCTTTTGATTTTTTCCTTTTTTTTTTTTTTCCTACAATGCTTTCACCACGTGCCCCTCTCTCTCTCTCTCTCTCTCTCTCTCCACGGTTCACCTCCACTTCCTCCTCTACACATTTTCTTACTTCCTCCTCACTTCCTCCTCCTAAGTTTCCACCCTCTCCCCTTCCTCCTCCTCAGTTTCCTCCCTCTCCCCCTCAGTTTCCCATCTCTCCCTCTCCTCCCCCTCAGCTTCCTCCCCCCTCCTCCTCCTCCTTGGCAGCACAAAGGAAAAAGACGTGAGAAGGAAAGAGCAAAGGAAATGTGTGTGAGGCCCATTTTACAACACAGGGTCATTACGGCGCAGAACACGTCTACAGAACACCTAATATTTCCAAGTCCCCCCTCACACACACACACACACACACACACACACACACATACACACACACACACACACACACACACAGTCGCCAATGACCTCCAATTCTGATCACCCCTTCTGCTACTGTGCACGCTACGTCCCCCCTTCTTCCCCCCTGCCCCCACACCCAGTCCAATATATAGTCTCTCACCCATGTCTACTTCTCTCCCTTTCTCCTCTATTCCTAATTCCCCCACCCATCATCATATACCATAATCATCATCATATATTATCATCATCAATCATCATTATCAATCAATTAATCATCATCATCATCCTTCTCCTCTATTCCCAATTCCCCCACCCATCATCATATCATCATCATCCCTATTTCACTCCTTCGAAGTCTAATAATTACAATGTACAATCAAAGAAAGAACTATTTACCCAACTCTCTGAAGAAAATTTACATGCGAAATACAATGAAAACCGTGTCTACTAGTGTGTACTTCAGATGGTTCGATTTTTCCCCTAAGTGTTCGGTAAAACTTTGGGAGGATATTTCTCTCTCCCTCTCTCTATCTTTCCTAAATCCTATCCTCCCCAGTCCCCACCAATCTGAAGTTCCCCTCCCCACCAGCGACCATAATTCCCTCCATCCTTGACTATTTCATAATCTGAGTTTCTATCCCCTCTAAGCTTCCCCATCTTTCAATACTGTTCTTTACTCCCGAGCGATGCAGTCTCTCCACCATTAGACTGTCTCCTTCAATCCCCACCAATTACAGGTCTCTCCCCCACCACCAACACCTCCTGCATCACCACCAATCGTAAATCTCCCCCAATCCCCAGCAATTTTAAAGCTTTCCCTCAACTCAAATCTTCTCCTCCACTCTCCACCATTTCAAAGTCCCCGATTCCCCACCGACCGATCTTCTCCCACAATCTCCATCAATTTCAAGCATCCCCATCCCCAACCACCTGCCGTAATTCCCCATCTCCAGCAATCACCACCAAAATCACCAGGTCTAAGTTTCTCCATCATTCAGTATTCTCCCTCACTCAGACAGCTTCCAAGTCGCTCCACCATCAATGTCTTCCTCAATCTCCACCATCACCAGCTGTAATTCCTTCTCTCCTCCCTCAATCACCACCAAAATTACCAGTTATCAGTTCCCCATCATTCATTTTTCTCCATCATCAGTTCCTCCACCATTAAGCAGTCTCCCTCAATCTCCACCACCACCACCACCACCAACTGTAATTCCACCTCCTCCCACCAACATTGTCACACCCCAGCACCATTCTACGCTGCAAGGGGAATACCAGTCTTAATGCCGGACAGTTTACATATCTTTCCCAGTCAGCTCTACCTTCCCTACAATGACACCTTGAATATATACATTTTTAAAGCTAACGTCAGATTATAAGGGTACATTCAAGTTAGAGGAAACTTTGATTATTCTCCATTTTATCCCTATTAGATTAAGATCTTTTTCGATGTAATTTTGGTAATAATTCTACGCCTGTTATCGCCACACTATTTCATACGTTTAAATTCTGATGATTATTCTTCTACTGCCAGACGCCTTAATCCCGTAAGGGGTGGCCACAAACACATCGCCTCCATGTCGCCCTGTCCTCCGCCATTTCATTGCCCTGCTCCCAACTCACACACCCCTCTCTCTTATACCTCTCCATTCCATCCCTCCATCTTATCCTTGGCATCCCCCTCCCTCTCCCCCTCTCCACTTCACTTACATACACTCTCCGCGTCAGTCTCTCGTTCTTTATTCTTGCTACCGTCAAATCTTCAGCTTAGGAGGCAACTTTTGAAATGGTGGGGTTAAAGACATGACCTTCCTTTATACCTTCAATAAGAGAGGGGTTTTCCTGAGCTGTTTGAAGTAATGTGGAGTAGCATATAATGGTGACATCAAGCTGAGGGAGTTAAGATACAAACACCCAAGAATACTATCACGATTTTTCCTATCTAAACCAACACACTGCCAATAACTGACGACTGAAGCATCCAACGGTAGGTTTATCCAGGTAAACGTAAAGAATAAATGATATGTGTGTGTGATTTAATAGTGCCGTATGAGATTAACCGATAAATAAAGTAAATAAAAAAATAAATGTCTTGTGTACTGACAGTATCTTAACATTAGATTTAGCAAGACAATAACTAAATAAATACACAAATAAACGTCTTTTGTATGGACAGTAACTTAACATTAGACTTAGCAAGACAAGTAAATAAACAAATAAATCGTACAAAACAAACAAGTATACAGAAATCTATGTTAACTTCCTACCACCATTTCCATTGATAAATAGGAGGCAAAAATAAAAAATATGTACCGGTACGACGCAAAACATCCACGAAGTCAGAAGTAAAACATTAAACTCTTCAAAAATGTATCCAGGAAGCGGTATTTTCGATAAACACAAACTATTTCCTCTGTACGACATTTCAAGGATGCACAGAATAAGAATAAAACTTTGGTATAAATACAACACCAACATTAACAATGAAAATAACGACAATAATGATAAACAGACAACACACTTACCTTTCGAAGCAGTCCTCACAAGATCAACAGGTAGCTGAGACGGGATTCCAAACTGCTCTCTTACATCAATAAACCAATCCTAAACCAATCCTTTCCTAGCTCTGCCAACACTAACCTTAATATTGCAAAAGCTTAGGAAGGAGCATTCAGTGCGTTTAAGTACGAAAAAATCAAGTGAAAGTGCTATTTAAGTAACGTCAACTTTACAAAAACGATTTCTGTTTCCTAAAGTCGTAAGTACAATAAAACAGAGCTAAATAACTGAAGTGTGTATACAGTAACTAAATGAACAAATACTTCTGTACAGTTCCAGTCAATAATTTCTGCCACTTCGAAACAAGAACGCGATATATCAAGTACACTGCAGCTGTTCAATTCAGCAAGTGTTTTGTAGGTTAGTGTTCATAAGGTTTTAATATGCAATGAATGTAATAATATCAACTAGGCATCAATATATTTTTGTGTTCATCTATCTGTCTATCTACCTATCTTTATCTATCCATCCATCTATGCATCTACCAATCTATCCCTTCATCTACTTATCCATCCGTCTATATATCTACCTATTTATCCATTTACAGATCTACCTATCGTTCCACCTATAAATGCCTACCTGTCCATCTACATATACCTATCTATCCATCTATATATCTACCCGTCTTCTATGTCTTATCTACCTACCTATCTATCAATCTATCTATCTGGAATGTGGTCTGGGTACCTACCTTCCTCGGCGGTGGGTGTTGGTGCATCGTTGGCGTTGAAGGGCTGGGTGGTGGCGGCGGCGGGGGGCAGCGCTCCCTCATCATCATCCTCACGTTCGAGGGGAAGATCACTGGCATCGGGAGCCGCCTCGCTGGCCTCCATCGGTTCATCAGGACGCTGTGGGGACGAAGGGACGCTTGAGTGAGTTTTAGGTATGGATTAGGTAAGTTTTAAGTAATCATTAGGTACGCTTTAGGTTAGGATATTTAGCTTAATATGTCTGCAAATCTATGTATCTATCAATCCAACTATCTATCTATCTGTCTGTCTATTTATCTAGGCAGCATAGAAACGAGGAAAACATGATGCCTTTTATTGGTGCCCTAGATGCTGTTGTCCACAGAAACTTATTATTCATAACCTGATCCCCTTCTACTTCCTACATTTTTTTGGCCAATATTAGATGCAAGGACTGAGTGGCAGGGTGAGGCATGTGTGTGTGTGTGTGGGGTGGGGGGTCATGGAAGTGTGGGGTAACAGTGTGAGATCTGGCAGCGAGTAATGTACCACCGAGAAGCATGTGGACGTGGCTGGGCAGCGTGTAGTGTGACTGCATAGGGTGACTAAGAGGTGCCAGTAAGTTATGTGGCAGTGTGAAGTGTGAGGGATGCAACAGTATCATACAAATTCCACAGTGACTTTACTAATACCCTGCAGCAGAAAATCAGTAAAAATTGCTGCAGTTCCTCCTCAAAACTCAAAATTTATTGGTCTGGTTTTAACACATGTCCCGTTTTCTCCTCAACCACGTTCCCCATTTTCTTCGTCTCACACGCACTCAGTTCCCAGGCCTCTCAAGCGGAGAAAACTCACACACAGAGAAATTTGGGAATAATTTTATGATCCTGTGTGTGTGTGTGTGTGTGTGTGTGTGTGTGTGTGAGAGAGAGAGAGAGAGAGAGAGAGAGAGAGAGAGAGAGAGAGAGAGAGAGAGAATGATACGGCCAGAGGGATGCAGTAGAGTGCTTAGAGGCCCTGGATGTAGAATCATAGGCAATTTAACTGCTTATTATTGACATTTCCCTTAGCTTTTGCCTCCGTTTGCCCTTTTTCGGTATCATAACCACCCCTATGAAACAGAAGGAAGCTTATTAATGATGATGATGATACACGATTAGACTGTGTGCTTCTGGTGAGTAATGTTAACTGAACTAAAAGAATTCCCAACCTCAATGTATGACTCACTGCATGAACAGAATCGAATTATTTTCTTTGACTCCCAAACCGCGATTGGCTAATGATCCGTGGACGTGTAAATTGAGCTGGCACACACACACACACACACACACACACACACACACACACACACACTCGAGGTAACATGAGTTTAAACATATGTTAATGTTTATGTGATATTCAAGCGTGTGTGTGTGTGTGTGTGTGTGTGTGTGTGTGTGTGTGTGTGTGTGTAAATGTGCCTATCACTGTGTGTGTTAACAGGGAAAAGCCATTACAGCCTGAATGTCAGAGGGCGTGACCTAGCAGCCAGACAATGACCCGAACTGCCCTAATTACTTTACCATCTGCGGGGGCTAGCTGAGGGAAAACAGGGCGAGGGGAAATTAAAAGGGGGAAATTCTGGGTTGTCAGGGGGAAGGGAGTAACTTTTAGGGATGTCACAAAATGCGTCAGTGTCTTCCTACCATTATGCCTACTCTCCATTCCTCTTCCCTTTTTTTCTCATATCCTACTGGAGAGGGACGCCTTCATGCGGCGGCACCAATATAATAGAGCTTCTCCGCTGCCTGTTACACAATCGTCCCTCAACTTCGTCTCAATCCCCCGTACTTAGCCTGTAGTCCATCGGGTTCACGTTCAAATAAGCCTAAAGTTAAAACTACTACTACTACAGCTTCTTCTACACTCCCAATCCCACCAACCTTTCCCAGTCTTCTGCGGAGGGAAAAGTCTACACCAATCACAAAGATCTGGGTTCAATTCCTGACGGGGGCGACATTCAAGTAGAGGCAGCATATATGTCCACACATTTGTACTCACATGTTCGCGTCCTGTCGAGGTTCCTCTATGATGTACAAAGACTTACTTTCACAAATACTGCCACTGTAACAAAACACACTTCCCAATACACATCTCACATTACACACCACAGCCTATCACTCTCATACATGCGCTTGGACCATCAGGCGGATTAATGTTTTAATTCAAGCCAATATACTCTGCACACCTCAGTTCAGTTGCAGGAAGAGAGTCACTCCTCCATCACCATAAAGCGATGTTCCTCCGTCCTACAGACCAGTTACATTCGAGACACGTATCTGAACGTATATAACAGCTTCTTGTCCACGCCGGCTGTTCCGATACATCCATACATAAGGTCCAAGCTTACCTAATATTTCAACTTTTTCACCTTTCGCTTTCCTCTGCTGGCTACTATTCCAGAAAGAGGCTTGGTACGTTTCTCTGGCCACAGATGATTCTTTTTGAAATAGTTCGTCAGGGATGGGAGTGACGGATATACCCCAAGTGTGAAGCAGCTGCAGTGAAAGTGGACAAATTATTATCTCTTACTGTACCTTACATATTCTTCCTGCAACTTCCCTCTTACATTAAAACCCCATGCTTTCACTTCCAAATCTCTCCTAACACCAAACCGCCTCTTGCTTTCACTTCCAAACCTATTAACACCAAACCAGCTCATGCTTTCACTTCGAAACCTCTCCTAACACGACACCATCCCTTGCCTTCACATCCACACCTATCCTAACACCAAACCGTCCTATGCTTTCACATCCAAACTCCTCCTAACACCAAAACACACCTAACTCCTCTCTCAACACTCCTGACACTTTACAATCTCCTCTTTCACTCTTTACCCTTCTGTCCTTCCCTCCTCCTCCTCCTCCTCTTCACTCTCCCACTCCTTCTCTCCCTCCATCCCTCACAAATCACCCCTCTCTCTCTCTCTCTCTCTCCCTTCCTCCCCCTTTCCCCCCCCCATCTGTCCCCCAACTGGCTGTATCAAATGGTCACTAACGGCAACACGACCCCATACCAATGACATCACCTCTCTCTCTCTCTCTCTCTCTAGGGTGGTAGAACAGGGGGGTCCTACAGGGCGACTAGGTGGCTCGGTTGGTTTGGTATTAACCTTATTCTGTGCCCCATATTCTTGGTCGCACTACAGACTTCGCAGTAGCCTGTCTTTGGGCAATTTATCGTACCTACTACACCTCCAGAGTCTCTTTCATAGTACACACAAAATCACTCACAAGCAAGAAGATTAAAAGGTAGAATATGCTACGTAAATCGCTGAGGAAAGGGTGCTAAGACCTTTCTGTGACATCTAGAATACGTCCCTCTGTAGTAAGTTCGAATCCCCCCACTGTCAGTGAGTTTGAAAGCTGAACTTTTCCCTGTCCGCGCCAAATAACCAAATTCACGCCACACCACCGTCTGCTAATACAATCTCCTCTCTAACCGTCTGTGTCTTGCATCTATCCCCCTCTCCTCCTAACCCCCCAGTGACTTTACTCTTTCTGGCAAACAGTAAACACAACATAGGAACACCAGAGCACACGGGAAAATGCGGAGAGTAATGAGAAGACTCGAGTAAGATGGAGAAACCTAGATAACTGTGGACGAGAATAATTACAACTACATGAACACACACACACACACACACACACACACACACACACACACACACACAACACACACACACACACACACACACACACACACACACACGTACAACAGAGCATTTGTTTCTGACGCACACCTCAAATTGTTTTCAGTTTGGTTCATAGCCAAGTGTTGTCCGACTGGAGGGTGGGTTTGAGTAGTAACCAAGGAGAATCAGTCCTATTTTATTTCCACTTAACCACGTATTCAAGCGGACTAGTATTCAAGTTGTGGAAGTAGACTTGTTCCGTCAAATAGAAACAAACAGACTATAGGAAAGCATAACTAGGACACTTACTAGGAAAGACTAACAAAGAGACTAACCAGGAAAGACTAACTGGGAAAGCCAAGCTAGGAAAACCTGACAGGAAACCAATACTGTAGTTCATTCTCGGTGACCGTCATATAGCCACTCCTCGTCTGTAAGGAAACACCTACAAAGGGAGATGTATATGTAAGAATATCTTAGTTTAGGCGGGTATGTTGCCCTGCTCTGAGGAAGCCATTCTCTGTCCGCATCTCTAGAGGCCATCTTTCTTAACCTCTTCAGCACGAGAATGTACCTTTCACTTTGATCTTACTACAACATATAATTTTACTCAGCTCAAAGAGTACCTTAGAGCTTAAACATGGTCTTCATTTTTCACAATCTTACAGGTCTTTCCTAATCTGACTAACAATGTGTGAAAGCAGCAGGAATAAAAATACGCCATTGGACTGAAGGTGTTAACTCGATGACGGGTGAACCTTGAGATATCACAGATTATTCTTTGCGTATCTTTAACTATTATTTTATTATCAGAGTTCTTATTATTCCCTTAGTTAGCTGACAATAATTTTCTTCTTAATTCTTGATGCCACCAGACGATTTTATTCTGCTTAGGGGCCTTTGATAAAGCTCTCACTGTAAGAGCTCTCTCCTAAATTTACAAATCGTATGTCTTTTTAACTTTATTTCCAATCACAGGATGTCTGATAACATTCCGAATTGAGTTACGTATTATACTGGCTTATTCTTATTTCCAGACGATTTTGTTCAGCTGGGAGGGAACTTCTTGCACTGAAGGAGTATATGAACGCAATCTAACTCCCCCAACCCCCAGTTCGCAGTCTCTCCCACGCTGAATAAAAGCCCCTGAGCAGCGGGAATTAAGTCAGAAAGCCATCCATGGGCACAAAAGCTATACCGATTTTTAACTAATTTTTCCTGAATCAAAGGAATCATGTTTCTTGTAATTATTTAAAGTTATACATGCAGGGGCCGGGGCATCTCAACCAGGCCTACGACGAAGACCTATCCCAGTACACTCTTGCTATACCTATAGTTCACACACACACACACACACACACACACACACACACACACACACACACACACACACACAGGATCGCAATTCACATGGGTACAACATACGAAAAACGTAAACCCAAGACAAACATTCTCTCTCTCTCTCTCTCTCTCTCTCTCTCTCTCTCCAACCTCTTTCCCCTACATCACCCAGCAAGGAAAAAATATGACGCCTAAAAATGTACACACTACGTCAACATTCTCTCTCTCTCTCTCTCTCTCTCTTCCCCCCTACATCACCCGGCAAGCAAAAATACGTCGCCTAAAAAGCACACACACTCATAAAGCCAACTCATAAAAAACAAAGGCGACACTTGTGAGAGGCCAGAGGAGGGTGGGAGAGGGGTGAGAGGGGAAGGGGAAAGGGAGAGGTGTGAGTGGGGAGGGTAGGAAGGGAGCAAGGGGTCGTTTTTTAGTGTGGTTTGGTGGTGAGGTATGTTGTTGTGGTAGTGGTGTGGGCAGTGTGGTGGGTGTGTGGAGAGAGGGGTGTGTTTGAAAGGGAGGAGGTGTGTTAGTTGGGGGAGAGGGGGTTAGTAAGGATGTAAATGGTGTTCTTAGAGTGTGTTAGTTCTGGTGGTATGAGGTGTGGCTGTGGTGGTGTGTTGGGCGTGGTGGGGGTCAGGAGAGTGGTTTAAGTAGCAGGAAAGCAGGGGTGTGGAAAGGAAAGAAAGAGAGCGAGTGGTGAAGTTCTTAGAAAGTGCTTTCGTGGTAGTGTGAGGGGTGGATGTGTTGAAGCTGTGAGGGGTGGATGTGTTGAAGCTGTGAGGGGTGGGGGTAGTTTGTGATGTGAGGTGGACTTTGTGGTCTGGGATTATTTTAGTATGGAAGAGAAGATTATGGTAGGCTAAGGTGCTGGGGATTGTAGGAATGTGGGGATGATCGGGGGATTGGAAGGCTACAGGGAGGAGTGTGAGAGTTGTGGTATAGCTGATGGGGAGATGTGGTGGGGCTGAGGTATGTGGTAGGAGAGGCAGGGGTTTGTGATGGTGAGAGGGGTTAAGGGGTGAGGTAGGGTGAGAGGCTGAGGTGTGAGGGGGTAAGAGTTGGGGAAGGGAAAGTGGGGTTAAGTTAAGGTCTGACTGAGTGGTGGTAGGGCAGGGGTGAAATGTGTGGGGGGCGGTCTGAGTGGTATATCCTGGTCTGTGTGTGTGTGTGTGTGTGTGTGTGTGTGTGTGTGTGTGTGTGTGTGTGTGTGTGTGTGTGTGTGTGTGTGTGTGTGTGTGTGTGTGTGTGTGTGTGTGTGTGTGTGTGTGTGTGTGTGTGTGTGTGTGTGTGTGTGTGTGTGTGTGTTTCTCGTGTACGTGTTAGTATGAAAGCGCTTGCATGTCGCACACGCAAAAAATACAGTAACTGCTTCTTCTTCACACTCCTACGATCCTGGTCTTGTGTTTTTGTGTGCTTGCACGTGCGGGAATGCTCACACTCTTTTTTTTTTATTGGTCAAAAAATAGGAAAAAAAGGGGAGGCACGTACGTAATGTTTTTTTTTTCTTTGTGCTGTGTGTGTGTGTGTGTGTGTGTGTGTAGTGCATCTGTCTCTCGCTCTCTCTCTCTCTCTCTCAACCCACAACTACATTGAAAACACTAAAAAACAAAGCTAATTATATGATAAAAAATAATCTTGTGTGTATTGTCTCTAGTCCGAACAACGACTAAAAATTGACTACAAAACCCATCTAACCATCCCTCCATACACCCATCCGTCCACGCAATTCTTTACTGTCTGATCGAGAACATAGGAACCCGGGGCTAGGCACAAATAAAAATAAACACGATATATATATATATAGAAAGGAAGATAGGTAGGTAGATTGATATACAGACATAGACAGAGACTGACAGAAAAAAAACACAAACAGGCAGATAGATAGACTGATAGACAGACAAATAAACAAAACTGCACCCACCTCATCCTGGCCTGCAGCAACGGGGGCCTCCGCATCCTCGGCCTCCATCGCCTGTTTCTCCACCTGCACGGGCTGGGGGCTGTCGAAGGGGTTGTAGAGTGGGGGCTGAGTGGGGGAGTTGTAGTCGAACTGGTTGATCGGTGGAGAGAAGATGGCGTTGAGGGAGGAGGGGGTCGAATCCTTGCACAGGACGCTCTCCGGCACAGGCTCGGGCACCTGAGACGAAAAAAAGATAGGGTAAGGTTAGATTGAATCAGGCTAGGTTAGATTTAGGCTGTTTTAAGGAACTGGATTAGGTTAGAGACGCTAAGGATATGCAAGATTCTGGCAGTTTTTGAAAGTTGTATTGAGTAAGGTTAGGCTAGGCTAGGCTAGGCTAGGTTAGGTTAGGTTAGGTTGGATTTTAGGAAGCTGGTTGTGTCGTTAGGTTAGGTTAGAATCTGCTAGTTTAGAAAGATGGGTTAGGCTAGATTTGAGTAGCTTTAATATATGGCTGGGTTAGTTTAGGTTAGGTAAGATAAAAGTTAGTTAGTCTGGCTGGGCTGCGTAAGGTTGGGTGAGGTGAGATGAGGTCAGGTGTAGTTCAGTTGGGTTCGATTAAGCTAGGTTGGGCTACGTTAGAACAGGTTAGGTTAGGTCGCACAGGGTTGGATTAGCTTAGAAGAGGCTGGTATGGTGGGGATTGCTAGTATGAGTTAGAATATATAAAGTTAGGTTATTAGCATTAGGTTACAGTATCAAGTTAGACAAGTTAGGACAGAATTAGGAGAGGTTCAGTGATCAGAGGTAGGCACACAAATATATACACAAAAAAATTAATTCACGTTGATGCACATATTTACTTATTTAGAGCTAAAAAAAAAAAAAAGTGCCATTACAGAGCAAGAACAATTCTCACATACATAAAATTACATGTAGTCAAGGGTAATCTCTCTCTCTCTCTCTCTCTCTCTCTCTCTCTCTCTCACAGCCAAACAGAATTTCCCATATATATAAACACACATCCGGTCATACTGATACAGGGAAGTCTATTATTATTTCTCTCTCTCTCTCTCTCTCTCTCTCTCTCTCCCTCTCTCTCAGCCAAACCACATATATATATAAACATACATCCGGTTATACCGATACGGGGAAGTCTATTATTCTCTCTCTCTCTCTCTCTCTCTCTCAAAGCATCACCCTATCTCACTCCAGCATTCACCTGTTGCAAGCCTCTAAAAGCATTCCACGTGGGTATACCTGGTACTTTTAAAATGATACTTTAAAAATGGTGGACTGCGGGGGGTTTCAAGTTCTCGGGGGTGGGTGGGGGGTGGGTGGGGCTCAGTAACGAGGGGGTGGTAATAGCAGTACTATCGTTAGCTCTGGAGATTTCGTAACACTTCTTCTTCTGCGATTTATTCTGCACATTACACTTCAATATCCAGGGTAAGTTACTGATACAACCTACGGCTAAGAAAAAAATAATAATAATAAAAATAATAAAAGGCATGTGAAGAGGAATCCGTCCACTGCAAAGAAGTTTCTGCTTTTCCTCTTTAAAAAAAAAAAAAAAAAAAAAAAAAAAACCCATCTTGAAAGCTGAGTAATAATGATTTTTTTTTATGCAAGAAAGAAGGAACCAAAGGCCAGAAACCCTCAAGACTGTTCCCTCCAAGAAAAAACAAAAACATGACAAGAAAATGGAGAAATGAATTCCCCGAGTTAGGCAACTAAGGCCATAGAGCCCCGCTGGGGTTACAGGAGGGAGCTACCCCTCCCGGCAACGAAAAAACATGACAAGAGAGGGCCAAATGCAAGACAAGGAAAGGATGTCAGGCCACAGTACTCTTATTCAGATACTGGGCTACGGGAAATATGGCGTAAATGGACGATGATCTCCAGACTGACTTACACAATGGTTTTCCTTGCTGCCAACTAAGGATTTTAGGGAACTTGATGAACTCTGGAAATCAAAATGTCTCCCGTAAGCGAAATAAAATCGTCTGAAGGCTGAAAAATTATGAACAATAGGCCATCGTAGTGAAGGGATTGAGGTGTAATGTGCAAAATCAATCCATCGTGAACTGTCGCTAAATCTCCGGAGTCAACTATGGTCAGACTCAAATATGAAGTCCGTTTGGGTGGGGCCCGCGTGGGAATTCCCCTCTCCACAGCGCTGCCATACCTATGAGGGAAGTGACCGGTCACCTGTAGTCTAAGGTGGTGACATACATAGTGTCCTTGACCTCTGGCAACGTTGGAAAGCGACGTTGTCACGTGGTGTGGAATTTATACAAATCATTGCTATTATCCTAAAAAGCGACACATTCATATCACTATATAGCCTTATTTAATATATTTAATAAGTACAGAATACTTAATATACAATTTCAAATAGTAAATAGCTGACATATGACAGAAAGAGAGATAGGTACTGGGGTTGATGCGGCAGAGCTGTAGAGAGGGAAATCCCTTCTCGGGACCCACCCAAACGGACTTCATATTTGAGTCTGACCATAGAATGTGTGTGAGAGAGAGAGAGAGAGAGAGAGAGAGAGAGAGAGAGAGAAGTGTCTTAAGGTACTGAGGATGGACTTCAGCATTTAAATAAGGAGGTAAAGGGTCTGCAGCTACGATAATAAGAAAATAAAGGTGATTACTGAAGACTTTAACAGGTAGGGATGGAGAACAACAACCTTTAGGGGGCAGAGCAGGGTTTTGGAAGCTTAGAATGAGAAAGTGGTTTTGTAGTAACGGTAAATAGCTGGCAATTATCGACAACTCTGGGGTAATTTTCGAAGCTATGAGGGCACGGGTAATTACTGAAGATTTACGATAGTTTGAGAGGCTATTAAGGGGCGTACACTCGTTGCAAGCAGATGTAGGGGGTAATGATGGGTCTCGTAATTAATCCTGTCTAATTAGGTGTCATTAACTTCTACCAGGGTCTATGCTAAGGTGGGTGAATTTGTTGCATGTTGAAAAAGAGGCTGATGAGAGAAATGGCACTGTACGGAGGTGGGGTATTGTCTATATCTGTGAGAGAGAGAGAGAGAGAGAGAGAGAGAGAGAGAGAATGTGGTGTACTATCTACAGTATATATATATATGAGAGAGAGAGAGAGAGAGAGAGAGAGAGAGAGAGAGAGAGAATGTGGTGTGTGTGTGTGTGTGTGTGTGTGTGTGTGTGTGTGTGTGTGTGTGTGTGTGTGTGTGTGTGTGTGTGTGTGTGTGTGTGTCGGAGGTAGGGATGAGGGGGAGGGGGAAGTCGGCACTCCCTTCTACCAAAAGATCGCAAAAACAAAACAAAAAGTGCAAGAAAATAACAGCTACTAAGATTTCGCTCAGCTGTAATAAAAAAAAAAAAAGAAAGAAAAGAAGAAGTCAGCCTTAAAAACAAAATTAAAAAAAAAAAAACATCCAAAGTAACAAAAAAAAAAAAAAAAGCTAAGCGAGAGACTGACTTTTAAAATAATTCCCAGCTGAGCAAAATCGTCTGGTCTAAATCGCTTGCATCTGTGGCAGCAAGGGGGTTTAATACAGATAATGGGATAATCAGAGACGTATGTAAACTCTAAATCCTTCCAGAACGATGATGTCTTTTAATATCACATCATGTCTAACGCACTCTAACCCTGGCAGACGATTTGCCTCAGCTCTGGAAAATCTCGCGTACTACAAGGGTTGATGGAGAAACTATTAACCCCCCCAGTTCAAAGCCTCCCTCTATGTTCAAAAAATCGTCTGAACTGGAAGGGGTTAGAAGACTTTACTGATCCTCTCACTACTGGAGTGTTTTTGTAATCTGAATAAAATCGTAAAGAATAAAGTAATAATTAAGTAAATGCTAGATGCGGGAGCTTCAGGCCCCCTCCGTCAATGCTACTGATGTGGAGTGGTGTGAGATTGTGGTGCGAGGGGTGGTATGGTGTGTGGTGGAGTGGTGTGGTGTGTGGTATGGTGTGTGGTGGAGTGGTATGGTGTGTGGTGAAGAGTGGTATGGTGTGTGGTGAAGAGTGGTATGGTGTGTGGTGAAGAGTGGTGTGGTGTGTGGTGAGAGGGTGGTATGGTGTGTGGTGAGAGGGTGGTAGGGTGTATGGTGTGAGAAGGTGGTAGGGTGTGTGGTGAGGGGCTGGTATGATGTGTGGTGGAGAGTGGTATGGTGTGTGGTGGAGAATGGTGTGGTGTGTGGTGGTGGAGAGTGGTGTGGTGTGTGGTGGTGGAGGGTGGTATGGTGTGAGTGTGGTGTGAGTGTGGTGTCAGGGTGGTATGGTGTGTGGTGTGAGAGGGTGGTAGGGTGTGTGGTGAGGGGCTGGTATGGTGTGGTGAGGGGCTGGTATGGTGTGTGGTGTGAGATGGTGGTATGATGTGTGGTGTGAGATGGTGGTATGATGTGTGGTGTGAGAGGGTGGTATGATGTGTGGTGTGAGAGGGTGGTATGGACTATGGTGTGTGATGGAGAGTGGTATGGTGTGTGGTGTGAGGGGGTGATATGGTGTGTGGTGGAGGGTGGCATAGTGTGTGGTGTGACAGGGTGGTATGGACTATGGTGTGTGATGGAGGGTGGTATGGTGTGTGGTGGAGGATGATGTGGTGTGGTGAAAGGGGCTGATATGGTGTGTGGTGTGAGTGTGGTATGGTGTGTGGTGGGAGATACTAGGTACTGTGGTACGGTGTGGCTTTCCTAAGGTCGCTAAGACCTATGCAGATGAAGCAACGAGCAGCCGAAAATCGCTAGTGTGAGGCATACAGACAAGGCCGCTCCCAGAGAAGCTCCTGCATCTAAGAATGGATGCTTTGGTAGTGAAGGGATCTTTTGTATGCGATTTTTTGAGTGGGATTTATTTTCTCTGGGGGATTAAAAGACGTCAACGTATTAAGGGGATTTTTTTAAAGATCTGTGCGAAATTTGAAGGATTTTTTTTTTTTTTTTTTTTTTTAAGGGGTTTCTATGGGAGCAGGCAGGCAGGCAGGGTGGGGGGTCTGTCGCGAATACCTGCAGCAGAAACCCCTGGCCGTGAGCTGGCTTGGCGGGGTGGTGGGGGGGTTGGCCGAAATGAGTGGTGGTGGTGGTGGTATGGGCGAAAGTCATACGGAGGGGGGTGTGGTGGTGGGGCCGCTCGGAGTAGGAGAGTCAACATCAACTCCCTGCAACATAGCGCATTTGATGGAAGGGAAGGGAAGGGAGGGGAAGGGCGGAGGAGATTAGGTGGGGTAGGGTTGGGTAAGGAAGGGAAGGGAAGGCAAGAGGAGAATGTGGGGGAAGGACTGGGTCGGGAAGGGATGGGAAGGGAGGGCAAGAGGAGATAAGGGGGAAGAGCTGGGTCGGGAAGGGAAGGGAAGGGAAAGAGGGAAGTGGAGATGAAAGGGGCAGGGTTAGGTCGGAAAGGGAAGGGAAGGAGATGAAAGTAAGGAGGGTTGGGTCTGAAAAGGGATATATTCGAAGACACAAGTGGAGACGGTAGGAAAGAAATGAAAGAGAGGAGGGGAACGGAGAGGGATGGGTAGGAAACAGAGAAGAGTGAGGGAGGCAGAGAAGAGGAGGAGAGGAAGACGTTGTGGAAGGAGGAGGGGAGTTGTGCGAAATAAGTGGTATTTGGGTCGAAAATCATACCGTGGTGTGTGGGGTGGGCCTTGCAACATAACGCAACAGATGGAGGGATTTGAGGTTAACGGAAGGAACGAAGGAAGGAAGGAAGAATGAAAAGAAAAGAGAGAAAGATAGGGAGGGAGGGAGGAAGAACAAAATGACTGTTAAGACGGTAGGGGGGAGGGAAGGAAGGAAGGAAGGAAAAGAGAGAAAAAGGTTAAAAGAAAGAAAGAAAGAAAGGGAGGGAGAAGAACTAATAGACTGTTAATAAGGTAGAATGAAAAGAGGATGAGAGCAGAAAGTAAGGCTGGCAGAATTGTTCGCATGATTTCGGACGGGAAGGAAGAAGACAAGAGATGAACAAAGATGAGAAACTGCTGAGAAGGCGGGGAAAGGGAGGCCAAGAGACAGAAGAAAGGGAACATAAGAACATAAGAAGAGAGGATAACTGCAGTAGGCCGGTTGGCCCATGCTAGGCAGCTCCTAGAAGAGTAACTGAACTACTAGAATGAGATAAGGATAGCAAAGAAGAAGGCTCTCCCCCGCCCTCCAAACCCTCCAGCCGAAGCCGGCAGGAAAAAGTCAGAAGGCTGGGAGATGGGAAAAGACAAGTAAGATCGTAACGAAAGATAGGGAGCTGCTATGGAATGAGAGATGGGATGCGATGGGAAGAAAGATGTGAGAAAAGAAGTGAAGAGAGGAGAGGAAAAGAAGGGCAGAGATAAAAAGAGAAATGGAAAGAGAAGAAGAGAATAAGGAAAGGAAAGAGGAGAGCTGGGATGAAAATGATACTGTGAGATGAGGTCGCCTGGGAAAAGAAAATAACAGCAACACAGCGACACCGATGGAGGGATTTGGGAGAGAAGGGAATGGAATACACAAGGAGAGGAGAGGAGAGGGAGGAAGGAAGGGAAGGGAAGGGAAAGGATGGGAAGGGAAGGGAAGGAAGAAGAAAAGAGAAATGAAAGGGATGAGAAGGCGAAGGAAGAATACGAGTAAGAGAAAGGAGAAAGATGCGCGGGAGGTGGAAGAGGTGAAGGTGAGGGTGCCAATCACAGCGTAAATAACAGGTGTATTAAGCCACGCATCACTACAATCTCACTCCACCATCATCATCACCACCACCACCACCATTACCACAACGACCACCATTTCTACCACCACCACCACCACCAGCCCTTGTCAATGCATATTCTTTATCTTAGTCTATTTACTATGATGGTCGTTCTTTTTAGTTATTTTTTTTTTATTCTATACTATTTTACTGATCTCTGGAGGCTTTTCTACTAGAGGAATTAGAAATAAGCTTCATAAAGTCCTTCACTACAAGACGGTCTACGAAGATGAAAAAAGTCTAGCGAAAAAAAAAAAAATCCTCGACCCGGAGTGATTAATAAAATTCAATCACCATCATCACCAACACCGCCACAATCACCAATCATCATCACCATCACTGTCATCATCACCTCCACCACAATCACCAATCATCATCACCATCACTGTCATCATCACCTCCACCACAATCACCAATCATCATCACCATCACTGTCATCATCACCTCCACCACAATCACCAATCATCATCACCATCATTGTCATCAACAACAACACCATAATCATCACCACCACCACCATCATCACCAACTATTAATCTCCATCATCATCATCATCATCATCATCATCATCATCATCATCATCACCACCACCACCACCACCACCACCACCATCTTTACGGTATCATAATCACTACCATCGCCGCCACTACCACCATTCACCATCATCATAATCATCCTCTGCCAGTTCACAGCAGGTCAATGACTTCCTAAACTCTCTCTTAACCCCTCCATCACCAACGTGTTTTATTCTTTATTCTTGCTACAACCAGACGATTTTACTGATCATCATCATCATCATCATCATCATCATCATCACCAACTTCCTCCTCCTCCACCTCCTCCTCCTCCTCCTCATCATCATCATCATCATCATCATCATCATCACCACCACCACCACCACCACCACCACCACCAATATAATCACCGTCCTCCTCCTCCTCCTCCACATCATCATCACTATCATCACCACAACCAACCTCCTCCCCCCCTCCTCCTCCTCATCATCATCATCACCAACACGATCTTCATCACCACCACCATCACCGTCCTACTCCTAATCATCCTCATCATCATCATCACTAACCTCCTCCTCCTCCTCCTCCTCCTCATCATCATCATCATCACCATCATCTGCCAATTCACTGTTCGGCAAACGACTTTCTCAGACTTTCTCCACGCTCATCAATCACTGTCAATTTATCTTTAAGTGACCCATCGAGTTTCTGAAATTTACTGAGAGAGAGAGGGGGGGGGGATATGTAAGAAGGTTATCAGTAAATGGATATAAACAGACACACAGAAAGACATGTAAGTAGATATTTGTGTAATTAGGTAGGTAGAAGTGGGAAGGTGGATATGATGTAAGTAGGGATGAAGTATGCAAGTCAGTTGATGGCAATGAGAGCAAAATAAAAGTGCGTACGAAAGCAATATGTAGGTAGGTAAGTAGGTAGGCTGGTAGGCAGGTAAGTAGGTAGGTATGGTAGGTTGGCTAGTTGGTTGACAAGTAGATAGTAGGAGACGTAGGTACGGAGGCAGAAAGGCAGCTTGGTGGGAAGAGGTAGGTAGGCAGGAAGATAAGAAGAAAGGGAGGGAGGGAGGAAGGCAGGAAGACCGGCAGGTAGGCAGGGCGACAGGTAGGTGGGTAAGAATGCAATATATATACTGGTGGGCAGATACGTAGGTACTTATGTAGGTAGGTTGGCAGGAATGAAAGCTATAGGCACCTCGTAAGTAGGCAGGTTGGTAAGTAGGCAAATGAGAAAGCAATATACTGGCTGGTAGGTAAGTTAGTAGGTAGGCTGGGTACAGTAAATAGTTATCAAAGCAAGTACGCACCGGTAAGCAGTTAAATAAGTATCAGTAGCAATGAAAAGCAGTTAAGCACGTAAGTAGACCTGTAAGTAGACCCGTGAGCAGAACCCGTAAGTACACCCGTAAGCAGACCCCATAAGACTAGTAGACCCGTAAGCAAACCCGTAAGTAGACCCCATCAGTAGACTCGTAAGTAGACCCCATCAGTAGACTCGTAAGTAGACCCCATAAGCAGACTCCTAAGTAAACTCCGTATAGGTCCCAAAAGCAGTCCCGTAAGTAGACCCCATATGCAAACCCGTAAGTAAACCCCGTAAGTAGGTCCCCAAAAAGGGCCCGTAAGTATACCCCATAAGCTGGCCAACAATACACCCTGTAAGTAGACCCCGTTAGCAGTCCCAAAGTCCCGTAAGTAGACCTGGTAAGTACTAACCTGTCCCTGAGCAACCCTGGCAGCCTCCTCGTCCATGAGTGTTGCTACGGGGCGGAGAAACACAACAACGGCTGTGATGTTGTCCTCTGACCCTGTGTTGCGTGCGGCCTCAACCAGACACCGACCTACACCATCAGTATCTCCTGCAACATAAAAGAGAAAGACATTGAATTACACAAAAAACACATCTGCAACACAAAAAGAAAAGAAACACATTAAAGAAAAGACAAAAAGCAAAAACATTACGCAAAACGAAACAATAAAAATATATCTTTACCTACGCTATCAATATCTCCTGCAACAAAGAGATTCGTTAAAACAAATGTATTAAAACAAGAAGGAAAGACATTAAGACAACAAACATAACAAAAAATCAGATTACTCACATCACCATTATCTACAACACAAAGAAAACGACTAACAAAACAACGCAAATCTCCTGCAACACAAGAAACACATTAACACAATAATAAGCATAACAGATACTATTGCCTACATACTAAAACTATCTCCTGCAACAAGCAAAGAAATATTTAAATTACACAAAACAAAATACTTACAAAACACTGAAAACACACAAAAACAAGAAAAACATAAAGCAATACAAAACACAAAAACAGGCATAATAGATAGCTAAAGGAAAATCATTAAACAATACAAAACATAAAAACAAACAAAACATATTTCTACAAGAAAAACATTAGATACTAAACAAAAAAATAAACATAAGATACCTAGAAAAGCAGGGGTCTGTGGAACCCCCACGCTATTTTTCTTATTGTTGTTTCATATATTACTATAAGGTCATATATAAGGTCTTGGATTCTGGTTTTCCCTCTACCTTCCTGACTAGTAGACTAGTTTAGGGAGGTGGTGGGGCCAGTTCGGGATCTGGCTCTATTTTCGCGATAAAGGGCCATAGGGTCCAGTGGACCCCACATTACCTAACCTATGATTTTTTTTTCCATATATATATCTTCCATACCAAAAAAAAAAAAATTATGACATGTGCTTCTCTTACTTCTTACAGAAACACTGGCCATTACTTTACAGCATGCAATGATAGAAATCTGGTGGAACATATCAGTATTGGTATGGCAGCCACTAATTTCAGTTGGTATGAAATTTGTTGATTTTTTCATTTTAAATTTCCATATAATATTTCGTCACTTACATTTTCATACATTTTGCACTAAACTGAAGGAAAAGGACTACAGAAACTGTGTACAAGCGATTGTTTCAATAAAGTTGTTGTACGTATTTTGGGTGATTTTTTAAAGATTGGGGTCTGACAGACCCAACATTACATAAGTAAGGATAAAATTTTAGGTTTACCTGAGAAGGGTTAAATATAAAACAAAAACAAATGTACTATATACCTAGAAAGAAGAATATATATATATATATATATATATATATATATATATATATATATATATATATATATATATAATATATATATATATTTTATAACCTCCCTTTCCTTGGGGGAAGCAGCCTAGGTATATAGAGATAGATAGATTATGTACATCATCAGCATCCGCAACACACAGAAATATCAGATGCAACACAGATATCACTGCAACTCTATGGAGTACAAGGTCTTTCCCCTGCAATACCTACACATACACATATACCTCATACATGCATTTTTTTTTTTTTTTTTTTTTTTTTTTAACTGCACACAGGCTTCACAGCCCATTACCATGGCCCAGTAGTCCTCCTACGCCCATGCACCTCCAGTCTGCAATATACCATCAGGTCGATTAAACACCTCCAAGAGTGAGGCATTATACCCACCTCGCTGCTGCGGATCTAAAACACACGAGGGCACAACATATGGTGATGTTTCCTTTCAGATTCCCACACATCGACCCACTGCAGTGGGGGTGACAGTGTATTTAAGTAAATGTGTCCATGATGGCTGACAAATATATGCAGAATGACAGTTTGCAATATACCATCAGTTCGATTTAACAGCTATAAGAGCAAGGCCTTGTAGCCTCTCACATCTTTAAGACCCACAGCAGCGAGGTGTTCATTATATTTTATAACCTAATCACAAGTCTTCCTTGAATAACAATTCCAAACAAAATGAGTCCATTTTAAACAACTGAAATATATACCATTTACTGACCAGCTCAACCTTAACAGCAGTGTCTAAGCTTTAAAATGTTGCAGTATAAAATATCAAGCCCATCAATAGCGTGCAGCCAACACTTGTGTCTTGACCCAGAATGCAACCGGTATTTGATCCTTGCACAGTATTTATTTTGGTTACTAACTGGGATAAATTTATCAAACACAGCTGTTGGCTTGTTCGAGTTCCCCTGTTTCATAAGAAGGTATCTGATCACACTTGCTAAATCTGAGGTTCCATTCCTGACTGCTCCATCTGAATCAACCATGACATTCATTCGCATCGTTTAAAATGGCTCCAACATTCTTATATGTGTCTGCCTTGGTCATTCAATGGCGGCTCACCACACTGCTCGATCTCTGACATTAAGAACAGAAAACTTGTTCTCAGACCTATCTCCACTATGAAAATTGGAATCCATGTACCCTACTCAATTACCCTTGTATCCCTCAATGAAAATTTAAGCAACTCGGATACAGATACCGGTATTCTGTCCTGGGTATCCTTCCGAGAGGATCACCCACTCTCTCTTTGGAGTAGTTGGAAGGATTCACTCAATATGACTTACAATACAATGGTGTTCATTTGTACCATGATATTATTAGTCTTCAAATCTTGCCAACAATGCTCAGTATGTTCAACCACATTGACACACCCTTTTCCATTACCCTGCACCTTTCTTAATGATTTAAGGTCATTTTTCTCAACATTCATAACCAGAGGTTACCAACTTGTCATCTAGTCTCTTAAACATCTCTTCATGATCATTTTCTAACCCCGCCATTGTTATCAATGCTTCACCAGTCAGACACTGTTAAGTGCCCATGGACTGTTATTCATACGCAAGTAGTTCAACGTCCACTTTGAAGCTAGGATGGTCGCACAAACTGCCATCAAACTTTGGGGGCTCTACTGCTTTGACTTTACCTCTATGTTCACTTTCTACTATGATCCAGTCATCTACAGTCTTTGCCAGATGTGCATGTGCCTCAATCCTCTGCTAATTTTAAAAAGTAAGGTACAGTAGTTAGCTTCAGACAACAGTAGCGACTCAATTATTCCATTCTCAAATGAGAGTATCCTGCCACACTTTTTTATTTAACTTCAACATCATCATAAGCATTCCAAATTTAACCAAATGTGCTTTGTAGTTGGGTCAGTGGAACTCCTTGGGTTTGGCTCTCATGGAAGAGGCTGCATTCTCTAGTAAATCTCCTTTTCCCAGCAACACGTTGCTGTTTACGACGTTACACAGCTCTAAGTTAATCTGCATCTCCATGCTGTCATTGTTGTTGAAATGCACTGTTGACTATCAAACAATAGAGCTTGTCGTAACCTGCTTTGTGTAATCTTGAAGGGGGTTTCAACATAAGAATCCAACTTTTATTATGAAGGTTCACTGAAACTATTAAAAACAGTACAGAAACCACACTTAATACCAAAGCATAAATAAATATAAAATTAAAACACAAAAATTAAGTATACAGCATGAACCATAATACAATATAGGTACTGAACTGGTATATAACATTTATACAAGTTATTTCTGACAAAATATCAATTTGATATGCTCGAATTATTGAAAATATTGATCACACTGTTCTATAAAGTGACATTAAATATAAAAATGCATGACAAGCCACATAAAACACAGTATTTGTACTAGCCTACACTGGTCAAAATGTTCTGATTACCCTTAAGAAAATAATACTTCACTGCTCAGTTGGTACATAGACTGGGTAAAATGTTTACACATGGGTGCAGTGACTGCAACTGCAGTACCTTCTTATAATATCACAATCTTCAGGAAAGTATTTTTAGTACAGTATGCAACACAGATACCGGTAGTTATCCCATTATTTTATACCGAAAAAAGTCTTAACAAAAAATAAAATATACCTATGGGATATTTATGGAAGCTGCCAGTTTGCCCGTGGCAGCCGTAGCCAGTATGGATGCATTGGTTACCAACGATCTCACTGACTGGACGCGTCAGTGCATCAAACATTCAGACCTACAAGAAACCTAACAGTTTTGCCTAACCTATCCAAACCAGGGGGCTTCATGCTCAGACCCCCCCCCCTCCCAATTTTAACCCACCTAGGACTGCCACCTTTGTGGCCCCTGAATACCTATCAGGCCAAATTCCAGTCCGTCCTTAACTAAACCTAATCTAATCTATCCTAACCTACCCCATACTAACTTTACTGAAATTATCTAACCTAACCTATCCTGACAATTGAAATTACCCAAACCTAACACACCGGTAGAGAATCTGAATAATGCCAAAAGTGGGTTTGGAGTTTGGTAGCAAGTTTTGCTCTTGGTTGTAACTTCATCGAGGTGACGGTACATGTGATACATCTTCAGCATTATAGTTTTACCATAAACACACTTACGAAATTTTTATGCGTTTTTCTGTATTTTAGACAATTCTACGACACTTTTCTTGTATGGCATTTTCCTCGCAAATTATTTTTATTTTAACTTTGAAGGTTAGGTTTGGTTACCTTCAGAAGTACATATATATAAAATAAAACTAATTTTCGGGTTAGGTTTGGTTATCTTCAGGATTATATATATGTATATATGAAATAAAACTAATTTGTGGCAAAAATGCCATAGAATTTAAGTGTCTTAAAAAAAAAAAAAATCAAAATCTCGCGATTGTGTTTTTGGCTGAAACTGTTACTTTACCATCTTACTTCACTGGTAAAATTTTTAAAAATGCCCTGTAGCTATGGTGACGGAGTGACTTGGAGGCGTTTTGTCTGCATCCACCCTTTGCGGAATTAGGGCGTCGGGCTATAGACACATAGACACATAGCTATGGTAATCCAAGATGCATTACAAGTAACCTTAGAATTGCTAATTCCAATAAGGAATAAGGAAAAGTTGTACCTGTGTGGCAAAAAAAATTAATATATGCTGTACTGATCACTCCTCACACAAGCTGGTACCGGTACTTAATATACATGCAGAATGCATAGAAATCAGTTATACCCTTCTGGTGAACAATGTCCATACCATTGATACGAAAATATAAGCTCCATAGCTGACACTGATTGTACTGAATGTAACCCAATACTCATTATTTACAACATTATCTCCTACTCCTCACAGTGATAATGATGACCTACAAAAATCCAAAATACAGTAGTCAAACTCTTCAATTCAAGCTAGTACAGCATACTGTACTCAGCACAACTCAAATGCAAGTACCCGGTACTTTGCTATCTCCGCGTAATATAATAACTCCATACGACCAAAAATGATGTCTAAGTTAAAGCAGAAAAGAAACAAGGTATCTGAAACTAATCTCATTAGTACCAGTTGGCCTATACGGAAACTGAGTAGAATGACATCTTCCTCAAATCAATATACCACCCAATAGTAAATATTGATCTTTCTTACACTACAGCTTTGTGCACTAGTAATCAAAATCACCAAACACAGACACCTGAAGATCTCTACATGGTTCAGCAAGCTACACTCCCCTGACAGTAACAACACCGTGAATCCACGAGGATGACAAAATATGTCCACGGTACTCGCCATAAACAAAACACGCTCACTATGCGCACCCTTTCAAATAACTCTTAATCTTACAGGATTACTTGTGTGTGTGTGTGTGTGTGTGTGTGTGTGTGTGTGTGTGTGTGTGTGTGTGTAACAAAATGTATACAGGATGAGGTAAATGAACAATTTTGGTGTCCTTACTATAGAATGGATATTAATTCGTTAGAAAATGTACAGAGAAGAATGACAAAAATGATACATGACGTCCGGAACCTGTCATATGAAGACAGACTGAAAATACTAAGTCTGCACTCACTAGAGAGGCGTAGAGTACGGGGAGACTTAATTGAGGTGTTTAAGTGGGTGAAGGGTATAAATAAGGGAGATATTAGCAAGGTACTTAAAGTGAGCATACAGGATAGAACTAGAAATAATGGTTTCAAACTAGAAAAATTCCATTTCAGAAAGGAAATAGGTAGAAACTGGTTTGGTAATAGAGTAGTAGACGAATGGAATAAGTTACCTAGTAAAGTAGTTGCTGCCTCTTCCATTGAGAGTTTCAAGCATAGGCTAGATAAGCATATGACTAATAAGGGGTGGATATAGAATAACGAAAATCTTATAACCAATACTAATTCATAATTTTTCCTTTTCAGGTTACACTATGATAGTCTCTATTCTCCTTTCACACTTTCCTGTAAAATGTCCACGCCAGTTTTTCTATACGGTGTGGTGTTCTTTCTGACTTTTTCCTGCCGGCTTCGGCTGGAGGGTTTGGAGGGGGGGGGAGAGCCTTCTTCTTTGCTATCCTTATCTCATTCTAGTAGTTCAGTTACTCTTCTAGGAGCTGCCTAGCATGGGCCAACCGGCCTACTGCAGTTATCCTCTCTTCTTATGTTCTGAACTAACCCAGCACTAATTGAACAAATAATGCCACTGGTTTCTTAAACTCACTAACAGATGAATGATAAGCTGTGGTAGTAATAAACATTTAAACCAGCATACGCGTTCAAACTATACAACATTCACGGCTATATTTATACTGCTAATGAGATTACCAAAATAAATCATCCTCTACACAGTATCATAACGGGTGATACTATATTCTTGCAGCAACACACACCCACACACAACCAGTACCCAGTAAAACCCTAAAAAAAAAAAATAGGCCACTCCATAACACAAAGCCTAACACTACAAAATACCAGCACAACACCATATCATCGACACTGAAATAATACCAAACACTTTAAAACACTTATAAAGAGAAATACACCACTACAACACCAGAAAAACACCACCACCACCATAACCACTCCATAATACCAACACACCACTTCATTGAACCACCACAGCGCCATATAAACCAGACTACAGTAATACCACACTCCTAAACCAACCATCACCGCCAACGCAAGGGCAGACTTAACCATTTGAGAGAGAGAGAGAGAGAGAGAGAGAGAGAGAGAGAGAGAGAAAGGACAGGGTAGTTGACTTTTACGCTTATTTGTAAGATGGGAAAATTACCTACGCCCGTAATGGTAGGTCGTAACTGTGTGTGTGTGTGTGTGTGTGTGTGTGTGAGAGAGAGAGAGAGAGAGAGAGAGAGAGAGAGAGAGAGAGAGAGAGAGAGAGAGAGAGAGAGAGAGAATTTTTACAACAAAAAAATAGCTGAAATTTTCCACAACTCCCTAAAGTCAATCTACCGCACCGGTGCTTTTTACACTCCATCCCATACCTTGTGAGAGAGAGAGAGAGAGAGAGAGAGAGAGAGAGAGAGAGAGAGAGAGACAAAAAGCGTGCCCTTCTCTCTCTCTCTCTCTCTCTCATTTCCAGTACACCTACAGGCATACTGGTAGACTCTCTCTCTCTCTCTCTCTCATTTCCAGTACACCTACAGGCATACCGGTAGACTCACTCTCTCTTTCTCTCTCTCTCTCTCTCTCTCTCTCTCTCTCACACACACACACACACATACACATCCTAACTTCCCTACATTTTTCCCTCAAAGTCTCTCCCCCAGCTGACTATGGAGGAGGGCGCCGTAAAGTGGTGTAGCAGACAAACCCAATTACTGCAAGTGACGTAATGTGGGGGTAGGGGGGATAGGCGGGGGGAGGGGGGATAGATGAGGGGAGGGGGGATTGGATAAGTTTTGAGTGAGGTGAGGAGTAAGTGGATGGATGGATGTTTGGGATGGATGGATGGATGGGGGGAAGGATGGAATGATGGGTGAGTGGTGGAGAAGGAAGGAAGGATGGATGGATGAGGTGGGTGGATGTGTATTTGGGATGAGTGGATGGATGGATGGATGGATGGGCGGGTGAGAGGATAGATGAAATGATGAGTGAGTGGGGGAGACGGACGGAAGGATGGATGGATGGACGGATATATGTAAGGCAGGATAGACTTACATATTAAATAATTATACAGCTTGATTAGTATATACAGTGTATCATCATCATCCTAAGAGAGAGAGAGAGAGAGAGAGAGAGAGAGAGAGAGAGAGAGAGTGTCATTAATATACCTCCAATTCCACCGATCCATCAAGGCAATTCTGGTCGTTAAGCCTCTAATTGGCCTCGTTATCGTCAAATGAGTGATTGGGCAGTTAAGGACGCGCCACCAGGTACACCCTAATTATCGAACCCGCGCCAGGTGCGATAAGAACGAGTAAAAAATCAACTCTGACTCGCCAACTTACTCACTCACTCAATTTGCCCACTAACTCAATTTCTACCCCGAAAAGACTGAGCAGAAAATCAACTATGACTCACCAACTCACTCAATTTACTCACCCACTCACTCAATTTCTATCCTCATCGCGTATAATAAATTTCATCTTTGACTGCTGGTGATGGAGAGGGACGCCTTCACGTGGTGGCACTCACCGTCTTCAACTCCCTCTCCATCCACCGCAAGGAGAATGGTGAGATGCATGAGAGGGGTAACTTAAGACAAATGAGCCTGGGATCACACCACCACAACCACCATCATTACCGCCACCATCACCACCACCATTACCCAAACCACTACCACCACCACCACTACCGCCACTACCATCATCACCAACAACAACACCTTGACAATTATCGAAGGTAGTCATACACCCATTCAACCACTACCACCACCATTACCCCAACCAGCACACCACCACCACTACCACCATCACCACCACCATCAACAACAACAATAACACCTTGACAAATTACCCAAGGATGTGAGTCATACACGCATTCACCTTCAATTACCCTTTTCAGAAGCTGAGTCACCCACAAGCATTTTATTTTGGTCATGTAGTCGACTGAAAGAAATAATCGTATATTCCTGTGAGCGGGAGTTAATTCTAGCTAATGCCTGACGATTTTATTCAATTGCTAGAAATCTCCTCCAATGCATGAGTTAATCCTTCTGAAATCCTCCGCACTAACCCAGACGCTAATCGCAAGTACGTGGCTTCATCCTACCGTTTCTCTGTGATACTTGTTAATGAGTGTGTGTGTGTGTGTGTGTGTGTGTGTGTGTGTGTGTGTGTGTGTGTGTGTGTGTGTGTGTGTGTGTTAAAAAGGAAAAAAATCAACAACGTTCCTCAAAGTGAGAGGACTTGAAAGGTAAAAAAAGCGTATGAACATACATCTCCTTAAGCACCTACACTTGCTATCTAACTCTTACTCACTGTCATCTCACTCCCTTATTCACTCACTCACCCACTCAGATGAACAAGAGACTCAAATGCAATCAAGTAACACCGTATCTTCTCTCAGGCGTGAAGAATAATGCGATAAAAACACTGCAACAGACCAAACACTGGGTTGATACAGACATGATGAAAGAGACACCTAGAGGGTTGGGGAGGAAGGGAGGATGGAAGGGAATGCAAGGGAAGGGAATAAAGCCGGGACGGAAAGAGGGGAAGTGTGTGTCAGATGATGGGAAGAAAAGGTAAAGAGACGGGAAAGAATGGGAAGGGAATGGTAATGAAGGAAAAGACAGGGAACAGAAAGGAAGGGATGGGATGGGATGGGATGGGAAGGGAAGGGGTGGGATGGGATGGGAAGAGAAGGGAAGGGAAGGGAAGGGAAGAGAAGGGAAGGGATGGAATGGGATGGGATGGGAAGGGAAAAGGGAAAGGAAGGAAAGGGAAATAAGGAATGAAGGGAGGGAAGGGAATGCAGAAGTATGCGGAAGGGAAGGAAGAGAAGAATTGTGAAGGGAAAGCAGGAAAGGAGGGAGACAGGCGACAGTCACTAAAAAGGAAAAGGAAATGAAGAAGACAGGGGGGTTCATGCAATTAAGGAAGTGAAAAGGAGGGAAGGAAAGGAGGAGATAAGGCAATGAGAGAGAGAGAGAGAGAGAGAGAGATAACACAGATGTCTGCGGTACTAGTGGCTAAGTTAGCACTATAATGGGCTGCCACTTAGCACACCCACCGGACATACACACACATGAATATCTAATGATGGCCAAGGACAGCAGGGGAGAGGGGGGGGGGAAGAGGAAGAGGGGGGAGAGGGAAGAGAGGAAGAGGGAAGAGAGGAAGAGGGGGGAGAGGGGAGTGGAAGAGGGGGGAGAGGGGAGTGGAAGAGGGGGGAGAGGGGAGTGGAAAAGGGGGGAGAAGGGAGAGGGAGGAAATGGTATTGGTGGTAATGAAGAGAGAAACCTGTACTGTACACAGGAAATCTCATCCAATATATTATCACTATGCCGGGAATTGAACCCAGGACTCTCAGGTGAGAGCCAGGATCTTGCACAGCCTTATTGCTTTCAGTCAGATACCTTTTAATTCATGAAATTTAATCCCAGGCGATTTTATTTAGCTTGGGAGGATTTATAAGACTGAGGGATTTATCTTAATGAAGGATTTATAAGAGAGGGATTTTTCTGACTGATGGTTGGATGGCATCTTTTATTTTTCATTTCGACCAACATCAACTTTTTTTTTATTTTTTTTATTTGAAATCAACTGAGGGCTGTTGATCATGACTGGTACCTTACTGTGTTGTGGTGTGATGTGTGGTACAGTGTGGCTGGTGTGGCAGATGAGGTGGTAGCTGTGGTAGTACGATGTGGTAGGTTAAGTCAATGTGGTAGGCATCATGAAGCAGGTGGTGTGTAATGGAAGGCTGTCAAGTGCATGGTAAAGTGTGGTGGTATGGCGGGTGTGATATAGTTACGTGCGGTGTAACTGGTGTGGTGTGATGTGGTAAGGTGGGTGTGGTGTAGTGCGGTAAGTGTGGTATGGTACTGATGTGTGCTGGGGGATGTGGTAGTTTAGAGGAAAGGTTCGGTACAGGTGTGGTTGGTTGGTGTGGCGTTATAAGGGCGTGGTGTGGTGTGGTGTGGTGTGGTATGGCAGTGGTGTGATGTGGCAGTGGTGTGAAGCGATGTGTAATACAACGTGGCAGGAAGGACGTGTTATGTGTTAATCCCTTCAACCCTGACTTTTCAATTTTTCTTTATTATCATTATTTTTATTTGTGGGGGGAGGGGGGTTAGAAGGAGACACATCGTGGTAAGGGGTCGAATCTCCACTATCTCCTACATCTTAAATTAGTCTCCCCTACGCTGAAAATAAACAGCCGTAGCAAGAACAGAAAATGATCGATTGGTTCAAGGGGGGTATGAATTGGGAGCAGGGCGGAGAAATGGCGGGGGACAGGGTGACGTGGAGGCGATTTGTTTGTGGCCACCCCGTTCAAGGGATTAAGGCGTCTGGCAATAGATAGATAGATAGGTTCAAGGTGGTTACGATAAACTGGGAAGATCTGATCGTAAGAATAAGATAAGGGAGGCGGTGGCTCAATCAGTAGAAAGGTGGCCTGCAGTCCTACCGGACCCAGGTTCAAATCCCCGCTGGGGCAGGGAACAGTTTAAGGATTTGAATTTCATAAAAAAGCAGACTTTACCGATCTACCAGAAGACCCGCCGACATGTCGTAAAAATACCCCCGTTAATACCAATACATCAGTCCTGTATGAGACAGCCGTAGCATGTACTCAATATGGACGGTGGGTGTTAACGCCGAAGTGGTGACATGTAGAGGTGCATGGTATGTAGGAGGACTACTGGGCCTTGAGTGCAGGCTGTGTAGCCTATGCCCAGAGTCGGACACATAAAAAAAAAAACTTGCTTCTCTTTGTCCTTCTTCCGAAAAAAAAAAAAAAATCTTACTTACGATGGGAAATTTGTCGTAAAATTGTTTGTGAATCTCTCTAATAACAAACTGAAGGAGTCTTCCACTGGTGTTATACTAAGGTACTGGCTTTCTCTCTCTCCTCTCTCTCTCACACACACACACACACACACACACACACACATCCCATTAAACAAACACAGATGCCAACACACATACACACTGCTATCCACACACACTCACATTAAACAAATACAGCTGCCAACACATACACATTGCTATCCACACACACACACACACACACACACACACACACACACACACACATCCTCGGCGCCAGCCAGGAGGAGGTGCTAACAGATGTGCATACGTTACGAGATTGTGTGTGTGTGTGTGTGTGTGTGTGTGTGTGTGTGTGTGTGTGTGTGTGTGTGTGTGTGTGTGTGTGTGTACAAACTAAAGGTACTACTACTACTACAACTACTACTACTACCACTACTACTACTTCCAGCATCTAACCCTCACCACTACACTACATGCTTAAGTGCTGTGTGCTGACTCTCTTGTGTATTATTATTATTATTATCTTTTTATTTCTTTGTACCATTTTACTACACAAATATCAGCAATGTATTTTAAAACTTATGGTTAAAATATGTCTATCTACCTATCTCACTACCTATCTATCTATCTATCTACGGTAACTATGTTTCTTTCTGCTTCCCTGCTGTCTCTGCCTTCCCCTGTCTGCTTGCTATCGACTACCACTACTTCCATCAACTAATCCACACTACCATCATCACCATTATCACACTACGTCTCTTCTTATGTATATGTTAACAGCTCTGCCCATATCTCCTGCCTATCACTGCTCATCTCTGCTTCCCTGTACTCATCTCTGCTCGTCTCTGCTTTCCTGTACTCATCTCTGCTTTCACTCTCAGCTTCCTTGTATCCATCTCTGTCCGTCTCTGCTTTCACTCTCTGCTTTCCTGTGTTTATCTCTGCTTTTCTCTGCTTATCTGCCACACCCACTACCTCCAGCGACCATTTCTTACCAGTCATCACTATTATCTCTCTCTCTCTCTCTCTCTCTCTCTCTGGTAAGGAGTTCTACACCTGTCCTCTCTCTCTCTCTCTCTCACCACACTGATTCACCTCTTGTCATGCACGGTGAGAGCCTGGATGTACAGTTGAAGTCAAAAGTTGTGTCGAAAAGTCGGTCAGGAAAGAATGACAGCAAGACTCAAAAGTTTGTCAGAGAGTCAGTGATGGTAAAAGCTAGATTGTACCTCCATTTCGTGTTATTTTTCTGACAGTTTTTGACTCCCACTGTACCTCCATGCGACATAATTATTGACACCGACTGTACCTACCTACCTCTGCTATCTTGTCACCTACTTGCTTGTTCTGCTCATTCTGCCTGCTTTTTCACTTCCCTGCTTAATATCTACATCACTACATCCACCACCACCACCACCACCACTACCACAATTACCACAACCACCACAATCGGTCCACCCCCACCTTCTAAGTGCTAAAAGATCTTTGTATATCCTACCTCTTTCTGCTTTTCTGCTTTCCTTCTACCACTCTCTGCTTTGCCACTGCTTGCTTTCAGGCTCCAGCAACTAACACACTCCATCATCATCATCATCATCACCACCATCACTATCATCATCATCATCATCATAACCACTACCACCACCACCACCATCAGCATCATCACCACCATCACCACCACCACCACCATCACCACCACCACCATCAATCCCTCCCCTTTTCTGTTTCCTACCTCTGCTGTTCTGCTTTCCTTCTACCACTCCCTGCTTTGCCACTGCTTGCTATCCACACCCACTACTTCCAGCAACTAACCCACACCACTACCACCTCCTCCTAGCTCTCTACCACAACCACCACCACATCCCCCCCCCCCTCCATGTGATGCTTTCTCTCTGGTTAGGACCGCCTGGCAACCCCTTACGCTAAACTTATAAACCTTCTTACGCTAAAATCTTGTTTATAAATTCCTCCACATGCTTCCCTTTACCCATAGTTATAAAAATCCTCAAACCATTCTTAGTAAATAGATAAAAATAAAAATAAAAAAATCTTATAATAAACCAACTTACTAAGACTTGCTTATCGTTAAAGGAAGTGGAAGATGCTTTATAAATACACCTAAGCGTTAACTCCTAGAAATTATAAAGAGTCTTAGCAAATTTATAAAACCACATCACCTGTCCATCTATTCGATTTTTTTATTTATTTTCGGGTATTTTTTTTGCATTTTTATTTAGGCCATCTTAATTTTGAAAGAGTTTAATGACAATATGAGCGAAAACGCGAGCGAAAATTAACGCAACTTGAATATAACTTAGGAATTTTTATGCATATTGGCCCCTGGGATTCTTCGTGAGTTTTCCTAATTTCTTCGATCATGTTCCGTTGGTTTTCGGTCAGCGTAGGGTTGGTTCACAGGGGAGGGCTCTCTCTCTCTCTCTCTCTCTCTCTCTCTCTCTCTCTCATATTTCAACATACGTTCATTTATCAGAAGCGTCTAATTTATTGCATTTCTCTCTCTCCTCTCTCATATTTCAACATCATTTCTCAGAAGCTTCTTATTTATCGCCTCTCTCTCTCTCTCTCTCTCAGGTCGTAAACACCGGGAAAATGGGACAAGGGGGCCCGTTCAGGATCCCATAGGACCCCTAAAGCACGCCCAAGCACTGTTTTGTTCCAATGGTCGCAGGTTCGATCCTAATAAAGACAGAGAGAGAGAGAAAGAGAGAGAGAGAGAGAGGGTCATATGGTCTAGACATCCACTGAAGACCATAAGCAGCCGGCAGGTCTTGGTGTCTCTCTCTCTCTCATCCCTTTAACACCACTAACTCATCAATTCTCATTACGTCTCTCTCTCTCTCTCTCTCTCTCTCTCTCTCTCGCATCCTTTTAACACCACTAACTCATCAATTCTCATTACGTCTCTCTCTCTCTCATCCTTTTAACACCACTAACTCATCAATTCTCTCTCTCTCTCTCTCTCTCTCTCTCTCTCTCTCGCATCCCTTTAACACCACTAACTCATCAATTCTCAATACGTCTCTCTCTCTCTCTCTCTCTCGCATCCCTTTAACACCACTAACTCATCAATTCTCTCTCTCTCTCTCTCTCTCTCTCTCTCTCTCTCTCTCTCGCATCCCTTTAACACCCCTAACTCATCAATTCTCAATACGTCTCTCTCTCTCTCTCTCGCATCCCTTTAACACCCCTAACTCATCAATTCTCAATACGTCTCTCTCTCTCTCTCTCTCCAGCTGTTACGAGGAACCAGGGGGTGAATATGATCCCTGAGTCGACCTTGTTAGAGAGAGAGAGAGAGAGAGAGAGAGAGAGAACGCATGGTTGGGTTTGGTATGAGTCACCGGCCTGAAGGGGTTGCCAGCTAGACGATTCCTACTTTGCTCCCTCCCTCCCTTCCTTCCCTCCCTCCTTCCCTCAGCCTTCATCTTGTACTTCTCCTTCACTCTCCTTCCCTTCTTTTTCTTTCTTAGTTCCATATTTAAGTTCTTTTCTCCATTCCTTCCCCTCCCCCCTCCCCTCCCCTTCTTCCCCCTCCCTCCTCCTCCTCTCTCTCCTCCCTCCTCTCCATCCGTCTTCTCCCTCCCTCCCTTCCCTCCCATTTTTCTTTCTTACCTCCATTATTCTTCCCTTCCCTTCACTCCCTCCCTCTCCTCCCCTTCCCTTTCTCTTTCTTCACCTCCCTCCCTCCCTCAGCCTCCTCTCTCCTCCCCTCCTTTCCACCTCCCTCGCAGCCTGTTCCAGATCCTCCTACCTACCTACCTACCTACCTATATCTACCTATCTATTGACTACTCAGCCTTGTTCCTCCTTTAAGTATTTTCTTATATCATCACCATTCTGACTTTTTCCTGCCGGCTTCAGCTGGAGGGTTTGGAGGGCGGGGGAGAGCCTTCTTCTTTGCTATCCTTATCTCATTCTAGCATGGGCCAACCGGCCTACTGCAGTTATCCTCTCTTCTTATGTTCTTATCAATTTATCTACACTGCCTCTATCTTCCTTTAAGTATTTTCTCTTATCACTATCTTTGTTTGTCTATCTATCTATCTATTATGCTCGGCCTCATTCTTCCTTTCAGTTTTTTCTCAACACTATCTATCTACCCATCTATCTATCAATCTACCTATATTTATCTGTTATGTCTACTCGGCCTTATTCTTCCTTTCAGTATTTTCCTTTTTTTTTTATTACTGTCCTCTTTTCATTACTCAGATTTCCCTTCCCTTCCTGTTTTTCAATCTTTACCGTGAAAGGACCAACAGGTGTTTTGCTGTCTGTCTGTCTCTCTCTCTCTCTTGCATTCCTTCTCTTTTCATCACTCACTCAACCATCCTCTCCCTTCTGCATTCCCTCCCTCCCTCTCCCCCTCCTTCTCCCCCACCACCCACCTCTCCTCCTCTTCCCTCCACCCACCTCCCCTCCTATTATTCTCTCTTTTCCGGCCATCTTGTTCACCATCTCTTTCTTAGCCTCCCCCCTTCTGCCCTCGCCTTCCTTTCCTTCTTTCTTTCTTCTTCCCTTCCCTTCCACCCTCTCTCTCTCTCTCTCTCTCAGTCTCCCCCGTTCTTCCCTCTCTCCTTCCTTTCTTTCCTTCTTCCTCTCTTCTTCCCTTCCCTCTCACCCCCTCTCTCTCTCTCTCCACTCCTTTTCCTCACCCATCCCCCGTCTTTTCTTCTATCCCTATCCCCAAGGTCCTATTACCGTCTTAAAGCATATTAGTGAGGTCTACACAGATATTAGCCAGATCTTTACGATACCGAATTGGGAGATTTAAGTGGATTAGGGGATTACACAAGGGAGATATTAGTAAGGCCTTCGGGGAAACAGCAGAGAAGAAAGAGATAGAACAAATGATTTCAAGCTAAATATTCCACTTCGGTAAAAATTAAAAAAAGTTGCAAGATATGGTAGATGAGTGCAATAAGTTACCTAGCGATGTAGTCTGAATTCTGAGTGTCAAGAGTTTGCTAGACAGACAAAGAGAAACCCAAACAACAGGATATCTAATGTAATACTGCAGCTATATCTTGTACTGGTTAGGCCTCACTTATATTATGCCGTGCAAGTTTGGTGTCTGTGTTATATTCCGTAGAATATGTGTACAGAAAAATGGCAAAACTGATATAAGTAACCTTTTACAAGGAATCAGGCTGAAAATATGCAATGGATGTAGTATATCTTTGTACCTTCTCACTCACTGAACACACATATCCGACACGTTTGCCCATATGAAGCGTCTTGCCTTTTTCTCACGCTGAATTTCATCTATCAATCCTTTCAGTCTTTGCATGGTGTATCGAAGTCCTGTTTAATATCATGCACGCCCTGTTGTATGGTCTGGAAATAGACGAGTGGATGGGAGGAATATTTTAGCTGGTGCGTCTTTCATAGTCATTTTCAAGATTGGCTTGATAGGCATATGACTGCAAAAAAAGTGGGAGTAAAAGCAGTTTCAATACACATGAGAATTATTATTATTATTATTATTATTATTACTATTATTATCATTGTTATTGTTGTTGCTGTTATTATTATTATTATTACTCTATTATTATCATTATTATTATTATTATTAATTATTATTATTACTATTATCATTATTACTTTTAGATTCCAGTGTAGCAGTAGTTCCCCCTTTCAGCCTTTCCTATAAAAATTTCCAAGCCAGTTTGTTATGCTCATGGTACTATACGATCTTTATTTTCTCTCATCTACCCAGTTTTTAGTAAGAGGGGGAGGGTTTTGATATCCTTGTCTTATTCTCTCGTACCTGAAGGCTCAGACCCACCCTCAAGACAGGAAATGCCCAGTCCGGATTTGCAGTAATCCTCTTTTCTTCCTTACCTACTCCCTTCCTTATCTGTCTCCTTCCATCGTTCACTTTCTTAACTCCTGTCTCCACCCTCTCCTTATTTCTTTCCTCTCTCTCTCTCTCTCTCTCCCTCTCTCTCTCGTCAGACGCCTTAATCCCGTAAGGGGTGGCCACAAACAAATCCCCTCCATGTCGCCCTGTCCCCCGCCATTTCACTGTCCTGCTCCCAGCTCACCCCCCCCCTCTCCACAGCATCCCTCTATCTCATCCTTGGCCTCCCCCTCCCTCTCCCCCCCATACACTCTCCTCGTCAGTCTCTCGCTCTCCATCCTCTCCACATGGCCAAACCACCTCTCTCTCTGAAAACCATGAATATTATAACTACTGATAAGGCCGGACAGCCTCAAAGGGACCGCATGACCTGTGTAGTCTGTGTATCTATGTAACTCTCCTTCCACACTGCAGAGCCATTTCGACAACAACTGACAAATTGCAAGAAGGTCAATGCAATCCTGTAATCAACTGCAAACCGAGTGATGTTGCAAAGCTTTTCATGTTCACGTCACTTTCATCCTCTCTCTCTCTCTCTCTCTCTCTCTCATACACACACACACACACACACACACACACACACACAAACCCTTCCTCCCTCCCCCTACTTCTTTTTAATCCTCTCAGTACCCCTCCCCAGAGCTCTGTCTCTCCCCTCTTCCCTCCCTCCCTCCACTCCTCTCTGTCCCTCCCTCTCTCCCCTACTCTCCTCCTTCGCTGAAATCCCCTCCATACCCAGACTCCCCCCCTCTCCTCTTTCCTTCCCTATTTTTCTCCACTTCTCTTCACCTCACCTTCTTTCTCCCTCCCTCCCTCCCTTCCTTTATTCGTTCCTATCCTTACATTATAACTATACCGTCTCTCTCTCTCTCTCTCTCTCTCTCTCTCTCTCTCTCTATCCTTTTCACAATCGTACAGGAGTTGCATATCATGGGCCATCCAGTTGACTACAGATATCCTCTCTTCTTACGCTGTTATCCTTGTCAAACTCTCACAATGATAAGCTTGATTTCACGTGGCAAAAACATTAACCCCTTCCCCTTTTAGCTCAGTTGATGGCCAAGTGTAGGCTGGTTAGAAGAGAAGGCTGTCTGGCTCTCTGTAAATAACCCAAAGAGACGCATTCCTAAATAACTCTCATCTTTTTTTATGTAATCAATGACTTAGTATTCAAACTGAGTGGTCCAGTTCCCTCAGATGAAGACATAACAAAAATAGTCGCAAATATAGTCCATTCTAGTTATACCCTTTGCTTAGTATTCTTCTTACGTTTCCTCCATCCATTCTCTATCAAGCATAAGACTATAACATGAGACCATAACCAGAGTAAGCTTGACAGTCCTACCAGTGAGTATATAACCTGAATATGACAAGGATAGTACAGACGAAGGCTCTCCCCCACCCACCAAACCCTCTAGCCTTTCGTCCGCTGTTTTCCTTCCTTCGTCCATTCGTCCCTCAACGCCCCCTCCCCCCCCCTTTTTTTCCCCGCCACGTATTACCCCTTCCCCCCTCCAACAATACGTCTTTCGTCATCTCCATCCCTCCTCTTCTCAATCCTTTCCTCTTCCCTACTTCCCTCCTCGGCTTTTAACGCGTCTCTTCCTCTCTCAGTCCTTTCCATTCTTCCCTCTTCCTCTTCCTTTTCACCTCCTCTTCTCTATCCTTCCCGCTTCCTCGGCTTTTTTCGTCTCTACTTCTCTCTCTATCCTTTCCCTTCTTCCTTCTTCTTTCTCCTTTTCTCCTCCTCCTCCTCTTCTTCCTTTCCATTTACTAACTTCCTTCATCCTTCCCAATATATCTATTCATTTCTTGGTCAAGTCTCTCATCCTTCATCCTATCCTCTACTCTTCATCCCTCCCCCACCTCTCTCTCTCTCTCTCTCTCTCTCTCAACCCTTACCCTCCCCCCCTCCTACCCTTCCCACCCCTCTCCCTAGCTTGTCACTCCTATCCTCTCCCCTCCCCCTGAACACACCTATTTCCTCCCCTCTCTCTCTCTCTCAACTCTTTTCACTAGCCTGTCACACCCCTACCAGACCACACCTTTCATCCCCTCCCCTCCCCCGCCCACAACTTCCTCTCACACCGGGCTGCTGTCGTGCTGGGCTTGCAACTCGACCCTCTTGCACATCACTCCCTTGCAACACGACCCACAATTTAAGGGGGGAAAAGGAATATTGCAAATTGACCCTTTCACTGCCATATATATATTTTTTTTTTTCATTCAGTCTTTTTTCCTCTTGGCGATTTTATATGGATGAAGTTTGACTCTCTCTCTCTCTCTCTCTCTGCAACATGACCAAGAATCTGTGAGACAAAGAAATACAGAGAATTCAACCCTTCTACTGCAATGACGTTAAGTTCATTCCGTCTCACGCCCCATCATTCTACTCAATTTAGGGAAGCATCTCCTTAATTGGGCAGCAAAATGGCATGGGGACAGGGTGACATGGAGGCGATTTGTTTGTGGCCACCCCTTGTGTCTGGTTGTAGATAGACAAATTGATAGATCTAGGGTTGTAAGAATCTAGAAAGCCAATCTACTGCAGTAGTAAAAATTTGATGGAAAAGTTAAATATGGATTATTTTGTGTTGTGTCTGGCCATGTGAAGAGGCTGGAGAGAGAGACAAACGAGGAGAGTGTACAGTATGTGAGTGAGGTGGAGGGGGGGAGAAGGAGGGGGAGGCAGAGGATGAGATGGAGGGATGGCGTGGAGAGGTATAGAAAGAGAGGGAGTGTGAACTGGGGGGGAGGGCAGTGAAATGACGGAGGAAAGGGCGACAAGAAGGCGATTTGTTTGTGGCCACCGCTTACAGGATTAAGACGAAAAGAGACAACAGTGAATTAACCTTCTCACTACGATGCCGTCTTCAATGTGATTTTGATTTAACACATCTACGCTCAAGAAAATCGTATATCGCTAGCAAAAAAATAAATCGCTAAAACCCCGACATTACGGCACTGCAGGGTATAAAATTAGGCAGTGTGGCTCCCCTTAAATTCATCCTTGCCAGTTAAATGTCAGTCTGATTCATTTCCTTACCACCTCATCCAAGTCTCTCTCTCTCTCTCTCTCTCTCTCTCTCTCTCACACACACACACACACACACACACACACACACACACAAATTACAGCCTCTTTCACTACAATATGCCTTTCAGAAATCAAACAAACTTGCCATGTACTGTTAGAATCTCTCTCTCTCTCTCTCTAAGTGAACTGGCAAAAATCTGCTCAGCTGGATGGGCCACACACTCATCCACTCACCATACAAGCCCCTGGAATCCTGTATCGTAATGGCAAAACTCTCAGATTTCCATGCTAACTCAACTAAATCAAATATTGTCAGGCGTTAAGTGGAATAGTATACTAGATTTGTCCCGACCATGAGGTGGGAGTACTAACCAACATTATCAGTACATTAAGCACGTATTCAAGGAAGCTCCCTAATACCTTTTCTTTGGCGATTTATTTTCCAGAATTCACCTTACTACTTTTTTTTTTAAATAATTTTTAACACCAACATGCAAGGTAAAAAAAAAAAGTATTATTAATGAACTGTATACAAAAAATAAATCGCTAAAGGACACGTGTTAGGGAGCTTCCTTAACCACAATACGGGCCTGGGACTTTCGCCAGCTTGACTCTCCGTCTTACCGACCTCCGTGCAGTCGACAGGTGTACACAGGTAACCAAATTTCCAAACACATCAACACTCACCAACCCCATCTCTGAATATTTCCTGGAGCAACACACTCACCTGTAAAGAAGGAAAGACATAATTAGCAATAATATATGAAATCCTCTCTCACTCTCTCTCTCTCTCTCTCTAAATCAAACACTCATGCATTCATAAACACACACGTCTAAAACAACCATTCTCTCAAAAGGAGCTGTCTTGCATGGGCCAACCAACGTCTGAAGTGTTTATCTTTTATTGGGCTTGATAAACATAAAACACATACATACACTGCTGTTAATATCCACACACACACACACACACACACACACACCAAAGCTTCTTCTCCAAACATAATCGATCACACATATTCAACGTCCCCTCCCACACACACACACACACATGATCTATTAGAACAAGCACACAGTTCCAGACATCTTAAAACACACACACACACACACACACACACACACACACACACACACACACACACACACACACACACACACACACACACACACACACACCGCTCGCTGGTGCAGTGGTAACGCTCTCGCTTGCCAACTGGTGGACGGGAGTTCGCGCCTCGCTCAGGTTGCGAAAAGTTTCACTGACGAAGTGGGTGGTTACTGTCCCCCTTGAGCAAGGGGACGGGTGTGTGCGTGTGTGAAGGTCACAGCCTTGCCCTTAGATCGGACTATATGAGCTCTCAGCTCCCTTCCGGGAGGGTAAAAGCTGACGATCACGACCATCAAGTGATCCTGACCGACCCTGTGAATTACACACACACACAATAACGCATACCAAGTTTCAAAACGTTCCCCAACACACACACACACACACACACACACACAAAACAAGGGGCCATTGTGCGTGTAAAAGCAAGAGAGAGGAAGCCAACACATTCCTGGCATGAGTTACCATATCCTACCAGACTAAGTTCGATTTCATTACTAGCTATCAGGACGGCTAGCAGATCGGTGGCTATTTAATCATTAAAAACATTACTATTTATTATCCCTATATCAATTCTTCTTACTATGACAACACTGCTATTATTTCACTAAACTCTTTTCACCTTAACTTGGCCTAAAATTCTTAACACTATTGCTTTTATCACTATACTCCTTTTACTCCAACTTGGCCCAGAACTGTCAACACTGCTATTATTTTTATGGCTCTACCCTTTTTACTCTTACTTGGCCTAAAATTTTCATCTTAAATGCTGAGTTGTAAGAAGAGATTAACACTAGAATATGGTGCTAGTCATGAAGAAGTGCTATGAGGAAAATGTAAAGCCGTAGTACTGTCATATTCGGCACTATAAGTATTATACCTGCCTATGGAAATGAATCTGGGCCAAGTTAAGGTGAAAAGACTACAATACCATCATTATAACGATCATTTATTATTATTATTATTATATTATTATCATTATTATCGTCGTTAAGAAAGTGTTATTTTTCCATTAACAGCATTATTAAAGTTCTTACGATTATCGTCCTTATCGTCAGTTATCATTTTTACCATCATCATCATCAACACCACCTTGCTCTCCCACATCCACGACCACCATCACTAACATAACCATTTTCAACATTAACATCTTCAACATCCACATCATCACCTATTATTATTTCCTCACTATCATCATCATGGAGAGAGAGAGAGAGAGAGAGAGAGAGAGAGAGAGAGAGAGAGAGAAATAAGAACATAAGGAGAGGATAACTGCAGTAGGCCTGTTGGCCCATGCTAGGCAGCTCCTAGAAGAGTAACTGAACTACTAGAATTAGATAAGGATAACAATTGGCCTACTGCAGTTATCCTCTCTTGTTCCTATGTCTACCCCTGCTTTATCGCGCTCTTTATCTCCTTTTTCTGCCAGTTTCGTCAGCATGGTTTGGTGGGCGTAGGAGATTTTTTTTTTTTTTCCTGCAACACAAATCTTACTCTCATAGTGTAATTTGTCTTTTTTTCCGCCACACAAATCTTACTCTCATAGTGCAATTGTCTTCTCTTTTTTCTGCTACATAAATCTTACTCTCATAGTGTTATTTGTCTTTTTCTCTGCTACACAAATCTTACTGTCATAATGTAACTTTTTTTTCTTTTTATTCAAATCTTGTATTCATAGTGTAACTGTACCTTTTAAGAGACAGGAATTACCTATGGACAGAGGGTGAGTGGGTCTTAATAGCCATCCTCATCTGATTCTCGCGGTCTGGCCATACCCCCAAACAAGAGCCTATGCAGTTTTAGTTTCATTGTCTTCGTTCATAGTCTTGGCATGAACATCAGAACATAAGAATAGAGGATAACTGCAGTAGGCCGGTTGGCACATGCTAGACAGCTCCTAGAAGAGTAACTGAACTACTAGAATGAGATAAGGATAGCAAAGAAGAAGGCTCTCCCTCGCCCTCCAAACCCTCCAGCCGAAGCCGGCAGGAAAAAGTCAGAAAGAACACCACGCAGTATAGAAAAACTGGCGTGGACATTTTACAGGAAAGTGTGAAAGGCATGGGAGAACTCGTAACATTTCTTCCTAAGCGATTTATTTTTGCGTGGTTGCACCTTAATGTCCTCTTGTAAGCTAGGTATATCTTTCTGTCTTTCTATCTATAGCCCGACACCTTAATTCCGTATTGGATGGCCGCAAACAAAACGCCTCCAAGTCGCTGTCACCCACTATTTGACTGCCCTCCCCCCAACTCACTCCCCCCTCCCTAATATCTTTCTAACACCAACATAATCTGGAGGATCAAGGTGCGACAGGTAAAACAAACTGCTTAGGGAAAGATGTTAAGGAAGATAAACGAATGAGAATACGACGTCTTATGTTTACTATCCTTATCTTATTCTTCTAGTCAGTTGTACCCTTTACGAGACAGCAGCTGCCTAGTATGGAATAACCAGTCCATTCTACGTATCCTTTTATGCTGCTATGTGTGGTGAAGTTAGGTAAGTATAGACAGGTGTTGGGATAGACAGGCAGGGGTATGTGAGACAAAGAGGAACATAAGAAAGGAGATATTTTATAGGTGAGCTAGTCCACTCTATGCATCTTTTATATTCTTAGGTGTGGTGAAGTTAGGTAAGTACAGGCAGGTGTGGTGAGATAGGTGGGGGTATGTGAACCAGATGGGAACATAAGAAAGGAGATATTTTATAGGTGAGCTAGTCCACTCTATGCATCTTTTATATTCTTAGGTGTGGTGAAGTTAGGTAAGTATAGGACTGTGTACGGCACGTGTGGGGTTAGACAGGAATGAGACAGGAAGGAGCATTAGATAAGAAACAGTTGTTGAAAGACAGTTGGCTTATACATCACTCTCTCTACAGAAACTATTAAAAAAAAAAAGTGGAGGGTAAAAAATACTTATAGGGCAGATTTTAAAGAGCACGAAAAGAAGTATGGGTCAGGCAGGTGTAAGGCAGGAAGGAATAGGTAGGTACAGGGATGACAGGAAAGGCAGATGTGAAGGTATGTGGGACAGGTGTGTAAGGCATAAGAAAAAAGAAGAGAGAATAACTGCACAGGGCGACAGCAGTATATCAGGCAGCTGCTTGAAAACGGTGACTATACTACAATAAGACAAGGATAACAAAGAAGGCAGGTGCGAGAAAGAGCAGGTATGTACTGTAATGCAGGTATGAGGTAGGGAAGGTATGCGAGGTTGGAGTGAAGTTAAGAGGGTAGGCGAAGCAGATGCGTATAGCAAGTGTGAGGTTAGGAAGGTATGTGAGGCAGATGTATAAGGCAGGTGTGAGGTTAGGCAAGTATGTAAGGCAGATGTGCAAGGCAGGTGTGAGGTTAGGCATGTATGTAAGGCAGGTGTGAGGTTAGAAAGGTATGTGAGGCAGATGTGCAAGGCAGGTGTGTAGGGTGGGAAGGGCAGGTATGACTCATCACCCGGGGAACCACTACAAGTTACCTCCCTCTCTCTCTCTCTCTCTCTCTCTCCCTCCCTCCCTCCCATCCTCCTTCCCTCCCACCCACCACCCTCTCACCCATCCCAACCCGCCATCTCTCTCTCTCTCTGACCCACCCCTTGTCCTGGCCACTCCCAGCTATATCCTGACACACGCTCTCTCTCTCTCTCTCTGACCCACCCCTTGTCCTGGCCACTCCCAGCTATATCCTGACACACGCTCTCTCTCTCTCTCTCTCTCTCTCGTCTCACTACCTGCCTCTCCCGCCCTCGTCTTTACACACATTTCATGCCACTCCCTGTCTGAGAGAGAGAGAGAGAGAGAGAGAGAGATTCATACAGACTACACAGCCCTTACAGCATCAATGTATATGTTTAAGAAGCAATAATAATAATAATAATAATAAATAATAATAATAATAACAGCAACAACAATAATAATAGTAATAATAATACTAATAAATAATAATAATAATAATGACACCAAGATAGTTCAGAGCATCGTTTAAGAGTCACTCCTCTTTCTTACAACACTTACAACATAAACAACAGCTTAATATGTAAATTATTCTTAGTAGAGATCTTAAGGAGAAAATAGCCCACTTCCTAAGAATAAATGGGGTTCTTGAGAAGTATATTAAACATTACTGACTCAAGACACACGGGAAAAGACGTGATATAATAATAATAATAATAATAATAATAATAATAATAATAATAATAAAAGTTTTAATTCGTCAATAATATCTACAGCTCTCAGAAGACGATTTTATTCAGTTTTATTCATCTTATTCATGCCACTGCCTGTGTCAGAGAGAGAGAGAGAGAGAGAGATACACAATGAAAGGGGAAACGAGAAAAAAAAAAGGGAAGAGGAGGGAGAAGGAGAGTGAAATGGAGAATGCAGATTTGGTGTGTGTGTGTGTGTGTGTGTGTGTGTGTGTGTGTGTGTGTGTGTGTGTGTGTGTGTGTGTGTGTGTGTGTGTGTGTGTGTGTGTGTGTGTGTGTGTGTGTGTGTGCGTGCGTGCGTGCGTGTGTGTGTGTGTGTTTGGTCTGGCGGGGGAGTAATGCAGCGTGGCCTCCTATGTGCACTTTGAAGGCGCTGGCCGTGACCAAATACACACACACACACACACACAAACACACACACACACACACAATTATTTTTGGAACACAGGGTGTTAAAATCAGTCTTCAAAAACCCCTTCAATTCCACACACACACACACACACACACACACACACACACACACGCTGGGACATCATTTTTTGGAGACAGGGAGTTAAAATCAATCTCCCCTTCTCCCTCCCCCAGCCCACTTTTCTTCTCCCTAAATTCCTCCCTGTCCTAATTTTCCCTTCCTCCCTTCCCTCCACTATCTCCACCATTTCCCTCCTCCTCCCTCCCCTGCCACCCCTCCTTTCACCATTTTAGGGGTGGGAGTGAGACACAACACTCCCTACAAGGCTCCCTCACCCTCCCACACCACCCCTCCCCAATCCCCCCTCTCTCTCTCTCTCTCTCTCTCTCTCTCTCACACACACACACACACACACACACACACACACACACACACACACACACAGCTCCCCAGGGTCCTCTCATCTTGTCCTGCCACTAACATTTTTTTTCTTTTCTCCTTGGTAAACACCACTGCTTCTCTCTCTCTCTCTCTCTCTCTCTCTCTCTCTCTCTCTCTCCTGGTGATGGATCTTCGTCACACACCGTTCGTCTTCTCAACAACAACACATCTGGGAGTGCTCTGGTTGTCAACACACACACACACACACACACACACACACACACACACACACACACACACACACACGTGATGAAAGAACAGCACTTTTTCGTTTCTCATTTCAGTCGTAAACACCAGAAGACAACAAATAAAATGAAATAAAATACATAAACGCATAAATCTGCTCTTCTCAACCTCCATCAAGAAAACCGCTGTCTGATGGTCCCGGGTTCGATTCCCAGCACAGAACAGGTGGATTGAAATTCTTAGACGTATCCTCTTCAATCAAATTGGATGAAAATTGATAAAACTTTAATATCTAAGCAGAATTCTCACCCTAAGTTAGGTGAGGTGAGAGAGGAGTGAGGTTAGGTTAGAGCAGGTTAGGTTAGGTTAGGTTAGATTAGGATAGAATAGG